>NW_026712898.1:600000-1159969 GCF_030625045.1 Achroia grisella
CAAGTTTCTTGCTCATTCTTCTTGTGATGAGTCCGCGTTCCGAATGAGTGGTAGAATAAAAAATATGACTTCAAAAGTGCTTGTATTGAGTTTATTTGAATAAAGATTATTTCTATTTATTTCTACTTACTTACTGACATTGTTCTATGGTGATCCGCCAGCGTAAACTTATAGCAAGCGAGTGCACCATTCCATTAACATCCATAAGAAAAAATACATACATATATATAAAACATATAAATAAAACTCAGATCTACACTGTCATATAGAAAAGATAATAAAATTTGACAGAGACACTATCTCTATCGTTGGGATGCAAATTTGGGAGAATTAAACTTGACCTCCTTTACAAATGCGGTCCTCTCAGGTCAAGTAACGAATGTACCTGTAACATAAATACTTGTAACATAGGTACTTGTAACGTAAGTACTTGTAACTTGAGTACTTGTAACATAAGTACTTGAAACGTAGGTACTCGTATCTTAGGTACTTGTATCATAAGTACTTGTTACATGGATACATGTAACATAGATACATGTAACATAGATACGTGTACCGTAGGTACTTGTAACTTAAGTACTTGTAACATAAGTACTTTTTACATAGATACATGTAACATAGATACTTGTAACGTAGGTACTTGTCACATAGGTACTTGTAACACAGGTCCTTGTAACATAAGTACTTGTAACATAAGAACTTGTATTATAAGAACTTGTAACTAAGTATCTAGTAACGTAAGAACTTGTAACATACGTACCTGTAACATAAGTACTAGTAAAGTTGTAACAACTATCAAATTCTAACTTGTAACATAGGTACTTGTCCCGCCACTGGACAATCGGTTGCACCTAAGGAGGCAGTAAAAAGTGGCTATTGCCACTTACCATCACGTCATGGTTACTTTAATTACATTTTTTCTCTACAACGACCACGAACGTTTAACCATCGTTACACTGTCTCTTTCTAACATCCAATTCCACATATGTCCGTCCTACTCCAAATCGACAAAGTCCATACGTCTAGGCCAGAAATTCTCAACCTTTTTTTGACGCAGCACACTTTTAGCCATTTCTAAATTTGTCAACACACAATGAAAAAAATAAGTTAAAAAAATTATTTCCTTATCTATAACATCCTTCCTAATATTATAAATGTGACAGTAGGGATGTTTATTACGTTTTCACGCAAAAACTACTGAACCGATCATCATAAAATTTTAGGATACTTTTTAGTTAACTGCTGCGGCACAGTGTTTGAGAACCACTGGTCTAGCCAATGTAATCCCGTCACAAAAGTGCCTAGAGTTTGTCCTGTTGTACTTTTATTATCTTGGTGTGGGCATGCACATGTATACATTCTAATTTAGAATTTTTTAAGAATTAATGGCACACAAAAGTGCCGCGGCACAGTGGTTGAGAACCACTGGTCTAGGCAATGTTATCGCGTCGCGAAAGTGCCGGGTCGCGTGCGCGAGCGCCGGTGAAAGAGTCAACGACCTGCGCGGGAGCAACGAACGTCTTTGCGCGGGCGCATTGTGCCGAACGCAACCCCCGCCCCCCGCGCGCCTCCTGACACCCCACTCTCTGCACGCACGAGTTGCATATGGAGCAGTATATCTACCCCTCAAAATATATTAATCTTGAATTTAAGAGTTTAAACAAAAAATCATTACGACCATGAACATTTTTGTAGATTTTACAAGGATAAGCAATGATAATTTTATTTTATAAAAAAAAATTTAAATCGGGATAAGTTTAGGAGACTTTACTATCACTTAGGACATTTAATAAAAAACTGATTAATACAGTAAATTTTTCACTATACTAGACGTAACTTAGGACAACAATTTTATTTTATTCATAAAAACAAAATGATTAACAAACGTGATTTTTTTCTTGACTTTACAACGACGTGGTTCAGTAATTTTATTAAAAAAAAAACTGATCAAAACCTTAAAAAAATTTAGCAGCCATGGGATATATACAAAATTATGAATGAAAAAAAAAATTGCTATCAAAATAAGATTTAAATTAGCGACGACAACTCGTAATATGTTTCGAAAATGGTTGGAGTCAAATTCTTCACTTCACAAAAATCAGCACTTACTTTTAATATCAATGCATTTTGTTCTACAAAATTACGATGCGGCTATTTAGTTTCAGAATAACCTTCCTTCTACAGCATCTAATTAAAAAAAAACAGGCATGTACTGTTTCCTCGAAACAACCTAAGCTTCCTTCTGAAGTATTTAATTTAAAAATAAAAAAAGAAATCTTTCAAAATTCAATATCCAGTCCTAACTACAAAATTTGGTTGGAGAATTAGCTTCAGTTTTAAAACCAAAAAATACAATACTGTTTCTCTCTCTCTGTATACAAAAATATAGTTGAAACCACAGATAACATAATATTACATACTTTAAACTAATTCGTCTCTACCACAGATAAGATAATATTTAAATTATTTTAAGCTCTATCTATTTAAAAACTTATAATATTAAATTTTATATTTTGTTGTATTTCCGGGAATTTTATTGCAAAAGGTAAATTACACATTAATGTATATAATTATAATATAAATTTAATATATTTTTATTGGAAGGTGTTAACGTTGGCAAGTAACGAACACCCTCTACAGACTATAATTTACAGCCGAAACTTGACATGAAAGTTGCAATATTTACTGCATTTGCGATGTGATCTTCGTCTGTACTGGCAACATTGATAGAGGTCTGTGAGCATGCCTAATTTAGCATAAATCTGCATTCGGCAGGCGTGGTCCTTTCCATCATTGCGGAGTGGATTTATTTACAAACTCAGGTGTACTTTCACTCCGCAATGGCGGTGTAAAGCATCAACATATTAATGAAATATCATTTTATAATTCAGATTACGAGTATAGAAAACTGTTATAAATATCTATAACTTTTAACTTTCAATATTACTCCTATTTTTTTTCTATCCCATTCATCCTATTTATAACTTTGTGTCTTCATTCCTTTGCCAATAGATGTTTGGATCTGGAAGGTAAGACCACCTTCTGTACTTTATTACTCTATAAAATATGTTCCTTATATTTCTAGTATAATAATTAGGCAATCAAAAGTAATATTATAGAAACAGAGAGCGAATTTTGTTATGCGAAAATTAACTCGGAGAAATCCTTCCACTGTTTAAAAAGTACATTATTCCATAGTGATATAGACTATATACTATGTCATATAATATATAAAACATAAATTTGCGTGTTTTAAACATATATATATATAAAACACACATAGTTGTGGGTACCCAGGACACTAGTAAATAAAAAAAAGTTAAGAAGTCATTGTTTACGCTAAAATAATTCAATTGCTGAATAATAACTATATATTATGTCTATATAATATATAAAACATAAATTTGCGTGTTTTACATACATATATATATATATATAAAACCCACAAAGTTACGAGTACCCAGGCCACTTGTAAATAAAAAAAAGTTAAACTTCTTTCCTCTAAAATAATTCAATGGCTGAAGAATAAAAAATAAAACAACAAAGATTATATCCACTCTATGTGATATAATCTAAGCGATGCATTAGACGCACACATACGCAATCTGCGGACCCCACGCACACTCGCGCGGCACTAATAGTTCTATAAAGTCGTATACACACTAATGTTACGTCTAGGATGAAAAAATCTTATTTGTTACATGTAATCTAAATATTACAACTCAAAGGTGACTGACATAGTGATCTACCAACGCACAAATGAAATTTGGGCTGAAATTTGGCATGCAGGTAGGTATTATGACGTAGGCATGGCTGAAATTTGGCATGCATTCGGGCTGAAGTTTGGCTTTCTAGTGGGATGCGTCTTAACACCTTATGACGTAAGCATCCCACTAGAAAGTATTTTGATAAATTCCACCCTTAAAGGAATAAATTAACGCGAGCGAAGCCGCGAGCAAAAGCTAGTGTGTATATAGAAGAAAAAGAAAGTATTTTTTTTGTACAATTTTAAGATATTGTAAGCACGTTATAAATATTTTTTATTAATTTAAGCTCTGCATTCTATAATTTTACAGTAAGCAGTTGGTAGGTATAATTGAAAGTAGATCAACTATGGACTCTGTTGGACACACCAAGCGGCAGAGAAGAAAAGAGGACGAGTTTATTTTTATACAATTACTAGCTACTCACCCCGGCTTTACTCGGGTGTACAAGTATTATACTATATATATAAACCTTCCTCTTGAAACATTCGATGTATTAAAAAAAAACCGCTTCAAAATTCATTGCGTAGTTTTAAAATTTAAGCATAGGTACATAGGAACGGACAGACAACGACAGCGACTTTGGTTTATATATACTATGTAATGATAAAATTGTACATACAAAAAAAAGATCTAAGTCATGTAATTATTAATAAAATTAAACTATATATATTTAATAATTTACTAATAAAGTATTCTCATTGTTTTGTATCAACTTATTTTAATTACAATAAGTAAAGTCATTATGGGATGAACACGAGAGGAAACTATGGGCTAACGTTGATGGAGTATTCATTAATTACTAGTACATGTATTATATATATAAACCTTCCTCTTGAATCACTCGATCTATTAAAAAAAAAACGCTTCAAAATCCGTTGCGTAGTTTTAAAGATTTAAGCATACATAGGGACGGAGGGACAGCGACAGCGACTTATTTTTCGATCTATTAAAAAAAACCGCTTCAAATTCCGTTGCGTAGTTTTAAAGATTTAAGCATACATAGGGACGGAGGGACAGCGACAGCGACTTATTTTTCGATTTATTAAAAAAAAACCGATTCAAAATCCGTTGCGTAGTTTTAAAGATTTAAGCATACATAGGGACGGAGGGACAGCGACAGCGACTTATTTTTCGATCTATTAAAAAAAACCGCTTCAAAATCCGTTGCGTAGTTTTAAAGATTTAAGCATACATAGGGACGGAGGGACAGCGACAGCGACTTATTTTTCGATCTATTAAAAAAAACCGCTTCAAAATCCGTTGCGTAGTTTTAAAGATTTAAGCATACATAGGGACGGATAGATAGCGACAGCGACTTTGTTTTATATTAAGTGGTAGTAAAAGGCAAGTGTTGTGAACACACCTTAGGAATAGTTCGCCAAGTGAAAGTGAGTGTGTGTTAGTGTGCAGTGTAGTGTGCACACTAACACACACTCATCGCGCGGCTGCACTTTCTGCATTCACAGGGTGAGCTTGAAAGCTTTCGTCACGGATTGTTGATCTAGATAACACTTTTTAATGTAATCCCCATATATACGTATGTACTAGCTAGACCCGCGGTTTCGCACGCGTCATGTTTGTAATTATGAAAGTTTATAGCTTTTTTGTTATAATAACGTAATAATTATTATTATATATAATAATAATAATAATAATAATAAATCGATAAAAATGATATAACACCAGTCACACCAGGCACACAATAAGTAAACACACTCTCACACAGACACACACGCACACACACATACACACACACTGCACTTACTTGGTTTCGGCCCGTAAGTGTGGAGAAAACCAGCAATAGCTGAGAAAAAATAAATAATAATAATAATAAATTAACGCGCACAAAGACACAGATGAACATACATAAATTCTAACAAATGTTCCACCACTTTACTAATCAAATCCCTCATTTAATTATAATAGTTAGTTTCATTGTTGTAATATAATATTTTATTTATTAATTCCCATAAATTACGATTATATAACTTTTTTGTTTGTAACCGAATTGGGATAAAACAATCTCAACATTTAATGTGAATCTGTAAGATTTTTTTAAAACCTTCCCAAATTACACGCACAATTTTTTAAAATTTTATTCTATGAAGGTGGTAATGAAGCATAAATTGACGCGCACAAAGACACAGATGAACATACAAAAGTTCTAACAATCATTCTTCTACTATGATAATAAAAAATAATAGTTATTCTCATCTATTTTCCATGAACATAGAGCAACAGTAACATTTTTATTATATGTAAGGATTTTCTTATTGGAAAAAATAACCTTAAATTATTGCTCTACTAT
The DNA here is from genome assembly GCF_030625045.1 of Achroia grisella. Taxonomy (NCBI): domain Eukaryota; kingdom Metazoa; phylum Arthropoda; class Insecta; order Lepidoptera; family Pyralidae; genus Achroia; species Achroia grisella. The sequence continues at coordinate 606,076 of NW_026712898.1, forward strand.
GGTAACAAAATCCCTCAATAATAATTATTCTCATATATTTTCCACGAACATAGAGATATTACTAACATTTTTATATGTATATAGATATTCGTATTGAAAAAAGAATCTTAAATTATTGCTCTACTATGGTAAGATAATCCTTCAATAATAATTATTCTCATATATTCTCCATGAACACAGAGTTATCAGAAACATTTTTATTATATGTATAGATTTTCTTATTAAAAAAAAACTCTTAAATTGTTGTAATATATGATTTTCGTGAAACGTTTACAGTAAAGTTGTAATTGGACGTGTAATGAATATGTTATAGCTCCTTTTAAAAAGCACGCATCTGCAGAGTTTTTTCTATAAGGGGCCATTCACATTTTAAGTCACAGGTTACGGACGAGGGAGTTGACCGAAAGCGTGACAATCAAATTCAAATTCAAAAATCATTTATTCATGTAGGACATTTTAGCCGCTTATGAACATCAAGTTTTTTTTTTTATAACACAGGACAAACGTGCATGCGGCTCACCTGATGGTAAGTGATTACCACCGCCCATGAGCACCCGCAAAACCAGGGGAATTGCAAATACGTTGTCGGCCTTTTAAAAAGGAATAAGCTCTTTTCTTGAAGGTTTCAATATCGTATCGGTTCGGAAATACCATTGCTGGAAGGTGATTCCATAATGTAGTTGTGCGAGGCAAAAAGTTTCTAGAAAACCGCACGGTGGAAGACCGCCATTCATCCAGATGATCAGGATGGTATTTCAGTTTCTGGCGGGTGGTACGGTGGTGAAACTCAGCAGCTGGTATTAATCCGAACAATTCCTCAGAACACTCCCCGTGATATATGCGGTAAGTTTTTACATTATAATTTTTTTCCCTACCGTCCAGTTCGGTATATAGATCCAATTGAGAAGACCTGGCAAGAAACTCAATTGAATTACTTTTTTTTTAAATCCAGTTTATTTACAATGCATAGGTATTTATATAGGTGTCTAAGTCTAACATTAAATGAAAATCCCGAACATGAAAACTATTGCCATGCATGCTCGTCATTCAAGTAATCGTTTAGTGAGTAATAGGCCTTGCTCAGTAAATATGATTTAACAGATGTTTTGAATTTATTTAAGGGCAATTCCAATATATCCTTTGGTATCGTATGACAATGTCACACTTCTGATATACAATAATAACTGTCCCTGGATAATACACACAGCGCCGTCTAGTCTTAGACAGCTAATAAATATACTAAGATACATTATTTGTTGTAAATACATACATAATATACATAGAAAACACCCAGATGAATATAAACTATCATACTAATGAATACAAATGTTTCTACCTTGCGAGGAATCGAGCTTTACTATCGAAAGTAAAATGGTGTACTGAACCACTCGACCATCGAGGCTGTGTTATTATTATTATATATTAAAAAAATTCTGAATTAAGAAACGTTACATTAGGAGGGGGTAGGTTACAAATGTGACCAACTGTGACGAGGATGCATCAAAAAACAAATTAAATTTGTGGATGGCCCCTAATCTCGCTGTTGTTTGGTGTTTATACCGAGTTTTTCAAAAGCCAGTGTGTTGCCCCTTTATTATAATAATGAGAAGACAATCACAAGATTGTTCTGTACCCAAATTGGAATACTACGAAATATTGAGTAAAATACAAAGATACGAAATGTCTCTTTACTGTAGTGGTACGCAGTTTACTCTCCAGAATTTTGACACCAAAGGTGTTTGAGTGTCATTATACCCTAATATATTGTTTCCATAGAGGTACAGACTGTTTTGATTTAATAATTACTGGCGTAAAATTACATATGCGATGTCACATTAGTGTCACAAATGTGACCAACTGTGACAAGGTCAGGGTCAAAAACTATGAAATTTGTGACTAAATTTGTGAATGGCCCCTAATCTCGCTGCCGTTTGGTGTTTATACCGAGTTTTTCAAAAGGCAGTGTTACCCCTTTATCTTGTGATTGTCTTCTCATTATTATAATGAGAAGACAATCACAAGATTGTTCTGTACCCAAATTGGAATGCTACGAAATATTTACTAGAATATAAAAAGTAGAGAGAAATCGTCTATGGCGCAGGGTACGCGGTTTACTCTCCAGAATTATACACACGGTGTTTGAGTGTCATTATAGTGCGTTGTAGAGTGTCAAAAGTGCTTAAATTAAGTTTATTTGAATAAATGATTTTCTATTCTATTCTATACCCTAATATATGATTTCCATCGAGGGACATAGACTGTTTTGAACTAATAATTACTGGCGTAAAATTACAAAATATCCGATGTCACATTAGTGTCACAAATGTGACCAACTGTGACAAGGACAGGTTCAAAAAGGATGAAATTTGTGAGTTAATTTGTGAATGGCCCCTAATCTCGCTGCCGTTTAGTGTTTATACCGAGTTTTTCAAAAGGCAGTGTGTTACACCTTTATTATAATAACTAGCTTTTGCCCGCGGCTTCGCTCGCGTTAATTTATCCCCATAGGGGTGGTGGTGGACTTTTGAATATCAAAATCCTTTCTTAGGGGATGCTTACGTCATAGTAGCTTTATGCATGCAAAGTCTCAGCCCGATCGGTTTAGAATTGACAAAGTTTCATACAAACTTTCATCCCCTATTTTATCCCCTTGGGGGCAGAATTAAACAAAATCCTTTCTTAGCGGATGTCTACGTCATAACATCTACCTGCATGTCAAATTCCAGCACGATCCATCCAGTGGTTTGTAGACGTATAGATCACAATGTTAGTCACCTTTGAGTTATATATATTTAGATGAGAAGACAATCACAAGACTGCCCGGTATCCAATTTGAAATATTGAGAAATATTGAGTAAAATACAAAAAGAAAAAAGGTACAGAATTTTTTTTTTCACGCGTCAAATCACGCGTTGCCTACCATTAAGAAACCTTAATATACCCTTCTTGAAAAACCCTATGCTGTAGTCTCGTGGGAAAACCAACGGAATGGCAACGACTTACCATCAGATGATCGGCCAGATTACACATTCCAATTACATAAAAAAATTATAACAGACAGTAAACATAACCATAAATAAAATCTCATCTACTATAATATATATAATATTATAAAGCTGAAGAGTTTGTTTGTTTGAACACGCTAATCTCAGGAACTACAAGTTCGAGTTGAAAAATTATTTTTGTGTTGGATGGTCCATTTGTCGAGGAAGGCTTTAAGATATATAACATTACGCTACGACCAATAGGAGCGGAGCTGCAATGAAAAATATTGCAAAAGGTGGGGAAATGAAACGCAGACGAAGTTTCGCGGGTCAGCTAGTGGTAAAGTAAATGAAATCTAAGTTACTACTTATGTATATGTACATTATTTAGAATGTACTAGCTACTCGCCCCGGCTTCGCACGGGTGTATATGTATTATATATATAAACCTTCCTCTTGAATCACTCTATCTGTTAAATAAACCGCTTCAAAATCCATTGGCTAGTTTTAAAGATTTAAGCATACATAGGGACGGACAGACAGCGACAGCGACTTTGTTTTATACTATGTGATATTAGTTTTCTGATATATTTCGTAATCCGCTCAGTTTCTGATCCCCCCGTAAGAGGTAAAGTGTAAGTCAATCACGCTGTATATCACGGAAGGCCTAGCCGCGGCCGGCCCGGCTTTCTTATGGAAAATGCAGGCACGATACACCCTACCAACATCACTACACAGGAATGCGATATAGCTAACGATCGAGAGTTAATCCACTGATATAGTAACATCCTAAACCAAGTATTGAGGATAATAATAATAATAATCTTAGGACAATTCACACAGCGCCATCTAGACCCAAGTTAAGCTAGCTAAAGCTTGTGTTATGGGTACTAGACAACTGATACAAATACATAGATAATTGTTTTTTCGTAAATACATACATATTATACATAGAAAACACCAAGACCGATACAAACAATCATACTCATGAATACAAATGTTTGTGCCGTGCGAGGAATCGAACTCGCGACCATCGGACGTAAAGCGGTGTGCTAGACCGCTAGACCACCGAGTTCGTCAAGGTCGAGGGGATGCAACCTTCAAATTTCAAATGTATCATAAAATATTTTCTTTGTAAAAAAGCTAATTTTTTTTAAAAAGCTTTAGTTTTTATATTTGAGCCTAAATAAATTAGTTCTGGTTGGTAGTTTGTATTCACACGTTTCGACTTCTAAAATGTGAACTTACAAGGATTGTTTAAAAGAGCAACACACAAGTTTCTTGCTCGTTCTTCTTGTGATGAGGCAGCTTTCCAAATGAGCGGTAGATTTAAAAAAAAATTCTTATGTCTATTCAAAAGTGCTTAAATCAAGTTTATTTGAATAAATGATTTTTATTCTATTCCTGCCACAGGGCAGAGAGATGCTTCCAATAGATCGCGCGATTTGACTTGACCTTTATCAATACATTCACAGAAACGTTTTATTATAATTTAGTAAATTACTAAATAATTGTAATTTATTTTATACAGCAATCTGAAATAGGAGAAGATCTCGTTTTGTTAATACAAGAACTGTCTTGTCTTCACTGAGCTCTCTGTACATCATTACATAGTATAAAACTGAGTCGCTGTCTGTCCGTCCCTATTTATGCTTAAATCTTTATAACTACGCAACGGATTTTGGAGCGGTTTCTTTTAATAGATAGAGTGATTCAAGAGGAAGGTTTATATATATAATACAGGTACACCCGTGCGAAGGCGGGGCGAGTAGCTAGTATTAAATAAAGTTATATTTTTTATACTTTTATTTAAATTTTGAATCCCATAAACTAATTATTGATATTTGATATTTATTATATATGTGACAAATGGAAAGAGACGGTAGGAAAAATACTAATACAAAAACTTGACGTTTATAAGCGGCTAAAATGTCCTATACATAGAAATGATTTTTTAATTAAATTTCAATGAACTGACAAACCGTCATAATACTACTTGTATCCCATTGACTGGAAATCTTGAATATCTGCATACGAAAAGCTAGACAACGTAGTGTCTCTAGGTAAGAATTCCTTTTTGTTTATCGCGTAAACATCTTGAAAAGACCGTACAGCGAGGGTACTGTAAGACCGTACAGGAGGGGTGACGAGAGGGTGTGTGGTATTCTTACCCACTAAAACCAAACGGTGTAAACATGTACAAGCTCATTTGAAAAGAATAAGAGCTGAGTTTATTATTCTTCTCATCTCAAAATCACTTCGAACTGACGGTAGATTTGACATATCATAAGAGTCTGTAATAGAGCTACACGAATAAAGGTCGCGTTTGATAACATTTCCCTAAATTAACTTTCTACATCAATTACGCAGCGGTTTCTATATTAATTATCGCCTAATCCTTTTTTTTTCTTTTTATAACACAGGGGACAAACGAGCATGCGGCTCACCTGATGGTAAGTGATTACCGCCGCCCATGAGCACCCGCAATACCAGGGGAATTGCAAGTACGTTGTCGGCCTTTTAAAAAGGAATAAGCTCTTTTCTTGAAGGTTTCAATATCGTATCGGTCCTTGTTAATGTGTTACTTAGAACAACTTTTATTTAAAAGAGCAACACGCAAGTTTCTTGCTCATTCTTCTTGTGAAGAGTCTGGGTTCCGAATGAGTGGTAGAATAAAAAATTATGACTATTCTAAAGCGCTTGTAATAAGTTTATTTGAATAAAATTTATTTCTTCCCCCCCCCCCCCCCCCCCCCCCCCCCCCCCCCCCCCCCCCACCCCCCAACTCCCCCTACTTGCACAGAGTGAATGCACTGTCACTGAAGTTATGTAACCCATCTCTTGCGCACCTAACGCACACGAGCGCGTTGTTTTTTTGCGTTAGATTAAAGGAAAAGGATCAAATTCAAAAATCATTTAAACAATCAAATATCCTCACCGTTGCCTCACAGTACATTTATGAAAATATTATGTATACAAGGAAAAACTTAGATAGTTTCAAGAAACTTAAAGACTGTACAAGTAGAAACTTACGCAATAAAAATAAGCTAATTTTACCTAAATGCCGTCTACACAATGCTTTACCTAAATTTATTCATGTAGGACATTTTAGCCGCTTATGAACGTCAAGTTTTTACATTATATTTTTTTCCCTACCGTCCAGTTCGGTATATAGATCCAATTGAGAAGAACTGGCAAGAAATTCAAATGAATTACTTTTTCTTTTTAAATCCAGTATATTTACAATGCATAGGTATTTATATAGGTGTCTATGTCTAACATTAAATGAAAATCCCGAACATGAAAACTATTGCCATGCACGCTCGTCATTCAAGTAATCGTTTAGTGAGTAATAGGCCTTGCTCAGTAAATATGATTTAACAGATGTTTTGAATTTATTTAAGGGTAATTCCAATATATTGAAGGAACATGTAAATTATTTTTTTAAACTTTAATACACATAATTTTAAAGTACACATTGCGGACTTTACACTATGCGGCATTATCTACTAGTCAACCGTGGGTGGTGCAGAGAATAATTGTTCATCATCATCAACAGGTCACTGCAGTCCACTGCTGGACATAGGCCTCTTTCTAGACACGTCACTGGGCAAGATATTCAGCCCAATAGGAATTTTATTTATTTATAACTCTTTATTGCACCTTAAAAAAAACAATATTCATAGTATATAGAAAGGTAGGTTAGGTACAAAAGGCGGTCTTATCGCTAAAGCGATTTCTTCAGACAACCTTTGGGTAGAGGAGAAAAGACAGAAGGTAATAATAATACTAATATATCATATATATATACCCACATAATATAAATACATATACATACATAATATGAATATAGAATAAAATATAAAATTAAAGAAGTAAATTAGTAATGATACACAGTAACTAAGCAATGTGCAATTAAGAAAGAGACAATTTAGTAGAAAGGAAAGGATAGCAGAAAGACAATTTAATGAGATAGTGTGATTTTACAGCGTTTTTAAAAATGGTTAATGATTGAGCGCTACGTATGGAGGATGGTAGTGAGTTCCACAGTCGCACGGCGTGTACAGCGAAAGAATTGGTGTAGTAGGAGGAAGTATGAGAAGGAGGTAGTTTAATACTAAGTTTTTTTTCGGGGTACTCTAATGCTGTTGGCCGCAGCTGGCCTTAACAGCTTCACCGGATGATACGGGCGAATGCAGATGGCATGTCAAACCAAAGGAAGGACTTATAGAGCTGAAGGCCAACTCACGTCTTACGGATACGACTTTAGTCTGAGGGCCCCGCTAGGGTTCGAACCTCGGCTCAGGCCGTCGTAATATCGATCCCCGTTTGAATTGGACGGGGGATCGATCAGAGAGGTTTAACAGTAAGCCAAGCCAGTCGTTGTACAATTGTATTTTCGCACAAATAATGTAGTATAGCGCAATATTAACTGGTATTATGGACAGTTTCTACTTTCGCTGCATTAGAGCGATCACGATTGCAGTATGGCCGCGCGCCAGCGCCGGGCCATTGTGTTGTTTATTGTCACAATTTACCTTCACAGCAAATACGGTCTACGATTATTATATTACTACATTATCTTGACTTATTTCCAAAAAACAGCAATATTCATAATATTAATACTAGATTTAAAGACAAACTTGCTGTCCCCAAGTATCGTTTAGAAAAAGTTAATAGGTCTTTTATGGGAATAGGTATAAAAATTTACAATAAGATACCAAAGGATATATTGGAATTACCCTTAAATAAATTCAAAACATCTGTTAAATCATATTTACTGAGCAAAGCCTATTTACTCACTAAACGATTACTTGAATGACGAGCGTGCATGGCAATAGTCGTTCATGCACTGAATTTTCATTTAATGTTAGACATAGACACCTATATAAATATACATTGTAAATAAACTGGCTTTAAAAAAAAAAGTAATTCAATTGAGTTTCTTGCCAGTTCTCAATTGGATCTATATACCGAATTGGACGGTAGGGAAAAAATAAAATTATAATGTAAAAATTTGACGTTCATAAGCGGCTAAAATGTACTACATGAATAAATGATTTTTTAATTTTGAAATTTTGAATTTTTGATGTACCTACTGTTGACTCGGTGGTCTAGCGGTTTAGCACGCCGCTTTACTTCCGATGGTCGCGGGTTCGATTCCTCACACAGTACAAACTTTTCTATGACTGTTTTTATCGGTCTAGATATTTTCTCCGTATATTATGTGTGTATTTACAGAAACAAATTACTATATACTCCTCGAACCTCTAATATAAGTGCAATAATGGTTGGCTTATCCGTCATACTTGTGAACGGGTGCTGCTTGTGGGGACTGGTTTGTTCTGATAACGGTCACTGACTGGACTATTTGAAAAATTGCAACTAGTTTGTTTGTAGGTTACTCTATTCTGCCTAATATTTAATTTAAAAATGGATCTGTATTTTTGTAAACATGTACAAGCACTTTTAAAAAGAATAAGACCCGAGTTTCTTTTCAGTTCTTCTTAGCTCGAATGCACTCCAAACTGCCGGTAGTTTTTGACATGTCATAAGAGTCTGTAATAGACCTACATGAATGTCATAAGAGTCTGTAATAGACCTACGTGAATGTCATAAGAGCTGTAATAGACCTACATGAATGTCATAAGAGTCTGTAATAGACCTACATGAATGTTATAACAGTCTGTAATAGACCTACATGAATGTCATAAGAGTCTGTAATAGACCTACATGAATGTCATAAGAGTCTGTAATAGACCTACATGAATGTCATAACAGTCTGTAATAGACCTACATGAATGTCATAAGAGTCTGTAATAGACCTACCTGAATGTCATAACAGTCTGTAATAGACCTACATGAATGTCATAACAGTCTGTAATAGACCTACATGAATGTCATAAGAGTCTGTAATAGACCTACATGATTAAGTCATTTTGTTTTTATTTTTTTATAGTTTTTACTACTGTTATAACTGTTTTTAGTATTGCCTTCATTTGTAATAACGCGTCGTCATTTTTCCAACTATGTGTAAACATTGCAACTTCTTTATCCTTACTTCCTCGTAATGAAGATGTTAAGTACCTATTACAAGTGTATGTTAAATTTCTCAAACTGTAGACAATATTTATATTACATTACTAGCTGTACCCGGGGTTTCACTTGCATTAAATTTATAGCGTAGTGGAGTAACTTGAAACAGTCATGCTCGCTATAAAGTTCAAACTTGTAGCGGTGTGGTGGGCCGGGTCGATGTGCTCCCTCTAATATGGTTAAGTGTCTCATCCGTCATACTCGTGAACGGGTGCTGCTTGTGGGGACTGGTCTGTTCAGGTTGCAAACACTGATTTGATTTTTTATTTTTTTTATATAGCAAATGCTGGTGGTCACTCTATTCTCCCAAATTTGAATTTAAATGAAATAGTATTATTGTAAATATGTAGAACATTAAAAAAAATACGTGCTGAGTTTTTTGTCAGTTCTACTCATTTCGAAATCATTCCGAACTGACGGTAGATTTGATATATCATAAGAGTCTGTAATAGACCTACATGAATAAAGATATTTTGAATTTGAATTTGAGTGGTAGATAAAAAACAAATTGTTACGACTATTCAAAAGTGCTTAAATTAAGTTTATTGATTAATAAATGATTTTCTATTCTATAAGGTATAATGCAGGATGTAAATGCGTAAAACGTAAAATCCTCGCGGACAAAGTCACGGGAACAGCTAGTTACAAATAATTATTGATTATTTATATGTATTTTATTACTTACTTACTTATTACACTTATTGCTACTTTCCTTCATCATTATAATTTATATTTTTACTTTTTCACCTGTTTGCTTACTACCTGGTCTATATTTACCTAAATCTGTTTCCCTAAGGTTGCCTTGAAAATATTCTTTCAGTAATAAGACCGCCTTATTGTAATTATATATGTGTTCAAAATATTGTACATATATTTTCTTTACTGTATACTAGAATTATAGTATTCTATGTATATACTCTAAGGAATTTACATAATTTACATATAAAACAGCAAGTGAACATGTTCAGCTGGACTTTCACTATATCTAGTCTATGGCCATAGATCTGTCCTGATTTATGTAACACTGGCAACATTGCTCGGTATTATTAGATTTTATATACATAGGTTTAGCAGTGTAGTACACTGCGTTCCTTCAGATGGTCGCAGGTTCGATTCCTAGCGCGGTACAAATAGTTATATTCTTAAATATGATTGTTTGTATAGGTCTGGGTGTTTTCTATATATATTATGTATGTATGTATATATACAAAAATATCTATATATTTATATCAGTTGTCTAGTACCCACAACACAAGCTGTATTTAGCTCTATTTAACTAGATGGCGCTGTGTGAATTGTCCTGAGATATTATTATTATTAGTACCCTACTGACATAGAGTACAAAGGTCATAATTTCGAATATGGCCGCCAAAAAAGCATTATATGTTATTTTAATATGATTATAGCTGTGAGAAACATTGTTAATAAACTAAATTAATTTGATTATGATACTTCGACGATGCATACACTAACGTCTTGGTTAACTGCAACTTCATTGATACAAATAATATATATGTACTCATGAATATAAATGTTTGTACCGTGCGAGGAATCGAACCCGCGAACGGCGGAAGTCAGGCGGTCAGGCTAAACCGCTAGACCACCGAGGCCGTCGATAAGAAATAGTAACTTATTTCAAATTCAGATATAGTATTTTTTAAATTGTTGTCATATATATAGTATATATAAATATATAATATAATATAATATCTCAGGACAATTCCCACAGCGCCGTCTAAGTCCCAAGCTAAGCAGAGCTTGTGTACAAACAACAACTGATATAAATACATGTACACATTTTTTTTGTAAATAAATACATATTATACATAGAAAACACCCAGACCGATACAAACAATCATACTCATGAATACAAATGTTTGTACCGTACGAGGAATCGAACCCGGGACCATCGGATAGTAACGCGGTGTAAACCACTAGACCACTGAGGCTGTCAATTATATATATTTATTATATATTATAATAATAATAATCTTTATTAAATTCAGAAGGATCGTTACAATATTATTTATACAATAGGTACACATTCCAGACAATATCAATCCTTTCAGTATTTATGTGTAGTCCTGGCTTCTGAACTAGCATTAGCCGTATGATGTAAGTGTGTTTATATGTATGTATAATGGATATGTAGGTACCGTGCTGTATTTGATGCGTGTGTGTTTAAGTGTAAAAAAAAAATATTTTAAACATATATATAGTGAGAGGGCGCCAACTCCAAGTGCCATTTTAACTGCCCACGGAGGCAGAATGGCACTAGGACACAGCATCCTTTTTTTTTAACATCAGGAAAATCTTCATAGTCATATCCCCACCGGCTCATAGAGTCCCAAAGGGGACTACTAGATTCATACCAGCCAAAATCCTGACGTTTATTCCTGCTCGAACATATCACTGTAGCCATGAGATTGCATATGCATTCTCCAAGATCACCGGCACGGTTGCCATTGAAGGGACCTTTCATGCGTGCATGGAATAGTCTCTGCACGCCACCGCCAGACACTAATGCCTTCCTGGTGAACTTCAGATGAAGGACATGGCACCCTACAATTTGAAACTTCACCGAACATGTGTACTCAACTCCAGCGATGTTGGACCTGGAGTTGGCCTCTCAATATATGCACAACTTTGAAACGTTACAGAACATCAAGTTCGTTAGAATAGAATAGTGAAATGTCAGATGAAACAGCTCTACTTCACATATGTTGGAAATTGACTTTAATTTTTATATTTTGTATTGTAAAAGTTCGTGTTACTAGAGATGGGTCGACTCGAGTTACTAACTCGAGTTGGGCATAATTCGAGTTCACTCGAGTTGGAATCTGCCAGCTCGAGTTGGAAGAATTCAACTGGTAAATGAATGAATCAAGTAAAAGAGTCAGAGCATGATTCTGTCATCGAACTGACAATGACATGAAATTTACCGATCATTTCATATCAATTTTCACTTGTCACAAATATTTCAATATTGATTTGAGGTTATTATCATTTTATTTTTGCATATTCGTCCGATTATAAATAAAATGATTATGCGTTCCATAAGTCCTTCCGCGGCTTTAAAGTGCCATTTCTACTCACCCCCTAAATTTCGGTGAAGCTTTCAAGGCTAGCTGCACCCAAAAACATTAGAATTGTTCGAAAAAATAAAAAAAAACTTTTAATTCCAGGTAACTCGAGTCAACTCGAGTTAATTCGAGGTACCTGAATTTTAACTCGAGTTAACTCGAATCATGTTTATTACCAGTTAGCACATCTCTACGTGTTATAACTTGTTATATGTATATTTATTAAGTTGGGCCAAAAAGACTTGTATCCAGAGCCGTAAAACATAGAAAAATTAATAAAAAAAAAAAGAGATGGCTCTAGGAGTTGGCGCCCTCTCAATATATGCACAATTTTGAAACTTTACGGAACATGTGTACTCATGTACTTAGGTTGTGAGTCGTAAAGTGTATATGTAAACATGTAAGCACGTGAACCGCAGCCTCACCTCGAGGCAGCGACCAGTGACCTTAAAGTTTCGCGCAACCTTACTCAAGGCTCGCTGTGATAAACTTTCGTAATTAAAATGGAGATTGAACGCCGTTTTTAACTAAAGCCTTGATTTATTGTACGCACTTGTAATTTTTTTTTCAATTATAATATGAAAAAAGAATTGGTAACTAGCTACTCGTCCGGCTTCGCACGGGTGTACATGTATTATATATATATAAACCTTCCTCTAGAATCACTCAATCTATAAAAAAAAAAACGCTTCAAAATCCGTTGCGTAGTTTTAAAGATTTAAGCATAAAAAGGGACGGACAGACAGCGACAGCGACTTTGTTTTATACTATGTAATGACGACTAATAACTATAGTCTCTTTTTTAATCCCGGAGACTAAATTGACAGGTGTAAATGTCAAATTTTCAGATAATGTTACCACTTGTAGCGGGGTAGTGGTGTACCTGCGATACCGATTTGTTTAATCGGAAACTTTTGTTTTAACATGTTAGTTCTAAAGCTTTAAATAACGTTTCCACAACTGAACTTTAATATTTATGTACGTATATTAGTGTCTACATTACTGTTGTCGTACTATTACAATATAAAAATACATTTTTGTCGTTTCCGTACAAATAGTAATTATTACAGTATTAAGCTACAAACAAATATTTTCTTTCGTAAATATATCCATATTATACATAGAAAACACCCAGACCGATACAAACAATCATACTCATGAATACATGTTTGTGCCGTGCGAGGGATCGAACCCGCGACCATCGGACGTAAAGCAGTGTGCTAGACCGCTAGACCACCGAGGCCGTCAGTATATAGGTACATAGTTAAGTACATTTAATCAAATTAGGTGTTATTTTGTAATTCTACTTAACTACTGTATGTATTTATATTATTATTGTATTATATTATTTTGACGACCTCGGTGGCCTAGCGGTCTAGCACACTGCTTTACGACCGATGGTCGCAGGTTCGATTTCTCGCATGATACAAATATTTGTATTCATGAGTATGATTGTTTGTGTCGGTCTGGGAGTTTTCTATGTATGTTATATATGTATTTAAGAAAAAAAAAACTATGTATTTGTATCAGTTATCTAGTACCCATGACACAAGCTTTAGCTAGCTTAACATGGGTCTAGATGGCGCTGTGTGAATTGTCCCGAGATTATTATTTTTATATATTTTTTTTTAATTCCGCTACAATTTGCATGTGTGAGACCACAAATATTCGGTGTGGCAACTTGACTACCGTTACGACCTTCTCTAATGGCTAATAATATAAATCCATTAAGTAGTAATATAGATAAGTGTCTCTAAGGTTGGCAACCCTGCACTATATTTAGCATCCCTAGTTTGCGATCTCTGTTATCTGTGCACTACACTGTACTCTAATAATCACTGAATTAAAAATGGCTGCTTAACGAGTTTTAAAAATGGCTGATGTAGTTTGTCTTTCAACATATTATACTTCGATTACAGTAGAGAGTGGGAAATATGAGAAATATACAATTTAATAAAACAAATCATTCAAAGACACTGTTTAATTAGGGAATTTTCTATAATTTCAATGAAAAATTGTAATCAATATACTTCTTTATTTTGAAGCCTTAAATACTTGTACTGTAGGTACTTTCAACCATTATATCACTTAAAAATCCTTTAAATCTGTATTTCAGTAATAAATATGACAATATATATATTTTCTCTATAGTTCGCTTATGGTCTCTATATTAATTTGTATTTTTAAAATTTTGTTGTTTACAATTTGGCGCCAAACTATTTTTTACTATTTTTTTATGAATTTACCACACTAAGGAACATCCTATACAGCTATATTGGTATTATAAACTCTTATTATTATTTTTATCAACATATAAATCGTAGGATATTTAACAGACACACAGCATGTGGTTTTTCAAGAAGGGTATTTTAAGGTTTCCTAAGGGTCGGTAACGGGTACGTGACACCCCTGGTTCAGGCGTCCATAGGCGGTAAATCCATTTTCCATCAGATGGGTCGTAAGCCTGTTTGTCACCATCGTAGTATAAAAAAAAGACGTTATGTTGGGTGAGTGAGGACAGACGGTAAATGACGGCAATCAGCTCCTGAAGATACATTTCCACCATTTGCAGAAGCTTCTGAAGAAACATTCTTCTCCTCTATTTTCAGAAGCCAGGCAAAGTCCGGATACTGTTTATGTATATAGGGAACTAGCTGACTCGGACAACTTCGTCTGCATTTCATTTCCCTTTTGCAATATTTTCATTGCAGCTCCCCTCCTGTTGGTCGTAGAGTAATGTTATATAGCTTAAAGCCTTCCTCAACAAATGGACTATCTAACACAAAAATATTTTTTTAATTCGAACCAGTAGTTCCTGAGATTAGCGCGTTCAAACAAACAGACAAACAAGCTCTTGAGCTTTATAATATTAGTATAGATACTAATATTATACTGAAGAGTTCCCCCTTAGCAGTAATCTATTACTGCTAAGGTGGAAGAGCATTGTTAGTACTAACAATGTGCTATGTTAGATTGAATCCACGCAGTTTTCCTTGGAAATCTCCGTGATAAATTCATAGTGAATATGTCACGATGGGCTACCGGACCTGATCTTATGCTCATCTTGTCCTCCCCTGGTGACCCGACAGCGTAAACCGTCAACAAGCGGATGCCATGCCATAATCATCCAAATAATTACTACTTACTATCAGGTGGGCCATCAAAATTTAAATTCGAAATCTCTATTCATGTAGGTCTGTTACCGACTGTTATGATATGTCAAATCTACCGTGAGTTCGGAATGATTTCGAGATGAGAAGAACTGGTCTTATCTGTCACGTAAATTTGACTTTATTCTTCGCATATACATAGACAGTAGTGCGTGTAGAGCGAGACTTTTTTTTTTTTTTTATACTACTATGGTGGCAAACAAGCATACGGCCCATCTGATGGTAAATGGTTACCGTAGCCTATGGACGCCTGAAGCACCAGGGGTGTCAGACTACTAAAGTTGACAGCCAATCTGTCCCCAGAAGCGCAGAAGTCTCCTAGTATCTACACAGGCTTCACGGAGCGACCTCACCGTTCCGAGGATTTGTGTTCGTTGTGTGGCCACTTCAAGCACTCCAGAATTACAAGACCTGCCGTTTCTTCGGTTTCAAAGCCCCGACTCAGAGGACTGTCTGTAACACCTATTGCATACAAGTTTTTACGGGACAGTGTCCCGTTATTGTCCCAATCATTATTTTAGGGTATTTCTTTTTTAGGTTCAGTACGCATATGATAAGACTCTAATTTCTTTCTTCGGGTTAATACCAGCTGCTTAGTTTCACCACCATATCACGCTAGAAACTAAACATCTCGATCGGATGAATGGAGGTCTTCAACAGTGTGCTTTTCTAGAAACTTTTTGTCACGAGCACCCACATTGTGGAATCACCTTCCAGCAATGGTATTTCCGACCCGATATTGAAACCTTCAAGAAAGATCTTATTCCTTCTTAGAAGGCCTGCAACGCACTTACAATTCCTCTGGTGTTGCGGGTGCTCATGGGCGGAGGTAATCACTCACCATCAGACGAGCCGCTCGTATACCAAAAAAAGAATGTAAGTAGAGGATTATACGAGCGATCGAGAATCGCTCGTGAAAGGTGCGAAATGCGAAGGTGAACACATAATGTCTTATTAAAAGAACTGTACTGGTCGCCGTACTTGCTTTATAATATATATAACTTAATTTTAATGGCCGCGAGTATGTATTAACCGCGGTAAGTGTGTCATTACTCATATATGTCAAATTATTGTAATCTTGTTTTTTGAGAGCCTCAGTTGCAAGTTACATAAAATGGTAATCTTAATCTTAATCTAAATATTGATATTGATTGACGACCTCGGTGGTCTAGCGGTCTAGCACACCGCTTTACGTCCGATGGTCGCGGGTTCTATTCCTCGCACGGCACAAACATTTGTATTCATGAGTATGATTGTTTGTATCGGTCTGGGTGTTTTCTGTGTATATTATGTATGTATTTACGAAAAAAAATATATATCTATGTACTTGTATCAGTTATCTAGTACCCGTAACACAAGCTTTAGATAGCTTAACTCGGGTCTAGATGGCGCTGTGTGAATTGTCCTGAGATTATTATTATTATTATTATTTTTTTTTTCCAAAATTTCTCATCTCCCCTCTTAAGGAGAGGAGATGGCAACATACCCCCGGCAGAAGCACAGTCGGCCGGAGTTCAGGGCCCCAGGGAGAGAAACCGGCGTACAATGCGGGCAGAATCTAACAGCACCGCTTTCTGCATCTTTCCCGGGAGTGAGCCGCCCCGGAATCCCAACCGTCTGAGATGTTGTTCCAGACTGGTTGGGATAAGACCGTTCACCGACATAACGATTGGAATGATTTCGGTGGACATCACCCCCCACATTTCGGTCACCTCGTGAGCCAGGTCGAGATACTTTCTCTTTTTCTCAGTTTCGGCTTTCACGAGCGGTATGGTGATGTCCACCAAAAACACCCTCGAAAGTTCCCGATCCATCACCACGATATCAGGTTTGTTCGCAAGAACGGTCCTGTCCGTGATGATGGATCGGTCCCAGTAGAGCTTGACGCTGTCGCTTTCGAGGACCGGCTGGGGCTCGTACTTATAGTACGGCAACCTCTCATTCGTGAGGCCGTACTTCAGAGCTAGTTCTTGATGGAGTATTTTGGCTACCTGGTTGTGTCTGTGCAAGTACTCAGTGTTGGCAAGAGCTGAACAACCCGAAAGCTATTACGTCCAGCCCGGGGCATTTTTGCGCCGGTATATCGGCATACTGCCAACGCAGAGCCAAACAGGATTGAACTCGTCTCTCCCAGGTCACCGCTGCCCTCAAGGTATTGAGGCAGCAGTCCATTTGCGGCCTCAATGGCATCCCGCGTCGCCACATTTGGATGTATCCGGGGCAGCTTCGGTCTCTCTTCGAGGGGAGTTCTTCGGATCTCTAGAATCGCCTCTTCTAGTATGCTCCTCATATGCTCTATATCCTGGGAAGTTGTTCCGTCCGCATCCGCTTCTGAAGGCCTTTCGGCAACCATCTCTACGTTAGGTAGCACGTCTGAGATGGGTTGCTCCATGGTCGTGGGGTCTGCTTCTGGAACAACTTCACTTCGCAATCGTTCGAGTTCGGTCGCGCTAAACATACCAGAGCGCTGTATGTACCGAACTCTATCGGCTAGGTTCTGTTCCGAGACGATTAGCTCCGGTAAAAGACGCAGAAACTCGCGGTGCATTACTGCCCTGTATCCTGTTCTGCCTGTTTCTGTCCCTGTAGCCCTGTAGAACGCTCGCATGAGGTCTTCGTTCATGGCTCTCGACCATCTCATGCGACGTGTACCACCAGTGGCGGGCGCCGATTGCTGGGCCTGTGACGGCCCTGCCGGTGCCAAGCCAGCTGATGTCGATGGCAAGGGGTCGGACCGGCCAGGTGGTGGGGCCGGTCGGCTGGCTTGCTTTCTGTCTCGCCTACCGCCAGTTGTAGACGTGCCCCGGCGGCCCCCGTGCAGCGACCCTATTTCGTTCTCTTTATTTTTACTCGCCATCTTTATAATTGCCATGGCCCCTTTGGCCGCGTAGGTTTTATATTTACGCGTGACCGCCTTTCACGTGAGCTAGATGGTCAGCTCGGACGCGGGGTTGGACTTTGAAAGGCTTATTATTATTATTATTATAATATATATAACTCAAAGGTGACTGACATAGTGATCTATCAACGCACAGCCCAAACTACTGGACGGATCGAGCTGAAATTTGGCATGCAGGTAGATGTTATGACGTAGGCATCCGCTAAGAAAGGATTTTGATTAATTCAACCCCCAAGGGTATAAAATAGGAGATGAAAGTTTGTATGAAACTTTGTCAATTTTAAACCGATCGGGCTGAGACTTTGCATGCATAAAGCTACTATCACGTATCATCATCTCCTAAGAAAGAATTTTGATAAATTCCACCCCTAAGAGGATAAATTAACGCAAGCGAAGCCGCGGGCGAAAGCTAGTAATATTATAAACGCGAAAGTTTGTGAGTATGTTTGTTACTCTTTCACGCAAAAACTACTGGACGGATTTTGATGAAACTTACAGTAATATAGCTTATATGTACATCTCATAGTATATAATTTAAAAAGTGATTATCTAATAAATGTCAAGTAAGTGTGATGCAGACGAAGCTGCGCACTTCAGTTAGTATATTATAGTAGACTCATCAGTTTCCTAATCTAAACAATAGCGTCGTAACTGCACGAAGGTCAGCAATATCGGCTGATATCGTAGAATAGGTTTGTTGTTTAAACACGCATAATCTATCTTTAATGTATTAATAACTTTAATAGCAGTTACTATTATTATATTATAATAATATAATCATATCTAATAATATAGTAATCTCAGGACAATTCACACAGCGCCATCTAGTCCCAAGTTAAGCTAGCTAAAGCTTGTGTTACAGACAAAACATCCAGACCGATACAAACAATCATACTCATAAATACAGATGTTTGTGCCGTGCGAGGAATCGAACAAGCGACCATCGGTCGTAAAGCTTTGTGCTAGACCGCTAGACCACCGAGGTCGAATAGTCAAATAGTGTTTATGGAATACATCACTATTTGCATTTATAACGCACGAGTGTTTTATGAATTGTTTTATATAGATAAAACCGAAATTAGATCCATTTTACAAGCAAATGTGTAAGCTTCCGCTAGCTTAATTTGGGTCTAGATGGCGCTGTGTGAATTGTCCTGAGATTATTATTATTATTATTTGCTATTTTTTTTTTAATTTTGAACTGACCGCCTCTTGGCGCCTTCCATCGAAAAGCCTACTTGCTATTTTTCACATATCAGATACAAGACCGCGTGTCGCCAGCCAGTAAGCACTGATTAAAAAAAATAAAACGGCGGGAAAACAACAGTGTGCATCACAGTTTTACGAAGGAATTTATTCAAAATCAAGTGTGTTGAAAAATTTAACACCTCGGCGCCTTCCAGTTAGCCTTAGCCTTTTAGAAGATTGTACAGAGATCTCGACGGTATACCTCCCGCTCCCACTACGACAACATATATTAACCACATTTTCCGTTACCTACAATATTTTTTTTTTATGAATTTGTGTAGTCAATTTTTTTTAACAAGCCATTTATTGCAAGGATCATCTACATAAGTGAAAGTTATTCTCATAATAAGTACATTTATTTATTTACTTATATAAATACCTTACAGACTAATATACATATGTATATGTATGTACTACTTCAAAAATTATAAGTATAGATAGGATGGAAGTTGGTAGTGACAGAGCTGAAACTGAGGATAGGGAAGGTTGCAGGATGGCCCTGGTACAACGCAAGTAGTAAATTACAACTGATAGTTGACATGTATATGTTCACTCACACCTGAATACAGTATAATTTAGTATTTATTTTAATTATAATAGTAAATTAATTTAACATTTATTTTTAATTGTCTTTTAATTTATTATATGACTATTTTATTATTTTATTGTTAAATTTGATTAGTTAGTCAATTCCACTTGACATAGTTTTGGTAAATTTGTATTATTATTTTATTTTTATATTAGATTTTATATTATATTGACATCCATAAAATTGTTTTATGGGGCCTGACCAAAATAGATTTACTTAAATAAATCAATTTAAGTCAAACAAAAATGTAAAATTTAACTAAATAAGAGCACGGACTTTGTGTCTGTAATTAATAATAATAAAATCATAAAAAAAATATATACATATGTATAATATAATTAATAGAAAAATAGATATAAATTGTCTGTGTGGCCACGGCATTGAAGATGGCAATCTGCCACGGTAGCGCCGATTCACCACACCCTTCGGCCAGTTGTCCTCATGAAGGCAGCATATTAGTAGGAACTTGAGCCACAACGCCTTGAAACTCGTTTTATGACTCAATTCCAGCTGCGTCACCCTCAATGGTGGTCCATAAAAATTCAAAATATCTTTATTCATGTAGGTCTATTACAGACTCTTACGATATGTCAAATCTACCGTCAGTTCGGAATGATTTCGCGATGAGAAGAACTGACAAGAAACTCAGCTCGTATTCTTAAATATTTTCTCGTATTCATTCAGACAATATCCTGCTCATAGGTGGCACAGTGTAATAAGAAACTTAATTGATAAATATTTTTTTTATAATCTTTCAACATAATTTATAGATTGTGTTTGTAGAAAAAACTTAAAATTCATACCGCTGACAATATTATCTGATTTCACTAAGCATGAGTGAGTAGCGATTTTTATTTTGATTATCGCATGTTACTTGTAACTGAATATTTATTTATTTAAAATAACATTTATTCAAAACAGCAACACACAACTTTCTTGCTCATTCTTCTTGTGATGAGTCTGCGTTCCGAATGAGTGGTAGAATAAAAAATATGACTATTCAAAAGTGCTTGTAATGAGTTTATTTGAATAAAGATTATTTGTGTTTCTAATTAAAGTGCTGAAACGGTCATATAAATTAATTTTGAACGTTTTGATCGCATGTACAAGGTCATATCATTTACAATAAAACAATATCTGTATGTGCAAGTTTTTCTTTTTCCATGAACCATTACACGGTTGTTCCACAGATTCATTATTTTGTTGGCACATAAAGATTAAAAGAAAGACCACAGGTAACATAGTGAAGACTTTGTAAGTTGAATGATGACTTATTTCTGAACCATAGATTAAATATTGTTCTTTATTATATAGGAAGTGATTATTAATTAATTGAAGAAGATAATCGCGAAATAATTCGCAGGAATTACAGATTCGAAGCCGGAATTAATCAAACCTAACCTTCATTGTAGCGTTACTAGGTACTCATATTGAGTCGATTGGGTACCGTAATGAAAAGTTTTAACTTAAGATTTTCGTACACTATGCAACTTGGAGATGAGATCTATGTTGCTTTAATTCTTTTGTTTCTTTTTTTATAATTATTTTATTTTATGACAATGAATACAAGTTGTTTTGCAAACTGTTATTTTTAAATCTTATGAATAAATGCAATTATATTATACAAACAAATGGCACATAAATTATGTATTATATTCGAACATAGATGGATATTGAAACATAAACTAATATTTCGCGCGTATGTTTATGTATTTTTTTTAAATATTTTTTTTATTTTATGGCAGGGCTAACTCGAGTTGTCTATTAATAGATACCGGACGTACGCTGCCCTGTGTCCGGAAACTAGTGATAGGTTGGCTGGCAACCGAACGGTGCGTTTCGGAAGACTGCTATCCGCTATAATTTTTATATGGCTAATATTATAAAAAGAGTAAGTACATTTTATTCATATTCAACTATAGAAACTCGTATATTGTGTTTATATGTCTACTTATAAATATATTATATATATAGACTGAAATTGGGCTATATTCATATAGCGTCTGTGCCAATTCTTAAAAAACGTACTGATAATTACTCTGTGCGTCAAACGCCAGTTGATTATTTTCCCGCCTAAAGTTTGTTTACTAACAATACATGTAAATAAACTGATTTCAAAATAAAGGTATACAGTTAAGCCTCTTGCCAGT
Organism: Achroia grisella; assembly: GCF_030625045.1. Lineage (NCBI taxonomy): Eukaryota > Metazoa > Arthropoda > Insecta > Lepidoptera > Pyralidae > Achroia > Achroia grisella. The sequence continues at coordinate 628,295 of NW_026712898.1, forward strand.
TCTCAATTGAATCTGTATATTGAACTGATTTTACTTTTTAGAGATATATCTATACTAATATTATAAAGCTGAAGTGTTTGTTTGTTTGTTTGTTTGTTTGTTTGTTTGTTTGTTTGTTTGTTTGTTTGTTTGTTTGAACTAATCTCAGGAACTACTGGTTCGAATTGAAAAATTATTTTTGTGTTGGATAGTCCATTTGTCGAGGAAGGCTTCGAGTTACATAACATTACGATACGACCAATAGAAGCAAAGCATCTTTGAGAAATGTTGCAAAAACGGGGAATATTATTTGAGGGTTCCGTTTAGCAGGTAGCTGATGTAATAAGGAGTAACATAGGCTACTTTTATTTTAGAAAAATAAAGTTAAATTCCACGCCGCGAACAGTTAAAGTCGCGGAAACAGCTAGTATATAATGTAACTGTGTTGGTGTAAACCTTGTTGGTAAACTAATGTTTAAAAAAAAAGTTTAATTCCACGCGCCGTAGCACGCAGTCGCAGCTCGCGCATAGCTAGTATTGGATATTTTTAAGGCAACTAGAAATCTCCCAATGTACGGTATATGTAAAGAATCGGTAACAAAATACCGGTCCGTAAATTATATGACGTATGCACTTACAGGTACCAGCGACCTTGCTTACAATTCCGGGTCTGACCAGCACCTTGCCACAGCTCGTGCTCGGTGCTCGGTGATTGTGCCGAACCTCGGCTGCGCAGATAACATCGAGCCTCCGTATTGTTTAATTTTCTTAATATTTTTTTAATACTAGCTGTAGCCGTGACTTTGTGCGCGTGGAATTAAACTTCATTTTCTAAAATAAAAGTAGCCTAAGTTACACGTTAATACATTAGCTACCTGCCAATAAAAGTCCTGTAAAAATCGGTGCAGCCATTTCAGAGATTAACCGGAACAAACGGATAGAGAGACAAAAATTGTAAAAACTGTTATTTTGGTGTATGTACTGTATTTATATTCAAATGCGTGTAGTAAAAAACGGTTATTTCAATATCACAAACAGACACCCCAATTTTATTTATTTTTTGCTCGCGGCTTCGCTCGCGTTAATTTAGCCCCTTTAGGATGGAATTTATCAAAATTCTTCCTTAGGAGATGCCTACGTCATAGTAGCTTTATGCACGCAAAGTCTCAGCCCGATCGGTTGAAAATTGATAAAGTTTCATACAAACTTTCAACCCCTATTTTATTCCCTTGGGGGTAGAATTAAACAAAATCCTTTCTTAGCGGATGCCTACGTCATAACATCTACGTGCATGCCAAATTTCAGCCCGATCCGTCCAGTGGTTTGTGCTGTGCGTTGATAGATCACTATGTCAGTCACCTTTGAGTTATACATATTTCGATTACAGACTTATGACATCTATATATTTCATTTCATTAATTCTAAGAGTTGCTTGCACTATAGTAAATTCAAATTCAAATTCAAAATATCTTTATTCATGTAGGTCTATTACAGACTCTTATGATATGTCAAATCTACCGTCAACTCGGAATGATATCGAGATGAGAAGAACTGACAAGAAACTCAGCTCGTATTTTTTTTCAAATAATAGTGGAACATGTTTATGATAAATACAGTTATTAAAATTCAAATTTGGGAGAATAGAGTGACCACCAGCATATGCTATCGGAAAGAAACGAGTGTAATATACATACAGCCAAATTATTTAAAGATAAACATGTTAATACACATATTTAATTGCTAACATGTGAATATTTAAGATGAGTTAACACCCAACCAAAACTGGCATACGTTATATTAAATTTGCAAATATATTCATAAACGGGACGAATAATCGCTTTCCTTCTATATTCTATAGTGAAAGTGCTGTGAACGTCTCACTGTTTTAATTTATACATCAAAAACAAATTTATAGTTTCATCATTTTGATGTAGCGGTTGTATATTTATTTATTTATTTATTACCTTTTGCCCGCGGCTTCGTTCGCGTTTATTATCCCCTTAGAGGTGGAATTTATGAAAATCCTTTCTTAGCGGATGACTACGTAATAGTAGCTTTATGCATGCAAAGTCTCACCCCGATCGGTTTAAAATTGACAAAGTTTCATACAAACTTTCAACCCCTATTTTATTCCCTTGGGGGTAGAATTAATCAAAATCCTTTCTTAGCGGATGCCTACGTCATAACATCTGCCTGCATGCCAAATTTCAGCCCGATTTATATTTTAATTTTTAATTTTATTTATTAAGTATTTTGATCCTATTTTACGGAATGTTTTCTTAAAAATTTTTTGTTTATTTATATGTTATATTTTTATTTAATTCATTTATAATTCCAGTGGTTTGGGCTGTGCGTTGATAGATCGCTATGTCAGTCGCCTTTGAGTTTTATATATTTAGATTTATTGACATCATAATAATCGAGCCTTAAAGCTTCCCAATATGCTCACTTACTTATGCTGCACAATTTTATTTATATGTATAGATGAATAGGTAACTCCTTGCATCTTTATCGAGAATGCGATATAAAATTCTAAACAATGGAATCAAGATTGAACAGAGACGGAGAGGTTTTAAACAACTATTGTTGATTTTTATTTAATTATTAAAATGGCAACACAATACAAAGTCACAGATTAGACACAAAGTCACCATGACGTAGATTGGCGGGAAAATAATTCACCTTGGATGAGGCGCTTCCCGCGGTGCGGCCTCGCTGGCGGCCGCGAGCGGTCGGCTCCGGTCGGAGGTGCTCGGCTAATTCCGTGGGCAGTTCGGCCCCGCTCGGATGTCCTCGCCTATAATCGGTTTATAATACTTATGATAATTGGTGCGTTATTTACTAATTAATGTTGTACACAATTATTTTTAATTTGTTTTTATTTAACTTTATATATTTAGATACGTTAATACATATACTTACATAGAGCAATTGCAACCTTGATTTTTATTTGTGTAATAGAAATGGCAAATTTTGATGGCTCACCTGATGGCAGCGATAGTAGTCTCATGTAAGTTCTTATAGCTCCGCGGACATCACAATATCATATGGCACCTTAGAATGGCAACGCATGTTGCCATTCCGGAAGAGTATACTGTCATTGCTCCATAACCTGTAATAAGGCCTCGGTAGTCTAGCGGTTTAGTACACTTTACTTTCGATGGTGGCGGGTTCGATTCCTCGCACGGTACATTTGTATTCATGAGTTATGATGGTATGTATTCGTCTGGGTGTTTTCTAAGTATATTATTTATGTATATACAAAAAAATAGGTATTTATATTTATCGCTAGTACCCATAACACAAGCTCTGCTTACCATGGAACTAGATGGCGCTGTGTTAATTGTCCAGGGTTATTTATTTAATTTCATTGCTAATTTATTTCAGCTGTGAGGGAGCCATGTTTGTATGTATGTTGTTAATATATAATAGACGGTCTCAACTATAAGAAGCATAACTTTATCATCTCGCCAGAAGTCTTTTAATTGCATGATGGTGGAATTGTTATGGAGGTGCTAACAGTACAGGCTGGCGGTGCACCAATGGAAGAAGATATAACGGCGTTAGTTAAGTTTTTTTTTATAACAGGGACAAACGAGCATGCGGCTCACCTGATGGTAAGTGATTACCGCCGCCCATGAGCACCCGCAACACCAGGGGAAATGCAAGTACGTTGTCGGCCTTTTAAAAAGGAATAAGCTCTTTTCTTGAAGGTTTCAATATCGTGTCGGTTCGGAAATACCATTGCTGGAAGATGATTCCACAATGTGGTTGTGCGTGGTAGAAAGAAAAGTTAAGTCAATTAATCCATTATGATTAATTAAAAAATTAACCATAAACATTGTTCGTGTTCTGAAGAAGTGTTCGAATTGATACTAGCTGCAAAATTTCCTTCTTCCTTCATTGTACAAATCGACAGAAATAAAAATCCTGATCACATCATCATCGCAGCCCGGAAGACGTCCACTGCTGGACATAGGCCTCCCCCAAAGATCTCCACGACGATCGGTCCTGCGCTGCTCGCATCCAATGCCTTCCAGCGATCCTGACCAGATCGTCGGTCCACCTTGCTGGAGGCCTTCCCACGCTGCGTCTGATCACATAGACGAATTTATTTTTTGTAGGAACTTTTTGCTAACTACAACCACATTTTAGAGGGGGGAAAGGGGATTGTTAGTAATGGGAACTGGTAACTCCCATTGCTATGCCATGGCCATAGCCATGTACTATGTTAGGTCGACCTCCACTCGGTTCCCTTTGGACACCATCGTGATAAATTCTTGGCGAATTTGTCACGATGGGCTAACTGACCTGACATGTTCTTCTTATCATCCGCCACTGGTGCCCCGCCAGCGTAAACCGTTAGCGCAGGCGTGGGCACCATTTCATTATCATACACCTAGTAATAATATATAGAAAATATTTCTTTAAGTGGTTGACAACTCACCTGTAATTCCCCTAGTGTTGCAAGTTCTCATGGATAATCACTTACCATCAGGCGAGCCTCTGGTTCGACTTTCTCCAATGCCACAAAAAATTTAGTACAACGATTTCCCCAAGGAAAAAAAGTTTTTTGAAAAATTTGAGCTTGAATATTGATTTAATTAATGTAAATTTTAATTATAACTAATAAGTGTTTTATTTAATGTATTTTTATTTAGTTCTGCATGGACAAATTAATTAAATATGCGTTTTGCCCTAGATTACGTTGCGACCTAGATTTTAAAACAATTGAATTATTATTTATCATTAATAATTGAGTGTTATTAGTGGCATTTGTCAAGCTATTGTTAGACTGTGTGATGAGTTGGCAATGTAAAGACATCGGATGAAACTAGAGCTCTTAGCTCTATCTTTATATATAAAAATTACGTGTCACGTGTTACGTGTTCTTTGTCCGGGATGAACTGCTAAATAGAATAGAATAGAATAGAAAATCATTTATTCAAATAAACTTAATTTAATCACTTTTGAATAGTCATAACAATTTGTTTTTTATCTACCACTCGTTCGGAAAGCTGTCTCATCACAAGAAGAACGAGCAAGAAACTTGTGTGTTGCTCTTTTAAATAATCCTTGTAAGTTTACATTTACAACTCTAAACGTGTGAATACAAACTACCAACAAGCACTAATTTTTTGGGTCAAATATAATCATGCAATAAGATTAAATCAGTCGTAGTGATAAGAGCAGACCAGTCCCTACAAGCAGCACTCGTTCACGAGTATGACGGACTGAACTGAACTGACTAAACTATTGAATGTGTAAATTTGATTTACACACTGTTTGCAATTTGAAAGATATGATTTTTAGTTTCTTTGGAAAGGTTTTATTTTTCAGACTACTGTAATACTGTTGGCCGCAGCTGGCCTTTACAACTTCACCGGACGATAGGGGGTGAGTGCAGATCACTCCAAACCCGCGGAAGTACTTATGGAGTGACTGAAGGCCAACTCTTGCTTGACGGATTCGACTTTGTCTTAGGGCACCGCTAGGGGTTCGAATCTCGGCTCAGGACGGCTTTTTTAGAAAGAAAATATTTTATAACACATTTGAATCTTTTTTCTGGCAAATTGAGTAAACACACAAACATAATTCAGATTGATCATCGACGATCCAACAACATTTTTTTTAAATAAAACAGTAAAAATCAATGAAAATAATATAGATGCTTGTAGAGACCTTTACGACAACAGAGCTCAGTGACAGAAGTGTTATAAGTGTTATAAAACAATTGTATAAAAAGAACTCTCATATTTTAAATATGGATAAACGAATATAAAAACTGCCAGTGACTCTCATTGTATTAGGCACATTGATTTTAGAAGAAAAAGTGTAATCCATCACATTTAAAATAAGTAATCATATTGCTAACTAACAGTTTATATGTAACGTGCAACTGATCGGAACGAGAACAAATTATATTTACTGCTGTATATTACACATATAATACATCCATTGAATATTTCCATTACATTGTAGTTTTAACCAACCTCGCAATGAGAACACTCTGTATAAATAAAATGAAGTATAAACCAGTAAAAATTAATGAAGATAATATAGATGCTTGTAGAGACGTTTATTATAACAGACCTCAGTGATAGAAGTATAATAAAACAATCGTATAAAAAGAACTCTCATTTTTTAAACATGGATAAACGAATATAAAAACTGCCAGTGACTCTCATTGTAGGTCTAACACTCCCCCGCAATGAGAACACTCTATATAAGTAAAATGAACCAAAATGAATGAAAACAATATAAATGCTTCTAAAGACAATGTTATCTGATTGAACAGAGATTAAGTGCGATTTCTATGTTGATTGTCGCATGCCTAATCCTTGTTGTTAATTAAATATAAGTAAATCAATATTTATTTAAAAGAGCAACACACAAGTTTCTTGCTCATTCTTCTTGTGATGAGTCTGCATTCCGAATGAGAGGTAGAATAAAAAAACTTGACTATTCAAAAGTGCTTGTATTAAGTTTATTTGAATAAAGATTATATCTATTTCTATCTATAGACCCTTACTATAGCAGAGCGCTGTCAGAGAAGTGTTATAAAACAATCGTATAAAAAGAACTCTCATTTTTTAAACATGGATAAACGAATATAAAAACTACCAGTGACTCTCATTGTACATAGGTCTAACAAAAACACATATAATACATGTAAATCTGACGACTGCATATAGCTACATAAATAGTCTTACATATGAATTGCTATATTTTTTTTATATGTAACATCTGGTGTTTATTACAGTCCAAAAACTATAGGAACACAACCAGTGTAAAAGTATATAATTGGATACGCAAACATTGTACTAACGTCATATAAATACATCTGTGTTAATATATACTGTAGCAACAATGAGTTGGATGCAATGTTTTTAGTTAAAAAAAACAATATCATGACTTGCTGTTACCGAAAATAAGTACTTATATTTAAATTGGTGCACTGGTTAATGTTTTTAGGTTTTGTATTTAAAAAATTATGTATTTATTGTATGAAATAGAAATTTTTAAATTAATAATGTTTACGCAAAGCTTCGTTCTCACGGCTTGTCTATGGTAGATTGCTTTTTATTAAGCATATTTGTATAAAGTTAATAATAAAGAGTTATATTATTATTATTATATTATTAATACTAGCTGCATCCGCGATTTCGTCCGCGTGGATTTTCACTTTATTTTTCTAAAATAAAAGTTACTCCTTATTACATCAGCTACCTGTCAAAAAAAACCCGTCAAAATCGGTCCAGCCATTTCAGAGATTATCCGATTAAAAAATGTTATTTTGGTGTATGTACCGTATTTATATTCATATGCATGTAGTAAAAAAACGGTTATTTCAATATTACAAACAGACACTCCAATTTTATTTATATGTATAGATTATTAATGTGATAGTTCATAGTTTTGAATTTATTATCTATAGTTTCTATATTCATAGTTTTGGATATAGTAGAGTAATAGAGCATAGAGGACATTTATGCAGATATTATTCATAATTGCCTAACTTTGATTTTATCTAATACCAACTTTTGCCCGCAGCTTCTCTCACGTTAATTAATCCCCTTCGGGGCGGAATTTTTCAAAATCATTTCTTAGGGGATACCTACGTCATAATAGCTTTATGTATGCAAAGTCTCAGCCCGATCGGTTTAAAATTGACAAAGTTTCATACAAACATTCAACCCCTATTTTATTCTCTTGGGGGTAGAATTAATCAAAATCCTTTCTTAGTGGATGCCTACGTCATAACATGTACCTGCATGCCAAATTTCAGCCCGATCCGTCCAGTGGTTTGGGCTGTGCGTTAATAGATCACTACGTCAGTCAGTCACCTTTGAGTTATATATATTTAGATTTGAATCCATTTCATTAAAATTCATTATTTCATGAAAAAATATTTAAAAATTTTGTTTATAATGTAAATTATATTTGGATGTTTGTTGTTGAATTATACTTAAACGATTGGATGATTGCAATTTAGTAAAGACATGGGGTTAACCTACTTCTCCCCCTCAAGAGGGAGGTGCTTTCCTGATGGAACACCTGAAGTACCAAGGATCCCTACCAGCTAACGATAACTTGGTGCCCCGCCAGCGTAAACCGTTAGCGCAGGTGGGTGCACTATTCCATTATCATCCTTTAAAAAAAACTCGATGTTTTCGAGAAGAAAGGGGATTGTTAGTAATGTGGACTAATGATCTTATTTCTACCAATGTACCATGTCAGGTTGACCTCATAACCATTGTGATAAATTCCTGGTGAATTTGTCACGATGGGCTAACTGACCTGACCTCATGTTCACCTTGTCATCCTCCACTGGTGCCCCGCCAGCGTAAACCGTTTAACGCAGGCGGGTGCACCATTCCATTATCATCCATAAACTCGATGTTTTCGCCCAATCGGCCGTTACCGAGTGACAATCCTGATTCGTTATACTCAATGTAGAGTCCTAGAGACTCCTTACGTCATAGGGAAGACCTTGATTATTTCTAGGAGGCTCTGGAGCATAATTACATATGTTGACATGTCGTCTTAGTGACATTTTTACATTTTTTGATACTAATAGTTTTATTAGTGATTTTTATTTGACAAAAGATACAATGTATCTCTCTAAATCATCTAAAAATAAAATAGCCACTTTAGTGGCTTATAATATTGACTACATGAACAGTTTACATGGTAAACTTAAACATAAAAATACTGACATAACAAATAATTCTATTAATATTTGTGACATAAATACTATGACTGCAGATTTAAACTGCTCACAAAGACAAAGGGAAAGCAATCAGAATTAATAATTGTTCATCAGAACATACAAAGTTTTCCCGGCAGCGAGTTAATTATACAATTATTTTTAGAAAAGTATAATATTGATATTGTCTGTTTCACAGAACATTGGCTTAAAGAGAGCAATATGATGTTCAATTTAAATAATTATAACGTTGTCAGCTGCTTCAATAGAAAGTCAGTTAACAGAGGCGGGTCTATGATAATTGCAAGAAATAATATTAAAGTAAAGGAACGTGCTGACATTGTTAGACTTTCTATTGAGTGTTGTATAGAATTATCTTGTATAGAACTAGAAAATTATATCCTTATATGTGTGTACAGGCCTCCTAATAGTGATTACAATGTTTTTGAAGGGGTGATGGAGGATATTTTAAAAAAAATATTTAATAGTCTTAAAAAAATTATTGTATGTGGAGATTTTAACGTTGATATTCTTTGTAATACACCCACATGTACAAAAATTATTAGTTTATTTCAGTCATTTGATTTAAGTCATGTCTTTCATGAACCCACTCGTGTAACTGCCACATCTGCTACTTGTCTTGACAATGTTTTTTGTAACTGTGAGTATACAGAAAAATTCATAATAAATAAACTTCCTTCAGATCACTGTGGTCAAGTTGTTAAGTTTAACAGTCAGATCAATAAAGTCAACAATAATAAAAAATCAAAAAGACAAATAAATGTTTACAATATTAACAAATACAAAAGCGCGATTAAAAATAAATTGGATTTGCTGTTACAATATAGTAATAATCCTGATTATCTTTACACCAAGCTAATTACTATTCTATCAGGAGAATATGAACAATTTTTCAAGAAAAAAGAAGTTTATGTTAAATCTAAATTCACGGAATGGGCAACAGTAGGTATACTTAAAAGTAGAAATATTTTGTTTGATTTATACGATCAAAAAAAATATCGATTTGATGACAAATTCACCACTTATGTGAAAAATTATTCAAAAATTTTTAAAAAAGTTTGTATTACGGCTAAATCTAATTATATTAATAAACAAATTAACCAGTCTTCTGACAAAATTAAAACCATCTGGGGCATTATAAATAAAGAAACCGGAAGATCTAAATTAGCCTATAATCAATTTGCATTAAATTATGATAATAAATTAATAACAGCAACAAAAGATGTAGTTAATGTTTTTGAAGATTTTTTTGCTAATATTCCGATTAATATTACATCTTCTCTGGACTCATCTCCATCTCGAGCAAAAATATTACTAGAGTCTAATATCGGTTGTTGTGCTTTAAGATTTAAATTTTCACATGTTAGCCCCGTTCATATCATAAAAATATTCAAACATCTAAATTTAAAAAATACAGAAGACCTTTGGGGCATGTCTGTAAAAGTAGTTAGTTCTTTCATAGATATTGTTGCTCCATATCTAGCTACTATTTTTAATAAATGTATTGATAATGGGACTTTTCCACAATTAATGAAATTTAGCAAATTAATCCCACTATTTAAATCAGGAGATAAATTTGAGCCAGGGAACTATAGACCTATATCTATTTTGCCAGTTCTAAGTAAGGTGTTTGAAAAGATAATGTTAAATCAAATGTTACAACACTTCAGGGATAACCGACTGCTTCACAGTCAACAATATGGTTTCACCGCCGGCAAGTCTACCACTGACGCAGGTGTAGCGCTGATAACACATATTTTCCAATCATGGGAGAAGTCACAGGATGCACTCGGAGTTTTTTGTGACCTATCAAAGGCATTTGATTGCGTGGATCATAAAACACTTTTGTACAAGCTCGAACATTATGGTATAAAAGATAATGATCTAAAATTAATGAGAACTTATTTAGAGGATAGGGTCCAAACTGTAGATATTGACGGTATAAAATCTAAGGGAGCTAATATTGGAATGGGCGTTCCACAAGGGTCAATCTTAGGCCCCTTTCTCTTTTTAATTTACATAAATGACCTTCCCTTTATGGTAGAGAAAATTGCAGATATAGTGCTGTTTGCGGATGATACTTCGTTAGTGTTTAAAATTGGACGTCAAACTAATCAATTAGACGATGTAAATTGTGCTATGTCTGCTATATTAAATTGGTTTACATGTAATAACCTATTATTAAATTCCAGCAAAACAAAGTGTATAAAATTTACACTTCCTAATGTAAGACCAATAAATACACAGTTATTGCTTAATGACGAAATAGTAAATTTTGTTAATGATACAGTTTTTTTAGGTATAACAGTGGACTCGAAATTACAATGGGGGCCCCATATTTCAAAATTGGCCAATAGACTCAGTTCAGCTGCATATGCAATTAGAAGAATTAGGCAATTAACAGACGTGGCGACGGCTAAACTTGTATACTTTAGTTATTTCCATAGCATTATGTCATATGGTATACTACTATGGGGTAAAGCAGCCGATATAAATACTATATTTATTTTACAAAAGAGAGCCATACGTTCTATTTATGGTATGGGTTCAAGAGAGTCATTACGTCAGTGTTTTAAAGATTCAAATATCCTCACCGTTACTTCACAATACATTTATGAGAATATCATGTATACACGGAAGAATTTAGACAGTTTTAGAAAACTTAAAGACTGTACAAATAGAAGCTTACGCAATAAAAATAAGCTAATTTTACCTAAATGCCGCCTGCACAAAGTCAGTAATTCATTCTATGGTAATTGCGTAAGATTTTATAATAAACTGCCAGAATCTGCACTAAATCTGACAGAGAGGCAATTAAAATCTTATATTAAACAATTTTTATGTAAGAAAGCCTATTACAGGATAGACGAATTCATAGAAGACAACATATCAAGTAAATAATTAGTTTATTAGCATACAACGTTATAATTTGTTTATCTCATTGCTTTCTTGATTCAATTATTTTAGAAATATGAATGCGTAGCGGGTTTTGTATTAATTGCCGCATGCATTCTTATGTGAAATGTGAATACTATAAACATCAGATGGCAATTGTGAGTAGCTATGACGTGGTCTGGTATTTTGAGTAGTCATGCTCACTAAAATGTCCAGACTTGTGGCGGCGTGGTGGGCCGGGTCATTGGGCTCCCTAAAATATGGTCGAGCGCAGTGATGGCTGGCTCATCCGTCATACTCGTGAACGGGTGCTGCTTGTAGGGACTGGTCTGCTCTAATCACTATGACTGATTTCCTCTTATTAATTGTTTAACCAGTTGGTTATGTATTCAATATTTTTTTTCTTTTTGAGTATTTAATTGAATTAGTGCTAATCGGTGGTTTGTATTCACACACTTAAACTTAAATTGTAAGTAAGAATAAATTATTTAAAAGAGCAACACACAAGTTTCTTGCTTGTTCTTCTTGTGATGAGACAGCATTCCGAATGAGCGGTAGATTAAAAAAAAAAAAATGTTATGACTATTCAAAAGTGCTTCAATGTAAGTTTATTTGAATAAATGATTTTCTATTCTATTCTATTCTATTCTAATATGGCAAAAATGCTAGATTTTTCCAGTTGTGGGTAATAAATGTGTTATAATAATGATGCTATTCAAAATGTAAGTTTCTAGCCATGGTACAGCTGAGATGTATCAGGTGTATGAATCATGTGAGATCTGTCAGTGAAATCTCATCTAATTTCATCGAAATAGATATACCAGACTACAGGTAGTCTCTCCTATATCTACAGCCAAGAACTTTATTTCTTTATTTTATATGCTATATTTCAGTTGAAGAGTGTACTATACCAGTGCAGGGTATGCTGGCATGACACTCTTGTTTTCAGGAATGATTGCTATCACCAGCACCACATAATGGACATGTTAAAGTATTTAGAGAGACAGTTGCCACTTACCAGCATATAATCCATCAGTTGTGATTCCAGTTCCGTAAAAAATCTCTGCAAATATTAAAAAGTATATCGGTCACTTTAGAAGCGGACTTGTGACTTTGAAATTGGAATGAATATGTAGACGCTCTCAATGACAGTGCTGTGACCTAATTTTGTAAATTCATAACCATTTCGGGCTCGTCAATGATAACACTCGATTTTGGAACCATAATAAAAATATACGCGAGCATCCACCGGTTGACGGGGGCGCGGTGAGTGAGAAGCTAGTTCAGTGACTCGTGGGCCGCGCCGCTGTGTGGACGGACGTGTACTGCGCGAACAACGCGCCGTACGAGCGCAGCCTTCGCGTGTAATAATATTTTGAATTTGGAATCGTGTGTGTTCTTAATATGAAAAATCGTTGACAGTGACAGGAGTGTTGCAGTGAATGGAATTTTGTTTGACTTAGTTCTATGGATGTACGTTTTTAATTATTTTTATTTTTTTTAATTCTGTGGTGCATATAGACGGATCTGTGAACTTTTGGATTGCGATTTGGACTCGGTAAGTGAGACAGTTTTTTTTTTACATTCCAATACTATACATAAATGAAGACCAAGGACTTTCTTTTTTCATAAGTTTTTAAAATACTTTCTTTAGGAGTAGTGTATTCGGAAAAAAATGAAAATTAGAAACTTTACTCTGTGACTATACTTTTAATTATTGAAAGATAAGGCAAAGAAAATATGATTGTTAAATATACATATATATTTTTTTAATGTAAACTGTGTACGTAGTTACTTGTTTAATTATTTAACTGCAGTTTAAGAGAACAAAATTATTGAAATTTTAAACATGTGTATAGGTTAGCTAATAAATTGTTTACAATAGGTATTTACATTTTACCTTGAATAAGGCCTAAGTGCGACACTATTTGGTTATAGATAATAACTTATGTTTACTCATGATTATCATCTGTAAAGAAATACTATTATTCTAAATAAGCATGTTACATACCTATACATAACATACCATAGTTAAGTACCAAATAAAATGTATTACAGATACTTCATGTATCTGGTACTATAAAACCTATCTATCTGAAGTATTAAATGAGTTACTGAATTCCTGAAAACGATAAGATTCAAAACTTCATACAAATAACACTTAATAAGTATGAAAAACCCATAAAAGTGACAATTCTAGTGTTATTTATATTTATCTTTTTTTTATTTACTAAATCACATCAAAAATTATTATAATTTAAAACATTTTTTCAGATTCGTAATTGTCACTGGCAGTATGGCAACTAGCCCTTTGCCAACAAAAAAAAATACCAATCCTTTTTTTAAATTTCGTTGCGTTTTTTTAGTGTTGTATCCATAAGTGTGCCAAGATGAGTAACGGAGTATTTATAAGGAATTATTATTTAGGAATTGGCCTTGTGTGCTTATCTCAGATTTACGCAGCAACTGTATTGAATCCAATATGATGTTAACATTGAATGAAAGCCCTTTCACAACAAATAGCTACTTACAACTGGCTGACCCACGCAATTTTCTCTGCATCACACTTACTTGACATCTATATATTAATATAACATTTTTTTTAATTATAACCTAATTGTTAAATATTTATTTAATTTTTTTTTTAATTATAACCTATGTGTTATTCTAATGTATAAGTTATAGTACTCTAAAACATAATATCATTTTAAATTATAGCCTTCGTGTCATTCTAATCTATAAGCTATATTACTGCAAACTTTCATCAAAATCAGTTCAATAGTTTTTGCGTGAGAGAGTCAAAAAACATACATACTAAAAAACTTTATAATATTAGCAAAATAAAATTAAATAAATAATCTTTTATGTATTTATTTAACAAAATACAAAATAAAAAACACTTGCATTCTAAAATAACGTTACGTGTTAGTGTAATGTAGGTATATAGAAGTAGGACCGTAATACAAGGCTCTCGTAATACGTTAGTGTTTCGAGCCCTTAGGGTCTTTGAGGTCCAATAATCGTTTTACGAAACTGTGTAAACAACTGCATTTCTGAAATTTGTTACATATAATGATTTTGTAGGTTTCAATCTTATATTGGATCTTAAGACGTAGTTTGTATACTCAGTAGCGCCATCTGGTCGCAAACAAAGCTAAAACTTGTATTAGTAAATACATTAATCCTTTTTTTTGTAAATACACAATGTCGTGATCGTATCCAGAGGAAATTGAAAGTCAACAGTCTCTTAAACTGTAGTTTATACACTCGGTAGCATCATCTGGTTACAAAGCTAAAACATTTTATCAAATTCAAAAATCATTTATTCATGTAGAATATTTTGAAAGTTGAAATTTTTATATTATAATTTTTCCCTACCAGTATATAGATCCAATTAAGAAGAATTGGCAAGAAACTCAATTGAATTACTTTTTTTTAAATGCCAGTTTATTTACAATGTATATTTATATAGATGTCTATGTCTAACATTAAATGAAAATCCAGTGCATGAACAACTATTGACACGAAACTATTTAAATATATATACTATCATGATAGTATCCAGAGGAAAATGAAGGTCAACCTGATAGGGTTTAGACCCTATTATACCCTATTACGGTTATCCCCTCCCCCACACTGCCGAGGTCATTGACATCATATTATATCATCTCCAATAATACATATTAATGCAGTTTTTAGTAATAGATAGAGAGATTGAAAAGGAAAGTTTATATGTATAATATGTACACGTACATATACCGGTAGCTAGCATATAATAAAAAAATCTTTTAAGTTACATCTATTAAACAAAATATATAAACCAATATAATATCCTGTAGCTATTACAATAATCATTGGAATTATCTGTGAGATCACTGTCAGATTCCACTGTTATTTATTCATTTAACTTTAGCATATAACATACAATGAGTATATAATAATATGGCGGATTTAACACCTAGTGATGTTATCTACCAGTTGATCAGGATGTAATGCAGAGAGTATTCTGTTGGTGATACAAGGAAGAACTATATATGACTCCAAAATATATTACCAACCACATATATATACATTGTATATAAGAGTTTTTTCCAGGCGGGATGTACATATATAAAATGTGATATATTTTAGAATTATAGGAATTCCTATGATTTATTTTCTTTATTAAGAAAAAAACTATTATTCTGTAGTATTTTATGAAATGACCAATCACAAGTGCATATTGCAACATTGTGCATTTGTTGGAATAGAGCCACTGCTGAGTTTCTTGCTGCTATCTCTTTCTCACAGCTGATTCTGAATTAAGTATATGATGGTTCTCTTTTGAATTTTTAGGGTAAATTACCAAACAACATAATACCTAGATAATTTACAGTCAATAAAAAAATATATCGGTCTTTAGTTATTAGAATTCCTTCATTGCGTCTTTCATTATAAAGTAAAAATAATATTTATTAATATAAATATAAGATATACACTTTTGCAAAGTCATTTCACTGTGTAACTGTGTAATTGAATGAAAATTGCAACCACAATTCAAGTTGACACAATTCGATGGTAACTCGGACGCTTGGCATCTTTTTATAGAAACGTAAGTTGACACAATTGTTACTGAATTTTCGATGGGTATTCTATTTTTACTGGCTATATTGTTCGCTATGAGTTATATTTGGATATACACTTGTGTATACACCGGATAACTGTATTTATTATATACACACATGGAAATTAGGTAACACAATCAAAAACGTCATTCGACAGTCAGGTTGAAAGTTAGTCATGAATCGTTTTAAAATGGGTTGAATGTTGATAAAAGAAAAATGTTCAAGACAAACGGATACCATTTGTTAGTGATATAGTTAAGAAATTTGGTTTAATACAAAGATTATGTTATATAGTATTGATAAGAAATACAGATAAAACGTGAACAATTTGTAACTATGTATATACACGATACTATTGTACTATAAATTTGACGACCCCAGTGGTATAACAACACATTGTTTTGCTTTCAAATAGTCGCTGGTTCGATTCCCACATAATACAAATAAAATAAGGGTACAGAGCTCAAAATTCTCATATTTTTAGAGACATATATTTACATATTAGAGGGTATTTCTTCAAATTCTTCAAATGCTTCGGAATTAAATTCAAAATTTCTAGCTTAAAAGTATCAACTTTTTTATCCATTTAGGTCATGAAAGAATTTCCTTATATCGATCGTGTGTTGCAAAAAATACTTAATCTAAATAGACATTAGGTATTTTTTGCTCTGCTATCGTAAGTTAGTCAGTCAGTATATTACTATACATAGAGATTTTACAAGTTCGCGTGTCATTCGTTCACTTTTCTACATCAATTATTAGATGATTCAGTATATTCTCAGTTTCGATTATTATAGAACATTACGTATGGGATTATAACACGTATCGTCACGTGTTACGACTCAAATTCCGGTAACGTAACGACGACCACTTTCGTTTAGAGATGCGACTGGTATACCTAGTTCTTCAAATGTTCGAATCACATGTTAATGACTTTGTAGGAACACTTTCACTGAGGTAACAATTGTGTTTTGCGTTTTTTTTCAACCGGCTTTAAAAATACAATCAAATTGGAAAACCTTTCAAATAAAAAAAAGAGTCACCAAAATCGGTTTACGCGAACACAAATACACAACAAACACCGTAAGAATTGAATTGCCTCGATTAATACGGTACTCCAGGATTTGTGTTCGCATGAACCGATTTTGGTGATTCTTTTTTTATTCGATTGTTGCCAATTATTTTATAAAAAAGTTATTTCTCAAATGTCAAACGTTACACATTTTATGTCGTGTTTTTTTTATACGTACAGCTGGTATAGCAATGGGCTCACATTTATTACACTTATATCGAGTACGAGGCACCACATAGATTATCTAATGTAGGTAAAAACTCCATTTTTATGTTATGTATATATTATATATAATATAGTTCTTATCAAGTTATCACATAATATACCTGCATTGTGATAACTGTGAGAATCTTAATGATTATATTTAACTTTAAAAAAAGAAAGTACAGTAAGTAATTTTTGTTAAGCTTCAAAGAAATTGTTACCCCTTTCATTTATGTTATGATTGCTTTTAAATTTTATGTTTTTTTGTTGCCATGGCAACGCATAATGTTTATTAGTTGACAGTTACAAATTTAGTATCTTATAGAATTTGGTCAGTTGCTTATTTTGGTCAAGAAATCTTATTAATAATATTAATGTTATTATAAACCCTATTGAATGCAAATGGCCGAAATTACTTTTAGAAAAATATTAGGTAAAAAATCTTTTGATATGTAAAGCCTAAAAAATCACTCATTTAGGCCATTAAAATCCGTAGAATTTAAAACTTCGTCGTTAAAAAACAAATAAGAGAATGAAATATCGTATCATTACTTTTTTTTTTAAGTATTTTAAAATTTTTCTTAATAATATCTGGTGATTACAGCGTCTGTAAAAAAAAGAAGAGAATGTTTTCATTCTACCGTTTTTTTTTTAATGTTTTTTTAATCTGTCATTATAAAGTTTGGTGATTGCACTACAAAACAACAGAATGTCAAGGCTAGGATATAGCACTTGACCGACATTGTGATATAATAAAAAAAAAGTAAAAGCTTTTGAATGCAATTACTTCCGCATAGAGCAGCATCGATGGCAGCGCGCGGTAGGTACAGAGCTGTGCACACGCGACAATGTTGTGTAGGGTTGCCAGTTGCAAAACTATTTTTGTACAATTACGAGGTTTTTGGTCTTAATTTCTATAATAATAATAATATCTCAGAACAAGTTATTTGCGAGAAAAATATCTATGTATTTGTATCAGTCATCTAGGTATGCTATATCTGCTGTTATGAACAGCAGCTTCAGCAAGCTTAACTTTGGTCCAGATGGTGCTGTGTGAATTGTCCTGAGATTATTATATATTCAGCGTCATTTAATACCAGGCTATGTAGAGCTTGAGTTTAGGATATTACACAACTGATTGATATATTTAAAGGCATTTTCTTTTGTAAATACATACATAATATACATAGAAAACACTCAAACAATCGTACTCATGAATACAAATGTTTGTACCGCTCGAGCCTGCGACGACGAAAGCAAGGCAATGTGCTAAACCTCTGGACTACCGACGCTGATGTTATATATATATATATATATATATATATATATATTTACAATATTTTTTTATTTAAATATTTAGTACTTGAAGTGGTTGACTATATATAACACCGATGTACAAAGCAACAAATACTGTATTTAATACTTATAGTTATTGTTATACATTACACCGATGTAAAAAGTTTGAAGGCTGGCAACCCTGCGGCCATGCAGCGCGCTGCGCCGGCGCAGCTGAAAGTGAAAGTATGATTTCAAACATGGAACGTCACTTCGATTACGTGGACCGCCGACTGTGTCTACTCATGTTGACTGTACTACCTCCGTCTTAGATGTTTGCCGACAACTCTAAGAGCACCGCGATTGTACAAGTGTTGTACCAATAGTGATCAAACATTCGTTCATTGACATAGAGTTGTGATGGATAGAATTAGTTTGAAGTAGTAAATGGTATTTTTGATGAGAAGTGTATGAAGTAATATAAAAGGCGATGAGGGTACTTGAATTTTTAATGTTGAACATATATATATGTATACTAGCTGTCCCGGCAAACGTTGTTTTGCCATAAATAAAAAAAAAATTTAGGGGTGGACCACTACCACTAATATTTAGGGGTATGAAAAATAGATGTTGGCTGATTCTCAGACCTACTCAATACGCTCACAAAATTCCATGAGAATCGGTCAAGCCGTTTCGGAGGAGTATGGGAACGAAAACTGTGACACGAGAATTCTATATATAAGATATAGAGAAAAATGTCGTTCAACAAAAAATAATCACACTATATAAGTACATATATAGCGTGATTATTTTTTGAGAAGGATATGAGTACATGATATGTTCACTATCGTAATCATAAAAGGAGAGAAATAGACTTTAATCAGTTTACACACAAAAGAGCTACAAAATAATTTTAAGTCTTAAGTTTCAACTAAATTTCAAGTAAAGTTAGAAAGCGGTGTATTTTAACAATATTTTTAGTTAGTATTATTTAACCTCCACGCTTTTCTGGTACAAATTTAAGTAGTTAAAATTATATTAGTTTTATATCATTGAGTATTAACATAACATATTTACATACCTAGGTAGGTTAACAAACAAAATCGTAAAAATGATAACTATCACGCACTTATATAATTTTACTTGCTGTCGATTTCTTTATTAGAGCTTGATTCCACACTTTTCTGCAATTTTTATATTTGTTTATTACTAACTGGCCGGGCCCGCGGTTTTGAAAATAGCCTGTGTCTTATTAGAAATAGAAATAGAAATAATCTTTATTCAAATATAAAAATAACTCATTACAAGCACTTTTGAATAGTCATATTTTGATTCTGCCACTCATTCGGAATGCAGATTCATCACAAGAAGAATGAGCAAGAAACTTGTGTGTTGCTCTTTTTAATATAATGTTGATGCTAAGCTGATGTATAAGCTATATTATTGTAAAGTTTTATTAAAATCTATTCAGTAGTATTTGCGTGAAAAACCAAATATCCAAGGAGTATGGATGGATATTTGTTTATTCAGACTTAATGTTCTAATAAAAATGTCTGTCAACTCTAAAAACTACTAAATAGAAATTATTAAGTATATTTTTTAGTATTTGTTTTAGTTGCCAGTCTTTTTTTTCTTAAAACCTTTACAGAACATTAAGCTGTAAGATCTTAGCGTTTCAACTTGTGGATATTGTTTTTAGCAATGTTATTTTTTTTCTCGATTGTTATATGCAAAGGTCGTTTAACAATATAGTTCTATTATTAATTTTTTTATGTGAAATTGTCTATAATTAGTATTAAGTTCTTAAACAAATATGTAATTTATTTATTATATATTTGTTACGTACGGATTATAAAATGAAATTTATATAAAGTTTTATTAAAAAAAATATTGCACGACATTCATTTTCACACTCATTGTATTATATTTTATGTTATCATTTCTTGTGGATATTGTTTTAATAATGTTACTTTTTCTCTTTATTTAAAGGGAGCAAGGAAAGTTCGTTTGACAGATTAGTTTTATTTTTAAAATTACTTTTTTTTTGTAAAATTGTCAATAATTAGTTTTTAATTCCTAAACAAATAATTTATTTATAATATTTGTTACGTTACAGATTATAAATTTATCAAGTAGGTGTCGGTTTAGTATGCCGAATATAGCAAAAGAGGACATCGAACTCTGGATGAACTATGAATATAACTGTTGCGAATTCGGTTATTTTTATCAATGACAGAGTGAACCGAGACCCCAAGTTCACTGACCACTACGTACGTTTACGATTGGAATAAACACGCAAACATACGTGAAAATTTAAGAAAATAATAGAAAAAATAACAAATTAAAAATGAAAAATATCATTACCATAGAATAGAAAGGAAAATGTGGTAGACAGGTCATCATAGCTTAATAATAAACTGCACTGACAATAAAATAAGGTTTTTATAATCGTAAAATAAAATCTGTTTAATTTATTTACTTAAGTTTTTTATAATTGTATTGAAATTAAAAATTCTGGTTATTTTTTTTTAATATAAAAATTAATATAAATAATATAAAAATTTGCACGTCTGTATGCTGGCTGAATATAGTGGACATTATATTTAATATATTATACATAAGCATTGTATTCTGCAAATAAATGATTTAATTTGATACAGATGAAAGATCCTCCTTATCATTAACATTATCATCATTACATACTATAAAACAAAGTTACTGTCTGTCTGTCCCTATATCTGCTTCAATCTTTAAAATTACTCAACGGATTTGAACTTATGACCTTTGGGTGCAAGTCAGAAACGAAATCAGGTCACGAGGCTCTTAATTTTAATCGCTATATTTATGCTATTGGTTTAGAAAAACATGTTCTACGACACAAAAAAGTTTGGGAAGCTCTGGACCCGCGTTATGTGTGTACTCTCTAGTCCAGAGGTTCCCAAACTTTTTTGTGTCGTAGACCCCTTGCCATATTTTTCAGTTTTGGGTAGACCCCCCATTCTTACCTGGTATTGATTTTTTGTAAATTTCTAACTGTAGTAAAGTTTAGTGTTAAAAACATAAAGTAAAAACAACAAGATGACCGCTGTCCTAGACCCCTTGCAGTTTGTCATAGACCACATTGAGAATCACTGCTCTAGTCTATGCTTAGCGCGAGTTCAAAAGAATTATCTATGGTCAGTGACATGAGATGTTTATGTATAATGTAATAGTTCATTATTATGATGATGAAGTTGTGAGTCACATTGTTTTATGAAGATGTGCTTAGTAGAAATAATAATAATAATCTCAAGACAATTCACACAGCGCCATCTAGACACAAGTTAAGCTAGCTAAAGCATGTGTTATGGGTACTAGATAACTGATAAATACGTAGATATTTTTTTGTAAATACATACATATTATATACATAGAAAACACCCAGAGCGATATAAACAATTATACTCATGACAATGTTTATACCGTGCGAGGAATCGAATCCGCGACCATCCATCCGCGATCATGATGCTCAAAAGATATATAGATATTTTTTAATAATATAATATAAATTTATTTAGCAAAAAAATCAACATTAGCATACCTACATTAAATTAATTTTGCACTATGTATACACGAATGAACACACATATCTTTAATATATATAACTCAAACGTGACTGACATAATGTTCTATCAACGCACAGCCCAAACCACTGGACGGATCGGGCTGAAATTTGGCATGCAGGTAGATGTTATGACATACGCATCCGCTAAGAAAGGATTTTGATTAATTCTACCCCCAAGGGGATAAAATAGGGGGTGAAAGTTTGTCAATTTTAAATCGATCGGGCTGAGACTTTGCATACATAAAGCTACTATGACGTAGGCATCCCCTAAGAAAGGATTTTGATTAATTCCACCCCTAAGGTGATAAAATAAAGGGATGAAAGTTTGTATAAATCTTAGATTTTCGACTGATTGAACTGAAATTAAAGATTGGAGCTACTATGATGAAGACGTTCGCTTAAATAGGATTTTGATAAATTGAACCCCCATGGGGATAAAATAAGGGATGATGCAGGATGTAAATCTATTACTTTGAACCTATCAGTACCTAATGGAATGAATAAATTAAGACGAACAAAAAAAAATATTTTAATTTTTAGATCTTTAGGCTACTTTTATTTTAGAAAAATAAAGTTAAATTCCACGACGAAGTCGCGGGAACAGCTAGTATATATATACACACCGCCACTCGAATATAGTAAAACAATCATTAAAACCGATACACTACTATCAAATATTTTCTAAACGGGACTCCGCTCAGCATATTGTTGCAGCCGAAGTTACTGCATTTTTGATTGTTTGTTTTATTGTGTGCACGAGTTTGACCTAGTTACCAACATAAGATTGATAGACAATCAAAAAATTGTAGGTTACAGCTAAGTAATGTTTTGTTTGATGAAGAAATATTAATTGGGCGCGAAAAGACGATATAATCAGGCTGTCAAAGTGAGAATAACCAGCACAGCACCAGGTACCATCATGGGAATTATATCAGTTAAAATTATATATCATATTTACTGAGCAAAGCCGACTCACTAAACGATTACTTGAGTGACGAGCGTGCATTCAAACAAACCACCTATTCAGATTTATAATATTAGAATAGATAAAAAAATGGTACAGATCTTCTGATTCCGTGAGAATCAATTTAAGTACATCTAAAGATATATGTATGTTAGATACACATAAAATAAATCGTGGTAAAGATTAGGCAGCATGATCTTGAACCTTAGCCTGTTCTAATAATAGAAAAAAAAGCTTTGTTTTAGATTTATTTATCCTTACAGGAAAAAGCAAAGATTCTAAACTCACACAGCCGTTGTCTTCCGTATCATTTTTGTAATTTAATTCTTTTTACTTTCTTAAGATATTATTTACCGTAGAAATAGTATATTCATAAATTGTTTTATCAGTTGACTAATTTTTCAGGAAAGTTATAGTTATATAGTGCGCGAAATATTCAGATTTAAAATTACATTGAAATCGAGCTATAGAATTTGGCTGTATGATCAAACGACCATCGCCTACCCATCTTAAGAAATGGGACGAAAGAGAAAAATAAATGACATCGGAACATTGACCTTATTCTGGACTTCATATGTTATAGGATATATATATATGTTATAGAAAAAACGAAGGAATATTTGTTTTAATAGGCACTCGCGAAACACGTAATAAAATAAATAAGTTCGGACAGTCCTAATTCTAATCTAACGGCGTCAAGGTTTGCGAATTTTTCTCTAACACACGGCTATCCTTGACACACATTAGTGTAGTGATGCGCCGACGCCCGCGCCGTACTGTACGCACTCGCGCGAAAAATACGCCACAGATAATAATGAATCATTGGCTGATTAATTTTTGATTCTGGCAATTTTTGCAATATTTTAAGGTAAAAGTAACAGCTGATTGATTTTTGATTCTGGCAATTTTTTAATATTTTAAGGTAAATGTTATAGCTAATTAATTTTTGAATCTGGTAATTTTTCTTTGCAATATTTTAAGGTAAAAGAAACGAGTTTGATTCAAACATACTGCTTTATTTCTCTGTGATCGTATTTGATTTTGGGGACAACACAAACCTCTGCGTTTATAACTACTTGTCGGGATATTTTCTAATATATATATATATATATATATACCTATATATTGTAAAAAATTAATACAAATATAAAATAATAATAAACAATAAATAAATAATAATAATAATCTCAGGACAATTCATTCAGCGTCTTCTAGACCCAAGTTAAGCTAGCTAAAGCTTGTGTTATGGGGATACTAGACAACTGATACAAATACAGAGATATTTTTTTTGTAAATACATACATATTATACATAGAAAACTCCCAGACAGATACAAACAATCATACTCATTAATACAAATGATTGTGCCGTGCAGGAATCGAACCGGCGCGTATTAGTTAGTATACTATAAAGAAACCAATCACTATGGTGACCACACAACCTTGTGCTACTCTCAATAAGTCCCGAACGTCCTAGTCACAACACGAAAGTGGGTGAACGACAAGATTTATGGATCTTACATTTAGAAATAAAATGGCGAATTAAAACCTTGAATTTGGGACAAATCGCTTGAAGCGGCTTGCCAATATAGCGGGAATTATAGTTGATCACTCACAACTATAGTTGAGAACTATAGTCCACAGGGGGGAAGGGGATTATTAGCAATGGGAACTAGTAACTCCCATTGCTAGCAAATGTACCATGTTAGGTCGACCTCCACGCGGTTCTCCCTGGAAACTATCGTGATGAATTCTTGGTGAATTTGTCACGATGGGCTAACTGACCTGACCTCATGCTCATCTTATCATCCTCCACTGGTGCCCCGCCAGCGTAAACCGTTAGCGCAGGTGGGTGCACCATTCCATTATCATACACAAAAAAAAACTATAGTCCACAAGACTAGCTAATTCGGAGTGGGTTCACACGGATAGTTTATATACATAAATAAAATTAAAGTGTCTATTTGTAATTTCCAATTTCATTAATTTGGTGTCGACATGTTCGGCCTTATTACAAAAAGATAGACCTGGTTTAGCACTAGTAATAAACCATTCACCAATGTATTCCTTATTACAAAATGAAGTTTATCTCTAAATCGTGATTCGTCTATGGTCTAAAGTTAGACCTGCGACGCCCCTAGTTTAACAGTGGTCTAAATGCAAAAAGTCAAACTCCATTTTAAAAATTCTATTGTAAGTTGTAGTTTAAGGAAAATATTTTAACTAAATTAAAAATATATTAACTAAAAATATTTAAAGCAAATTTTACAACAATAAAAATATATAAAAGACGTTATTTGTTATTTTTTCACTCATTTGACTTTGAAATAGTCACCATTCGAACGATCCAATAAAAATATCTCGCCGTTCCTTTTCTCCGTATAGGACTCCTACTTGTAATTTAAAACTGATTTTCAGCCTAATAGTACATTAATAAATATTATATATTAATGAAATAGTTATAATGAAGACTGAGATAAATAGAAATAAATTTATTTTTAGTTTATACATTTTTCTTTGAACTAATATTATTTTTGATCTTTTCAATTTTCTGGTAAAATGGAACGTAATTGTACGCTGACAGACATGAGTGACTGATTTCTGTATGGAATACATAATGAACGATTTAACTGTAGTACTAAGTAGTCCTCTGTTAGATCTGGATTCGTAATAATGTTAGGTTTATTCCAAGTATTAACTTTAGGAATGGTTTAAACCACGACCATTTAGACCACGTTTCGTCCGAGTTTTAACAGATTTTTTGTAATAAGACCGGTTATGTTTTAGTTAATTTTAAAATTATCATCTGCGTGGAATCCAGTCATAAATAAATTCAAGCAAAGTTCAGTAGCATCAATAGTCAATAAGTGTACGGATACCGTGAGTGCTGTGTGTCGCGAACTTTCGTTAAACAATCTAGTGACGGTAGATGAAGAAAAAACTGCTGTCACCTATCTACATTGACATCGCTATTACTCCAGTCAGCTCGTGACCACGGCTAGTGCAACCAAGTCGAAACGTCGAGAGAGGTAAATACCTTTATTTGCCATAAAATTATTTAGAATAGAATAGAATAGAATAGAAAATCATTTATTCAAATAAACTTAATTTAAGCACTTTTGAATAGTCATAACAATTTGTTTTTTATCTACCACTCGTTCGGAAAGCTGTCTCATCACAAGAAGAACGAGCAAGAAACTTGTGTGTTGCTCTTTTAAATAATCCTTGTAAGTTTACATTTACAAGTCGAAACGTGTGAATACAAACTACCAACAAGCACTAATTTTTTGGGTCAAATATAATCATGCAATAAGATTAAATCAGTCGTAGTGATAAGAGCAGACCAGTCCCTACAAGCAGCACTCGTTCACGAGTATGACGGATGAGCCAGCCATCACTGCGCTCGACCATATTTTAGGGAGCCCATTGACCCGGGCCACCACGCCGCCACATGTCTGGACATTTTAGTGAGCATGACTACTCATTCCACACGACCACGTCACAGCTACAAAAATTACTATATGGTAGTTACAGTATTTGCACTTTACATAAGGATGCATGCGGCAATCAATACAAAAGCCGCTACGCTATCATATATCAAGAAAGCAGTTTGCAAAGCAAAGCAGCAGCATTCGTGTTAAGACCCGGTTAATAATTTAAATAATGTTATGTTTTTTCTTCTATTTATCCCGGAAGAATAAAACTTTTTTTCGGACTACTCTAATGTTGGCCGCAGCTGGCCTTTACAGCTTCACCGGACGATAGGGGTGCGAGTGCAGATGGCACTCCAAACCAAAGGAAGGACTTATGGAGCGGCTGTAGGACAACTCCCGCCTGGCGGATACGACTATAGTCTAACGGCACCGCTAGGGGTTCGAACCTCGGCTCAGGCCGTCGTAATATCGATCCCCGTTTGAATTTGACAGAGGATCGATTAGAGTGGAAGAGTAAAACTACAGAAAATAAATAGTCTATATAAAATAAATAAAATTGAAGTGTCTGTTTGTGACGACCTCGGTGGTCTAGCGGTGTAGCACACCGCTTTACGACCGATGGTCGCGGGTTCGATTCCCTGCACGGCAGAAACATTTGTATTCATGAGTTGTTGTTTGTATCGGTCTGGGTGTTTTCTATGTATAATATGTATGTATTTACAAAAAAAATATCTATGTATCAGTTATCTAGTATCCATAACACAAGCTTTATCTAGCTTAACTTGGGTCTAGATGGCGCTGTGTGAATTGTCCTGAGATTATTATTATTATTGTTTGTAATTTCAAATTAACAAGCATTTCACTAAATGTATATGAAAGCATATGCAGTACTTACATAGAACATATAATTAAAAAAAGTGTCTGTCTGTCTGTTTGTCTGTTCTTGTTAATCTAACGGCAGGACCGATTTTCCGACACGTGTCTGCACATAGACAACACGTAAGCAATCCGTATCTCGTATAGATATAGATTTATAGATTGTTTTTTAGGCGCCGTATGATAGCTTTAAAAAAACACATTTGATTCATAGTTCAATATCAATTCTTATCAACCTATTTACAAAAAGACAATATCTATGTATGTATATCAGTTGTCTAGTACCCATAACACAAGCTCTGCTTAGTTTGACTATTTGATTAGATGGGCTTGTATATATTGTATTGACATATTTTTATTATACAACTAGCTGTACACGCGACTTCGTGGAGTTTTATTTTTCTAAAATAAAATTAGCCTAAGTTACTCCTTATTACATCAGATACCTGCCAAAAAAAGTCCGGTCAAAATCGGTCTAGCCATTTCAGAGATTAGCCGGAACTTACAGACAGACAAAAATTGTAAAAAATGTTATTTTGGTGTATGTACCATATTTATATTCATATGCATGTAGTAAAAAATTGTTTTATATATTTACATATATTTATATTTTAATATTACAAACAGACACTCCAATTTTATTTATATGTATAGATGTAAAGATGCAAGATAAAAATCTCTGATATCTCAGATAAACTGTGGTATTACTAAATTAATTAAAAAAAAAAACTAAAGTAGCTAATATAACTGGACAGTAGGGGTTATCATAAAAAAAGTTACAAAAAAAATATTTATTACTAAAAATATTTTATTCCTAATTTTCAATTATTTACAATGTGCTTGTTAAAAATACTGCAGGCTGGTTACAAAGCCGCGTAACAATAAAAAGAAACTAGCCAGGGCATAGACAACCGAAGCATAGACAATATAATTTGTCATTGTTGCTGTTTTATGGTAATTGTTTTATGACAACCCCGCAGAAAAGGGTTATATTTAGTGTTTTAACGCAAAAAAAAACTATTACGCGCTGTTTTTATGGAATTTTTATGGTGATCATAAAGAACATGCCATAAATATTCTTTCGTAATATATGGACACGAGGGAAATACAATACACTGTATAGAGAAAGGATATTTTTGATTTCTAATAAACACCAACACTGTGAAACCTTATATATAAAATTCTCGTGTCACTATCTTAGTAACCATACTCCTCCGAAACGATTTGACCGATTTTTATGAAATTTTATATGCACATTCAGTAGGTCTGACATTCGGCTACTATTTTTTTCATACCCCGGCATTAAAAAATACACACAACCCTTAAATTTAACGCACCTATCACCAACCCCTATTTTTTAACAGCGATTTTAATTTACTTACAATGATATCACAAATAATTATCTAAAATAGTATTACTATAACAATAGCGAGTTACACGTGATTAATAAAAATAAAATAACAGATACAAAATTGCATAATGAATCAGTATAAATAATGATAATTGTAAAATGATAAATCATAGACAATATCTAGACTGAAACTTTATACAAATTAGGTAAGAATATAAAAAATGTTGTCTATGACCAGTCTAGGTAGTGAACTTTGAAGAAGGGCGAGCAATAGATCTATGCAGGTCGCAGTGCTACAGGTCTTAACTCAAAACCTTCAATAAAAATAAATAAAAATCGTAGATATCTTTCACCTATTTCTGCTACCATTTTGCTTTAGTTTCAACTCATTACCATGAGTTTTATTTAATTCCGTAATGTTTTTGTATTATTTAAATTAAGAATGTCTGAATAAAAATAAAACTAGACCACGATTAAGCGTTATTTGTGAATTTAACTATGTATCTAGGCACCATTCGGCAACCTTCGGCAATTTTCGGCAACGTCACGGAACGGCAAAATTAAACTGACCTATCCATCCCCCCGCGCATCAACACAAATTGTGTTAGAGAGGAGCACACTGGTATTATCTTAGAGGTCAAATAGATCTGGTTCGCGGACGTCCGTAATGCCGCGGTAACCTTGGCCCACTTTGATAGTGCTTCTATCCTATCCTATGCCTTAGTTCCCGCGTTGTCAATTGTAAATGCAGATAAAGTTGATACTAGCTATCATAGGTGTTGACTTCCTTGATTGAATTATATTTTCATTACCAATACGTATATAATTAAATATGAATATCTATAATTAATAAAACAATGAGTAGATACTTATTTATCTTTCATGTATCGACGCCATATGTATTTCATATTTTATTAATTGACTCTTTAATATTCTTTTACAACATTCAAAATTATTCAAATTTCGAAACATAATAAACAAACTGTTTTTTTTAATTCATTCAATTTAGAGGCAAAGAGCAGACTAGTCATAAGTTTAAAATTCTTCAGTGAATCGAGTTATTCTTTCTTTTAACTAAAATATTTTTAAAGAGATCTTCTTTATGGTTAATGATATAGTAAAGTGTACAAATTATATATTAATTATTATAATTTGCACCTTCACACGTCGTATAATCTAACAATAATTTATATTGTAGAATTTCCTACTATGTATATGACCTCATAATTACCTCTCATTCCATTCGCATACCAATTATAGAATTATTCTAATTCACTGTGTTTTTTGTACTAATAAGCAAGGAAGTTTGCAAATATCATTAACATGAACAAATTTGAATGAAAATGGCAAATGGCGCACAGACAGATACTTTTTAACCAAATTATTGGAAAAATGGTCCATGATTCACCTAACAAATATTTTCAATCATTAATTAGAATTTCTTTTTTATTGATTTAAATAAATGACTTAAATAACTAGTAATCATTAAAAAAATTATCCTGAAATATTGTTCAGGATTTTAAATTTTATTATTATTGTCTTATATGTAGTATAAACTTTTTTTTAATTAAATATTTCCACTCAGTCTGTCACAACAGAGCTATAACAGATATGTTTGCAACTATCAACTATTAGTCACATTGTAAATAGTTGACTTTGGAAACCAGTGAAAGTATTAATTAATTAATGAGCGCCTCGCTCGAGGTAGACGAACGTGTGGAATAACAAATTGTTCGATAACATCAGGCATAGACAAGGCGAGGTAGCGATGCACTTCGTAAACGCGCTGTTTCACTCACACACTGACAAGGATTCAATGACATCTACTATAATGTACAGAGTACATTCATAAATGGTATTCTGTGGCGAAAGTCTGTGATACTGTTAATGTACTTGAATAATTTTTCTAAAGATGTGAAATTAAAAAATGTGTAATATTTTTTAAAACCTTGATACAAACTGCGCAGTTAAATATCAATACTAATGCATAATAGTTAAAGATCAATCTAAGTTAAGAATTAAATAACGAAACTTTGTAAGAGTTATCTGGGTGGATACCTTAGTCTCACCTATTTCAATTACTCATTATGTCATTGTTCAATAATTGACAGAGTAGGAACTGTGCGTGTTCCCTTTTTTTCTCAGTCTGTAACAAGTCTAAGGTCAACACACCATACAGCCTATTAGCTATGTCTATAGAAATTCGCGCGCTACTGTTGTCTGCTTCATTTCGGCCGTTTACTGCTGTAATTTGTCAGAGCCATTGCCTATTCATATATTAATTGAGCAGCAATGAAACAGTTGAGGCATCCGTGACCTACATCCACACTGTATGTGTGTACTATGTTTTTTTACGAATGCGAGCTCGCAGTACTGGTGACAGATAATTTATATGATTGATTATGAAAAAAGTAATGATCATAATTTTTTGTCTATGGTTTTGTGTACACTTAATGTGACTGGATTCAAATCAAATAAGCTGTTTCTGAAATTTGGTTGTTTATACGCACAGACAAACAAACAAAAAGCCTAAAAACTATTGTTATTCATAGTGACGTAATAACAATATTTATAAACCATTTATATTTTAAAAAAATAACGTATATTTTATTAGTTAAAACATTGTTGACAACAGTATGCCGTGTGAAGAGAACGGAAAAAAATAAAATTTGAATTTGAATTTAGAACTATTATATAATAACCTGTAACATACAGAGTACTGCAAGTGTATATTATCTGCAATCGTGCCTACTGCCTACCCCGACCTTACTAATATTCAACACGTCAACTAAATAGCCTTGATCTCAACCTATTACTGAAAAATGCTGCATTAATACCACCTTATTGTCTTATATGTGTTTGCTGATAAATTAACGACTTTAATATCAATGTAACAAAGTATATAATTGTTCAAATATAGTTTTTCGTGGACCTTGACGGCTGGCCTTGCCTCTATCTGGCGCCCGCTCTTTCCGCCTTCGCCGAATCAATTTAAACATTATTTTTATTGTGTTGTTTAAAAAATATATACATAAGATAATTTGGTATTTCTAATTAAATTGTACTCAATGAAATCTTATATTTGCTTCGGTTTCTTTATATGAATTTTAAAAAGTATTTAAAACTTTGATTTGACATGTTGCAGTAGTAATGCAGTTTTCCCGCCATTATGAGCGTCACTTGTCACAGAGTAGGCGAATGATTTTTCCTTTATGTTTGAGAATTTTTATATGTTTAGTATTTGTGTTTGTATTGTAATGTAATCTTGGTTTGAGATATTTACATAAAGTTGATAGACTTGTTTGTACAAAGCGTAGATAATAAATGTTGTATGTCATTGACGATTTTGTAGATTTACCTACTTACCTAATAATGATTTTGTTGGGTAGGGGCTTGCTTATCCACTTGGGTGGTCTTTGCGACTAATTACATTTATTATTTAGGAATCTATATTATTACGTCTGTCTATCTGTAGTTTCGCTTATATATTTACAGCTTG
This sequence comes from Achroia grisella, assembly GCF_030625045.1. Taxonomy (NCBI): domain Eukaryota; kingdom Metazoa; phylum Arthropoda; class Insecta; order Lepidoptera; family Pyralidae; genus Achroia; species Achroia grisella. The sequence continues at coordinate 660,782 of NW_026712898.1, forward strand.
AATAGTATATTTCGATGAGGAAAAGGTCATACGTTCAAATACATAATATAAATAATTCGATATATTAAGTCCTGGTCTAGTTTGTAAATCTTTCTCTAATAAAAAAAGGCATTTATATTTGATTTATCAAATACACTTTAATAAATTCAGAATTTATGAAATCAAACATCAGAGCTGGTCTCGTTTTATTTAATAAAAATATGACGCACATGCAAAAAACGCCCAATTACAATATGGCGGACGCGCTGCAAAAGCGTACGAAAACTGCGCGCGCGCACACACGCTCCGTAACTGAAAGTATGTCATGATCAGTAGGTTAAGTTTAAATAAATCGCACCGAGGGCCGCGTGTGTTCAGCTCCACGAAGGTCTATCATCTCCAGCTGGAAGTGCAAGCAAATACGACCTTTGTACCACTCGTAATAAGAACACTAAATAGCCTTACAGAACAGCGCCAATTTGTCTATAACCGTGACCTTGCTACGAGGTAAGGACAGTTATTGATTGTTGCAATTATTACCTAATTTTAGGATACTAATTGTTCAAAATTATAATGTCCTTGTTTGTATTAGGTTCTTTCTGTTCAACGTAGCTCATAAAGTAGGGGCGGGAAGTCTGGATGGCATTTATCACACTTAAAGTCGTCATCTATCTTGCAGAGTCATTTTACACTGCATTTGCAATGTACATTACACTGTTAATTCTAAAAAACGTAACTAAATTCTGCATATAATATTTTTTTATTATTTAAAATTTTATTCATTTTTCAATAAATAAAGAAATGTTATCTATACACATAAATAAAATTGGAGTGTCTGTTTGTTATATTTACAAACAGACCGATTTTTACTACATGCATATAAATATAAATACGGTGCATGCATCAAAATAATATTTTTTACAATTATTGTCTGTCTGTCTATTTGTTCCGGCAAATCTCTGAAATGGCTGAACCGATTTTGACGGGACCTTTATTGGCAGGTAGCTGATGTAATAAGGAGTAACTTAGGCTACTTCTATTTTAGAAAAATAAAGTTAAATTCCACGCGGATGATGTCGCGAGTACAGCTAGTTGTAATAAATAAACAATGTAATTATTTAATTATAATATTTACAACGAATTATAATACAAATAATTAAAGACACTTCTTTAATTTCAATATAAATGGTTTAGAAAAGCCTAACGACGATCATCAATAGTGTCATAAAATTTGTTTGCCTTTTAAAATTAGGAAATTTGTGTTCATCCTAATTCCTAAATTGACACAGTCGATAATCAAACACGGTACACGTAGAGGCATCTGTACAAGCATCGCTCTCCGGGGTCGTCTTTCAAGTACGAACCGATAAAAAATCTAGGTCGTACTGCTTCATATTTATTATAATACAATTTATAAACAATTATAAGATAATAATTGTCTCTCGATTGTTTAATTGTATATTGTTATGAAAATTGTAGCGTAACACGACCGTGGTTGCGGTGAAATGATGAATCATTAAAGGGACATGAAATTGTGATCCCACAAAAATCAACGCTGTGATATACCTTGGTTATTAAGCCCCTCTTCCCCACTGGTCACACTGGGGACGTGCCCAGGCCGTTGGCTTGGGCCCCCCTAGTCTAGTCTAGTCCCTACTCCATTACCAAACGATAACCTATAGCTACTCTACTCTCACCTGAAAGTCAGTCTTAACAAATGCTTACCGACTATGGTCAATTTGTTAGTTTTCGTTATTTTTTTTTTATAAATGTCTAGCAAGAAGTTGAACTGTTCATCACATAACGACTTTTTAAAATTATCTTTGCTTGGTTTGTTTTGAAGGTAGTGCATCCCTATATATATATCTAAAGAGTCATGTTCAAAAATGAATTTGTCTATTCTAACAAAATAGCTTTATTACAATAATCATAGGGGCCCCATTATCCTAATGTGCCTAGGGCCTCTAATAGGTGAGAGATGTAAAGTATGGGGAGATATAATTGTTGTTTTTACTAGTTTACATGCAATTTCTTCATATTTTATCACCGATTAAACCTTTCCTGGACTTTCCCGAATATTTCAAGACTAAAATTAGCCAAATCGGTTCGGCCGTTATGGAGCGAGAGATTTTAGCGAGACTAACGAACAGCAATTCATTTTTATATATATAGATAGATAACGCCTGTTTGTTATCAAAATAAAGAGTAAAAAAGAGTAAAAAATGTTATTTTACGAGATTTTACTATTTCATTCTTGGTGAATTTCACAAAATACCTCCTATTAAGTAGGATTAGCAACGTTTAAACAATGTATATTAATTATAAAATACATAATTATTTCTACGATATTACACATTCAGTGTTCAATCATAAAATGATTAAGTAACGGTTTACTATAGGCTAAATAACAACCCACTATCATCCCACATTTGGGCGCGAATATCCGTTCAGAAATGAAACAACAATTATTTAAAAGGGCAACACTCAAATTTCTAGATTGCTCTTTTTGTGATGAAACAGTTTAAAAAAATAAGTTACGATACGAAATAAGTTAAGACTATTCAATAGTATTTTTGTTTTAATACAGATTTTCCATTTTTTTCTTAAATATTTAGTTCATTTCTACGCTGCCCAGGGCAGGGCGATTTTTTTGTGTATGCTTTTAATTCGAGTGTTATCTATCTCTTTCTCTCTCAGCGCCGAAGTCTCTCAGGTCCTTTGGTTCTCTATTTATTTTTATAAAAATGTATTGTTTATTAGCACAAGTATGTTACATATATTTATATATAAAACTAGTATTCTCCCAGTGGTCGTAATTCGACTATAATTAATTTAACAATCAGTATAATTATAGATACTAAAGACAATATTAATCTTTTCTCAATTCGACCACAGATTAACAATAAACAAAAGAGAATACATATCCGCATGTGTGTCAAATATATTGTAGTGTCTGTAATATTTTTTTTTATTTATTTACTGCATGTTTAATTTATAATTAAAAAAAATATTAGCATTGTTTACTAATCTATAAAACTATAAGTGTGCAAAATTTTAGCCTCTTACGTCCGCGCATTTTTGAAGATGTTTTTACAAAAGTCGTTTTTCTCTTCACCTATTATAATATACTAGCTACTCGCCTCGGTTTCAGATATGTGTACATGTATCATATATATAAACCTTCCTCTAGAATCACTCTATCTATTAAAAAAACCGCTACAAAATCAGTTGCGTAGTTTTAAAGATTTAAGTATATATAGGGACGGACTGACAGCGACAGCGACTTTATTTCATACTATGTAATGATAGACTATTTATATAAAGCGCTAGATAATATAAAATATTTACTATCTGTGATATTTATAAAATAGTAAAATGTTTATTCATATATATATATATGTAAGGTATATTAACTAACAATTTCACAAGGTGAACTTTGTTTGGACAACTATATGTTACGACTGAAATTAACAAAATATTGAATACGCATAACGATCCAAGGTTTTTTTTATTTTTAGACAATTTCATGCTCTTTATATAGAGGTGGTTCCGCTTTTCTACATTTAGATTTATTTTAAGGCTTCGTGTAAAGATTCATACGGATTACTTCTATTTTTAGACGGTTAGTTAATAATCTTAGTAATTAGTTTAGTTTTAGCCAATTAGTATCACGTCCAAAAGCCCTGATAATGGGCTACTCGAATCAATGTTTGACGACCTCGGTGGTCTAGCGGTGTGGCACACCGCTTTACGTCCTATGGTCGCGGGTTCGATTCCTCGCACGGCACAAACATTTGTATTCATGAGTATGACTGTTTGTATCGGTCTGGGTGTTTTCTATGTATGTATGAAATTACAAAAAAAATGTATGTATTTGTATCAGTTGTCTAGTACCCATAACACAAGCTTAACTTAGGTCTAGATGGCGCTGTGTGAATTGTCCTGAGATTACTATTAATAATATAAAAATGCAATGTACATAAAATAAACAATGAAAACAAAATTAATCATTACTTTCCTCAAACTTGTCAACTAAACAAATAATTTGCTTATTTATTTCTCGTATATTCGTTACATGTGACATTATTCTCAATAGCTTTCTGTGTCAGTTAAATCTATACATATAAATAAAATTGGAGTGTCTGTTTGTAATATTGAAATTACCGCTTTTTACTACATGCATATAAATATATACATACATCAAAATAACATTTTTTACATTTTTTGTCTGTCTGTCTGTTTGTTCCGGCTAATCTCTGAAATGGCTGGACCGATTTCGACTTGACCATTTTTGGCAGGTATCTGATGTAATAAGGAGTAACTTGGCAACTTTTATTTTAGAAAATTACAGTTAAATTCCACGCGGATGAAGTCGCGGGAACAGCTAGTCGTATATAAAATTCGCTCAAAATGGCTGACGTATACATAATAATTTGGGGCGTCGTTTCGTAACCATGGTGCATTCTGCATGTGTGCAGTTTGGACAATAACTGTAACGTTGTGAAATGCCCTCGATGACGTCATTGCAGTGTTTTACCATCGGTAGGTATTTTTTTTATGCCACTGTGATCACAACAATCCTATATCACAATGTAAACATGTACAACATTTGTTTGAAAAGAATACGAACTGAGTTTTTTGTCAGTTCTTCTCATGTCGGAATCATTCCGAACTGACGGTAGATTTGACATATCATAAGAGTCTGTAATAGACCTACATTAATAGGTATAGACGTTTTGAATTTTTAATTGAATTTATATTAATGGGCGGTAGTTTGAAAATATAACTATGAATTAAGTTTATTTTAATAAAGCTAACCTAGTAAAATTTTAAATTTATTATTAAATCTAATTTTAAAACTTTAGAGTTGATTTTCAAAGTTGCATTTTTTTTTCATTAATTCAATACTACGTTTTCGGTATATACTCGTAAGTGGCGCTTATTACATTCTGTCAGTTGAGTCGCCTTGTCGATCCTGTTACAGAGAAATGTGTTGCTTGTACAAAAGTGTATACTATATGGGAATCGATATCAAGTATCATTCTCACCGAAGAACAAACAGCTATAACATCTATATTTCTGTATAAACCAGTAAGTAATTGGAATAATAAGTACCTACATACACTCTTAACAAACGGTTAAATAATCAATTAAAACCTTATACTTACTTCAAATAATACCAGTGCCTTGACTATATTAAAAAAAAAGTCTTCAAAATAGAACGCGAATGACTGTATGGGCTGAGACCTTTTGCTTTTACTAAGCGAAAGGAAAAGTCGAACGAAAAAAAAAAGCACGAGCGGTTTGTTTGCAGAATATAATGTCGCAAAATGAAACAGAGTAAGAAAATCACTTTCTTTTATAAAAGGGATTGCGTAACAGTGCTATAATAAATATAGCCAGAATGTTTGTTTTTTATGTTATTTATTAAATATATAGCCTAGTTTTAATTGTTTATCTGCTATTATAATTAATTATATAGAATTAAATAGTTCTAGGTTTGTAAATTTTTATTACAAGTTTCTACATCAAAATATTCATTCTAATTCTATTCGTGTAAGCATTGTAGAGAAAACTTAAGAAAAAACATACACTATAGTCTGTTATCTGTTTTAATTAGTACCTTCGTGGCTATAGAAATAGATATTGTGTGATACATAAATATCATACTACCTTGTCTTTTGAGAAGTTTAAAAAAAAAATAAAATAAGCTTTTCGCGCCATTTTTAAATGACAGTTGACTGACAGCGTCCACAGATTCATTACAAATCTACAAGGCTTGATAGTGGAATCTTCCATTAATATTTACGTATATTTATAACTTAGTCCCTTTGATACTATATATAATAATAATTATAAATTTATTGAAAAGTACTATATTTTTAGTTAATTTTAATGTTAAATTAATGCAACTATAATAATATTGTCAATTTATTACCGAATTGTGAATTTATCCGCATCGCGACGCACTCGTTCGGAATCCGGTAGTGACACCGCAAACATTCAATTAGAAAGAAATGCAGATAGATGAATAGCGTGCGATAGAGGGAGACAGGTGCAGCAAGGTTACGCTCATGGCCGCGCGTCACGAATAGTGTTGCGTGCTTATAAATGTATACCTATTTACAAACGTTTGGTATCGAATTGAATGCCGTTTTATTAAAAAATTGAGAATTACATAAAAGTTATTATTCTATCTTTTTTTTAATATATGTAATTGGAATAGCAAACACGATTATCTAGTGGTAAGCAGTAACCATCGCCTCTATACATGAACAGCACTATGGACATCACGTTATCATGACATCACTCATGCGATGCTATTCCAGAGGCTTGTTATACCTCTTTTCCTTTAATATTATTGCCTAATCTGATCCCACAACCGAAACGCTTACCAAGTAAGCTGCTTGGCGGGAGAATTAGGTGAGACTGACGCTAATGAATGACTTTTTACAGACTACTACTTACTCTATCTATGCTATTTTTTTTTTATTACAAGACAATGTTTTTTTTTTTAATATTTAATATTAAAATGTTCTTTTTTCAAACGTTTATTTTTTTAATTTCAAAATGAATTGGATTTATTTTTACATTCAATATTATATTTAAGTTCTTTTTTCAAAAGTATATTTTTTTAATTTCATAATGAATTGAATACCCGTTTCTTATTACATATTTAAATGTCATGATATTATTACTTGTGTTTTAAAAGTAATAACCATTAGCAAAGACATTTTGTATGTAATTTATAAACTCACCACTACGCGGCGTGACGTCGGGATGTTCATATCCTTGGCTCTATAAATAGGTTGTAATTAATAAGTTCTTTGTTTACAAACAAAGCGTAAAGATTATCAAGAATACAAAATATGTTTTTCATTTGTAATTTAGTTACGTAATGTTTCTTGTGAGACCTTTAACTAACAGATGACGTTGTTGCATACACAAACCTGCTTGAACACAAATGTATTGCCTTATAAAACATATATAGTACTTATAATATGATTTTAAGTATCAGATAGTAAGTATTCTTCTCCATCAGGAATTTGTACATATAAATTTATTACTAGCTGTACCCGCGACTTCGTCCGCGTGGAATTTAACTTTAAAAATAAAGTTAAATTCCACGCGGAAAGGAAAATTTTTTTTTAGAAAAAAAAAGCCTAAGTTACTCTTTATTACATCAGCTACCTGCCAAAAAAAGTCCCGTCAATCGGTCCAGCCATTTCAGATATTAGCCTGAACTAACAGACAGACAGACAAAAATTGTAAAAAAAAATATTTTGGTGTATGTACCGTACTTATATTCATATGCATGTATAAAAAACGGTTACTTCAATATTACAAACAGACAGTCTAATTTTATTTATATGTATAGATTTTAGAAAAACATGAGTCTGAAATAAATTGATGTAGCCATTGTTTTTATGTATGGAATATAGTTTACTTTGCTAACTGTTGATTCCGCTATATCTAAGAGCAAGATTTTGAAATCACTTAGATGTACTTCATCTAGTATTAATATATTTGTATCAAAAATATAATATTTCCTCTATGCAGTATTAGTATATATTTAGAAATTAAATTACTGAACTGAACGGTAGGGAATAAAATAAATTATAATGTAAAAAAATTGATTTTCACAACCGGCTAAAATGTCCTATGAATAAATGATTTTTTAATTTGAAGTAATCTTAATTCAGATAAACTTAACATTTTGTTTTTATATATGAAAGTGGACAATGTTTTATGTGATATGTTATTTTATAAGTTACTCCTATATTCGACGTTCCTTTGTTTTTGAAGAATTTCAAATTAAATTAGAAATGTTTATATAATTGAGAATAGAAGCTGCTATGTTTTTATTTAATTATTATTTTGTGTGTTAGTGCGTAATGAAGTTGTTATTATTTCATCTTCTGCCATCCAATTGTCGTATAACTTAGAAACAAATAATGTTTACATTGAGAAACTAACATTTCCGCGTCGAGACAACATTTTTAAATAGTTCTTTATCAATTGATCATTGACCTAATTAAAAATAATCACTACTAGACAAAAAAAAAATATTTATTACAACTAGCTTCTTCACTCGTACGGAATGTACATATATTATACATACAAACCTTCCTCTTGAGTCACTCTATCGATTGCTGAAAACTGCATTCAAATCCGTTACGTAGTTTAAAAGATATAAGTGAAAAGACGGGCGTGAGTTTATTTTATTCTATGTAACAATACGTATATATTTCACGCTTCTCAAAGTTGCTGCTAAAAACTGCATTAAAATCCGTTGCATAAGTTAAAATATATAAACGAACAGACAACGGAAACGTCTTCATTTTATAGTATATAAAGTACATACTTTCTTTAATTATTTACTAGCTACTCGCCCCGGCTTCTCACGTGTATACATGTATTATATATATAAACCTTCCTCTTGAATCACTCTGTCTATTAAATAAAAAACCGTTTTAGAATCCGTTGCGTAGTTTTAAAGATTTAAGCATACATAGGGACGGATAGACAGCGACAGCGACTTTGTTTTATACTCTGTAATGATATTTCATGTTATTTACTGCACCGCCCACTATTCTCTGTACCATAGAGCAATCTATGGTCGACTAGGAGAAAATGCCTTATGGTGTTAAGTCCGCCATATTCAATATTATTTTTCGTATTTGTGCATCAAAATTTTAATAAATAAATAAACGTATAAAATTCCTCACATGGTTTAGTTATTTTCAAAACTCACCGAATTAATCGATAAAAGATAACTCGATCGAATGGCTATCAAAATCAATTCTCTATAAACAACTGACCGAATGAATCGGCATTGGATCGATACAACCGATAACTCGATCCAATGGCTATCGAAATCGATCCTCTATAAACGGCTGGTGACCCCGCCGAAAGCGCCAAATAAGGTTACAAAACGCGCGCAAACCCCGCGGTGGCGCAGTGGACGCTGAGGCCGCGCGCTGACATAGACCCAGATACACTGACATTGGCACTACATTCATGAACTGAGGTCATTCGTCAGTTTAAAAATAAGTGCGCCAACGTTTGCTTCATTTTGACAACTGTGGATTTGAATTTAGAATCACTGGTTTGTCCAGTTTGGGTGAGATTATACCGGATTGTAATAATAATAATAATAATAATATAAGTACACACACACTCACACATACATACACGCGCACACACACATACACACACTCTGCACTTACTTGGTTTCGGCCCGTAAGTGTGGAGAAAACAAGCAATAGCTGAGAAAATATAAAGAATAATAATAATAATAAAACTCTTTATTGTGTACACATAAAATAATGAGAAAATACAGTAAATAGTAAAATAATAACAAAAGGCGGTCTTATCGCTAAATGCAATCTCTTACTGACAACCTAGAAGAGAGGACTTATGTACATAGAATAGGGTAGGTGGCACACTTAATTAAGACACTATTTATTATACTACTAGATATACATACTTACATTAGGGATAAATATATAAACCTACATATATACATACATATATACTACATATTGGAAGAAATGAGAAAAAAAAATGTACTATGAAGAGAGATAATGAGATCATAGTCTATTTTTAAATGATGCATGTGTTTGAGCTGATCGAATGGAGAGTGGTAGAGAGTTCCAGAGGCGAACGGCTTGGACAGTGAAGGAGTTGGAATAATATGTGGAGGAGTGAGCAGGGATCGTCAAACATAGGCCTCTGGTACTACGCAAAGCAGAACCGGGGGATTTAGTATGAAATTGGAACTTGGTTTTTAGATATTCAGGGGTGGAGGGGTGGAAAAGAATAGAGTAAAGGAGGGATAATATATGAAAATTCCTGCGAAGAATTCCTTGTACCGGATTATACCTGATTTTACTAGTTACGTTTAATACTATAAAAATGAATGGATGCAATCCAAGGAACATTATCAATTGTTGCATACTGCATGTATTTAGTATTAATAGAATATTTATTACGCGATATGTTAGGACAATTTTAAATATTCTTTCTGTAATACTTACTAATATTAAAATGCGAAAGTAACTCCGTCTGTCTGTCACGCTTTTACGCCAATACTACTGTATAGATTTCAATGATATTTGTTACACAAATAGTCAAGACCCTGAGAAAGGACAGGCTACTTTTTAATTATTACGAAAAAGGGTTGTAAGGGGTTGAAATAGGAGATGAAAGGTTATGAAAGTATCGTCATTTTTAAAGCTAGAACCTTTAAAATTATTTTTAGGCTGTGGAATAAATATAACTTTTAAGTTTAAATTTAATGTTTGTAAAATTTGTACCCTGAATAAAATAGTGGATGTAACTTTATATGGAAATTCGTAATTTTTGAAACTAAAAACTGAACTTTTTGAATGGTGAAACGGATATATGTATATATATTTAATATTCCATCCGTTTCACCATTCATATATAAAGAATATTTGGTCAAGGTCACCATTCAACGCGGACGAAGTCGCGGGCACTGTCAATGTCAAATTGTTTATCTACTGTTTTATGTAAATAGGTAATAATAATTTCCTAGATACTATACTATAAATCACTACATAATATAAAACAAAGTCGCTGTCTGTCCGTTCCTATGTATTCTTCAATCTTCAAAACTGCGCAACGGATTTTGTAGCGGTTTTTTTTTAATAGATAAAGTGATTTAAGAGGATTTTTTACATATATATTACATGTACACCCGTGCGAAGCCCGGGCCAGTAGCTAGTTTTAATTATAAATTATTGTTAACTAATTTAATAAACAGTTGACATCACTATATAGCTGGCCACACTGCTGCCAGTCACACAATATTGACGGCCAATTAGTGAAGTGAAAGTGCAATTAAAAAAAAACAATATTATTAGCCTCTAATATTTTAGTGTTGTGTTAATGCAAGATAATTAATTAACCGTACTCCAGCTAATTAATCGGTATATATGTTCATGCAGACAAAAAAAAAGTAGCATTATAACATTAGCTATCTGCGAGTGAAAGTCCCGTGAAAATAGGTCCAGCCGTTTCAGAGATTAGTTAGGACAAACTGACAGTCAAATTTTGTAATATCAATTATTTGAAGAAAGCTGTTAATTTTAAATCACAAACAGCCACTTCTATTTATATATGCATAAACGAAATATCTCCTTTATAAAATATACACTCCATCCTGAGATAAAAACCATCGCTCCTTAGAATATCCTTCGATTCTTATCCATGACGGGTCTAGGTAGCGAACTTTGAAAAGGGCGAGTACAATAGATCTATGTAGGTCGCAGTGCTACAGGTCTTAGCACCTGTTAACAGCCTAAAACCCTAACAAAAAACTGTAGGTCTCAGTGCTACAGGTCTTAGCACCTGATAACAGCCTAAAACCCTAACAAAAAACTGTAGGTCGCAGTGCTACAGGTCTTAGCACCTGATAACAGCCTAAAACCCTAACAAAAAACTGTAGGTCGCAGTGCTACAGGTCTTAGCATCTGTTAACAGCCTAAAACCCTAACAAAAAACTGTAGGTCGCAGTGCTACAGGTCTTAGCATCTGTTAACAGCCTAAAACCCTAACAAAAAACTGTAGGTCGCAGTGCTACAGGTCTTAGCATCTGTTAACAGCCTAAAACCCTAACAAAAAACTGTAGGTCGCAGTGCTACAGGTCTTAGCATCTGTTAACAGCCTAAAACCCTAACAAAAAAATGTAGGTCGCAGTGCTACAGGTCTTAGCACTTGAAAATAGCCTAAAACCCTAAAAAAATGTTCGGTAACACGACGCCGTAATCAATTAATCATAGAAGCTGAAAGTGATTAATTAAGAATGCATACTTGCCAGTTAGAATTATTAAAATTTATTTATTAATGATATTGCCACAACTTTCGATTTCCATAGGCGCCTGCGGACCGGGGATTTGTAGGGGGGATGTTATGTTAGTAAATTAGTTATGTTCACATGTTTTATTTTATTTTATTGCTTTGTATTATTGTATGTTATGTAACTGTAAATTAAATCACTTAGTATCGCCGCAGGATATAACTAGACAATAACACAAAACCTCCGATCGATCCACCGTCCAATTCAAACGGGGATCGAAATTACGAAAGCCTGAGCCGAGGTTCGAACCCCTAGAGTTGTCGTCAGACTAAAGTCGTATCCGTCAGGCGGGAGTTGGCCTTCAGATGCTCCACGTCCTTCCTTTGGTTTGTAGTGCTATCTACACTCGCTCCCTATCGTTTAATTCATAATCTTACTTAATATTAAAGACGCGAAAGTTTGTCAGTATCGATGGATGTTTGTTACCCTTTCACGCAAAAACTAGTGAAGAGATTTCGATGAAACTTTACAGTAATATAGCTTATATCTCAAAAGAAATTATAGGCTATAAATTTAAAAAGATATCATGTAAATTGGGTGAAATTTAATAATAAATGTGAAGTAAGTGTAAGGTGGACGAGTTTCGCGGTTTCGTTTCATCTAATATAAAATAAAACGGGTTTGATTCCGAAGCAAAGAGAAGTAGAACGCGTTAAAAAGGGACGGCTATAGCTGTGCGTAGCAAATTTCGTAGCATGCCGTAGCATTTATATACCGCGTAGATAGTCCTGCTACGAGATAATATATATATATTTATTACTCTTGTATCAACAATAAACTTGGTTTAGTTTGGCACAAAATGACGACGTCTAATTATCTTTTTTTAATTTAGTAGTAACTTTTATATAACTACTAGCAATTCTTCTTTTGCCATATAAATGAATATCGATATAAAAAAATAAGAAAAGAAAGAAAAAAAGATAAATATTTTATTCAGTGCAATGTAAAAAATACAATATAAACAACAAACGAAAAAAAGGGCAAATAAAATGTACATATAATTAAACTTAATTTACCGTGTAGATAATCAAAAATTAACATAAAATAATCATTTTTACATAAATAAGGGTTGCTCTTATAAAGTTAAAGTTTAGGGTTGTATGTGTTAATGTAGAATCGTTAAAAAACTAAAATAAAATATTATTATAATATACTACTATATCTATTTATCTAAATTGATTGGGATTAGTTACTATATTTATAACTTTATATCTTGACGACCTCGGTGTTTTCTATGTTTAATATGTATGTATAGACGAAAAAAAAATCTATGTATTTGTATCAGTTATCTAGTACCCATAACACAAGCTTTAGCTAGCTTAACTTGGGTCTAGATGGCGCTGTGTGAATTGTCCTGAGATAATTATTATTAATAACATTTAATTTTTATTTTTTCATCAATATATTTTACTTACTTTCTTTTAACATATTTTACTTTTATGAACATTATTAAACAATATTTATATTCAAAGTTATTGTAAAGGCTAATTGTTCATCTAGCTGAAATCCTACTAAATAATAAAAGTATTATAGAAGTCTGAAAATAGACTTACAACTTTACCACATTACGAGTGCCCCAAGTTACTAAGGTTTCAAATAATACTTTATTTATTATTTCTTGAAGAAACTTGTATCTGCTTGGTTTCTGCTTTACAACTCTATACATTTACAAGACATACACAATATGATAAATAGTATATGAAATAAATACATGTATTTATTTATTTTATAAAAGTCGCTCCTGATATAAAAGTCATTCGGTACATTTAGTTAGTTTTACCATCGGACGGGCTGTATGCTTGAAATCCATCGTCGTATAAAAAAATATATATTGCAATTAGCTGATTCGGCAAACGTTGTTTTGTCATATAAATTAATATTGCTATTAAAATATAGGGTAGGGTGGGAAAAGGGTGAAAATTTGAAAGTATATATATTTTTAATGCCACATCTTAAAGTTATAACAAAATGGAAGTTGTATCAGCCACCCTTACCACTAAGGGGTATAAAAAATCGATGACAACCCACTCTCAGACCTACCGATTATACAAATAAAATTTCATCAAAATCGGTTAAGCCATTTTGCAGAAGTATTGCAAGTAACTGTGACACGAGAATTTTATATATAACATATTAATGTGAATCTCGTGCCAGCGAAATAAATATTATTTTTATATTGAAAAATAATTATCTGAAATGTTTTAGCGATGAATAAGGATATCTAGGAGCGTGGGAGGGCATAGTACGAGTTGCTAGGCGACGCTACACGTGCCGCCCGGCCACGCCCGCCTCATCCCAGCACTGCAGTGCCTTATGATCGATTGTAGAGGCATACGCAGTACATAACTACCCCTTATTTATAATAAATTTAAATTTAGAACTATTCTAAATCTTACAACCAATTCAAAACCTAATTTTCGATCATACAGGCATATAGACAATTTTATTGACCATAGAGACAATTTTATTTTTCATATTTTATTATTATTTCTTATGTATGTTAGTCTATAAGGTATTTATAATATGGGCCATGTAGCCTGAATTAAATAAATAAATAAAATAAAAAAATAATCCTGACGAAACTAGGAATTACTTAAAATAAATTTAAATTTAGAATTATTTTAAATAATTCCACCACTACAGTCCATTATGAACAATCGTACAGGCATAATCCAGACGAAACTAGGACTTATTTAAAATAAATTTAAATTTAGAACTGTTCTAAATCATCCCACCACTCCAATACCTAATGATCTACTCTAGAGGCATAAGCTAGATGAAACTAGCCCTTATTTAAATTTAGAACTATTTTAAATAATTCCACAAGTACAGTATCTTAGGATCGATCGTAGAGGCATAAGCTAGGCTAAAATAGGCCTTATTTAAAATAAATTTAAATTTAGAACTATTTTAAATAATCCCAACTCTCAGAGAACTATACAGGACGAATCTTCGATTTATTTAAATTTGGAACGAGAAACGATGAAAAGACAATTGATATGTACGTATAGTCACATTCTTTTTTACAAATATATATATAGAATATACTTAGAAAACAGACATAAACAATCATACTCATGAGTATAAAGTTTGTACCGTGCCAGGAATCGAACTTGCGACCATCGGATGGCTTGTCCACCCCGCCGTCAATATACACAGAAAAATATCATAACTAACGAATATATTTTTTTGTATCATACGGGAATCAAACCTTCGATCATTGTAAGTAAGAAAACTGAAACCGCCACACCACTGGGGTTGTCACAAAATAATAACACAAAAGGTCCAATTTAAATAGTTGTTTTTAACATTGATTTTATGGGATTGGAGAATTCCTAAGATGAAATAACGATGGGCATCCGAAACTATGGTCGTTACACCCACGTTGATCCCCGTCTAGGGGGTGGGGGGCGTGGGGGGTGGGGGTGAGGTCCACGTGTAACTATTAGAATGAACCTACGCAAATATTTCGAACCAGCGAGTTTAAGTTACCTGGATGATATTAACTTTTTTTATGTAATTACTAGCTGACCCGGCGGAATAGCGGTTGATTGTAGAAGCGTGAAAATTTGAGGTTGTATATATTTTTAAAGCCGAAACATTTTAAAAAATAAAAAAAAAATGTTGTGTTGGACCATCTTTATCACTTACGGGTATGAAATTTTTTTAAAGCAGAATCATTAAAAAATAAAAAATATAAAACGTTGGGACGGACCAATGGTAACATGATCAAAAAAATAGTTTACATCCTATTCTCAGATCTACCAAGTATAAAAGCATCATCAAAATCGGTTCAGTAGTTCAGATTTTCAACGCGGACAAATAATGTGACATGACATTTTTATATATATCTGGCTACCCGCCTTGCTTCGCACGGGTGTACATATATTATACATATAAACCTTCCTCTTGAATCACTATATGTATTAAAGAAAAGGGCTTCAAAATCCGTTGCATAGTTTTAGAGAGTTAAGTATATATAGGGACCAACAGCGACAGCGACAGCGACAGCGACAGCGACTTTGTTTCATACTATGTAATAACTAGCTACTACGGCTTGAATCGCTCTATCTATTGTTAAAAATTGCATTAAAATCCGTTTCGCAGTTTATAAGATCCAAACGAACAGACAGAGGTAGCGAATTTTATACTACATTAAAGAATATTTACAATAGTTCAAATTCATAAATCATTTATTCATGTAGGACATTTTAGCCGCTCATGAACGTCAAGTTTATCTTATATGTATATAAAATTCTCGTGTCACAGTTTTCGTTCCCATACTCCTCCGAAACGGCTTTACCGATTCTCATGAAATTTTGTGAGCGTATTGAGTAGGTCTGAGAATCGGCCAACATCTATTTTTCATCCCCCTAAATGTTAGGGGTAGTCCAACCCTAAATTTTTTATTTATTTTAAGGCAAAACTACGTTTGCCGTGACAGCCAGTTACATTATTTTTTTCCCTACCGTCCAGTTCGGTATATAGATCCAATTGAGAAGAACTGGCGAGAAACTCAATTGATTTACTTTTTTTTAAAGTTTTCAGTAAAAAAGAACAATAACTATTTAATGTCATGACTTTTTTTAACTTCAATGTTTCTTTACTTATACTTTACTTTAGTTAGACATCGTAAAATAGAATAGTAATAATAAATTATTATTTTTATTGTTATAGTTTAAGAAACAAGGCCAAGCAATAAGTTGAATTGTAATTTAAAAATATGTCCTGACTGTACTATATTTATAATAGATCTATACAGTTTCAACTTCATTCATTCATACGACTGTTTACACACCTCTTTGGTATTGAAATCAGTTTCCCTAAGGTTGCCTCGAAAATATTGTTTTCAGTAATAAGACCGCCTTATTGTAACTACACGTGTTCTTCAATATATTCTTTATGTTTTTGCTCTAGTTCATTCATTCATTCATAATTTAAGAGCTGCGCTCTTGTCGGTGGAGCTCTTGCCACTTTCCGCGATCTTCCATCATGCTCTTTAATTCTTGATACGACACAACTCCCATTTTGTCCTCAATTTGTTTGATGTAGCTATTTAACTATATAACTATATTCGAGCTTGACGGCCTCGGTGATCTATCGGTTCAGCACACCGACAGAATCGAACCCACGAACAACGTCTGACTATCTGTCTGTTTGTTCAGGCTAATCTCTGAAATGGCTGGACCGATTTTGACGGGACTTTTTTTGTACTTATTACAGTACATATCAACTTAGGCTACTTCATTTTAGAAAAATAAAGTTTATTTCCAAGTAGAAGTCGCGAGTACAGCTAGTATATTAATATGTATATATGAGTAATATATATTTTGTTTTTTACGTGCGCCACCTACCCTGTTCTTATTTTTATTTCTCTATCCACCCAAAGGTAGTCTGGAAGAGATTAGTCAATGTATATTTTCTATTTTAATCGTTTATTTGTTCTGTAATTGGTGCAATAAATATTATAAATTATTTAATACAAACATTTGTACTAATTGTTTCAATCTATAAACAGGTAGCCATTTGTACAAATTTTTGTATCGAACTTCCGTTCATTGGTAAGTACGGCAGTTACTAATCCGCTCACCTAGCTCTTTTTTTTTAAGGATGATAATGGAATAGTGCACCCGCTGCGCTAACGGTTTACGCTGGCGGGGAACCAGTAGAGGATAAGATGAACATGAAGTCAGATCAGTTAGCCCAACGTGACAAATTCACCGGAAATGTATCACGATGGTTTTCAGTAGCTAGCAATGGAATTTTTTTTTGTGGATGATAATGGAATGGTGCACCCGCTGCGCTAACGGTTTACGCTGGCGGGGCACCAGTTGGGGATGATAAGATGAACATGAAGTCAGGGGGAACCGCGTGGAGGTCGACCTAGCAATGGGATAATTAGTCCACATTACTAACAACTCCCCCCCCCCTCACCCCCCCCCCCCCCCTGGACTAATGGTGCATTGCTAGCAATGAGATCATTAGTCCACATTACTAACAATCCCCCCCTCCCCTCAAACCCCCCCCCCCCTCACCCCGCCCCTGGACTAGCTTAGTCAATGTTTTGCTAAAGGTCATATCGTGAACGGGGTTGCGTTACATATAATACGATCAATAGAGGGTAGTGTACTCAAGGCTAACAGTACGATGATAGTACCAACCTGTACCAACAACGAGCTCTCACTGAACGCTACACGTGGGCTGTGTTGCCAGCTATATTGCAATCAACTGAATAGAATAGAAAATAATTTATTTAACGTTGTTAACTGCATTGAAAAACCTTATTTCGACGAAACGACCTCGGTGGTCTAGCGGTCTATCACACCGCTTTACGTCCGATGGTCGCGGGTTCGATTCCTCGCACGGCACAAACATTTGTATTCATGAGTATGATTGTTTGTATCGGTCTGGGTGTTTTCTATGTATAATATGTATGTATTTACAAAAAAAAATATCTATGTATATATCAGTTATCTAGTACTGATAACACAAGCTTTAGCTAGCTTAACTTGGGTCTAGATGGCGATGTGTGAATTGTCCTGAGATTATTATTTTTTTTTTTCCAAAAATTCTCATCTCCACTCTTAAGGAGAGATTATTATTATTATTATTTATTTTTATTTATATTTTCTCAGCTTTTGCTGGTTTTCTCCAATTATTATTATTTTATTTTTTTTATATATCTCCCATTGATTGGGTAATAGACTGATCATTGCGGGTAAAAATTATTATTATTATAGGGACACATCTCACGTAGGGACCGGTATTTTTTTATAGTTACGTATAAGATATGCCTGCTAACTTGTACGTCAAGAACGTCACGAGGACCATACCTAATTATTTAGTGTCAATATAAATAATAATTAGTATATAAATATTTTAAAAATGTTTGTCTGTTTCAATAAGTATTTTATTCTTAAGATAATTAAAACAGCGCCATCTAATCCCAGAGTAAGCAGAGCTAGTGTTATGGTTAATATACAACTGATACAAATACAAAGATATTTTAATCTGTATATACATACGTATTATGCATAGAGAACATCCAGACAGATTCAAACAATCATACTCATGAATACAAATGTTTGTACCGTGCGAGGAATCGAACCCGCGACCATAGGACGTAAAGCGGTGTGCTAAACCACTCGACCATCGTCATTTATTGAGTTTCACTCAATGAATGTTACTTTTACTCTTTATTTTCCAATTAAAAAAGAAAAACAATAAATAGTACAAACTAATTTTATCCACTAAATGTAGTTAAAATTACAAAATTTAATGGTAAACCCCACAAAGGTGGCAACACTGAACGTGGGGTACGTACGACGCGCGGCGAAAACAGCCGTTTGTGTTTGGGCGGGCAGGTTCAATGAAATATACGCATTGATTTCTCTATAATGATTCTTTTTGTAAACAAATTACTTTTGTCAATTTATATTGAACTAGCTATTCGCCCCGGCTTCGTCCGGGTGTACATGTATCATATATATATAAACATTCCTCTTGAATCACTCTATCAATTAAAAAAGCCGCTTCAAAATCTGTTGCGTAGTTTTAAAGATTTAATCAAACATAGGGACGGACAGACAGCGACAGCGACTTTGTTTTATACTATGTAATGATGTATGGATAACTGATTCGAATAGTTTCGCCTTTGTTGCTCAGAAGCGTGAAATGAAACGCGCCCGATAATCGTTAAACGTAGGTGACGTAGTAGGGCACAGTTCAACGGCTTATAAACAACAATAAAATGGTAGTTACACATTGATACTACCTTGCCCTCGGTGGTCTAGCGGTTTAGCACTCCACTTTACTACCGATGGTCGCGGGTTCGATTCCTCGCACGGTACAAACATTTGTATTCATGAGTACGATTGTTTGTATCGGTTTGGGTGTTTCCATATATATATTAAACTCTTTTCCACGTATTTATTTGTATTTACAAAAAAAAATAAGCTTTTATATCAGTTGTCTAGTACCCATAACACAAGCTCTACTTATCTTAGGACTAGATGGCGTTGTGTTTTTTTGAGGATGATAATGGAATGGTGCACCCGCCTGCGCTAACGGTTTACGCTGGCGGGGCACCAGTGGAGGATGATAAGATGAACAGGAGGTCAGGTCAGTTGGCCCATCGTGACAAATTCACCGGGAATATATCACAGTGGTTTCCAAGGGGAATCGCGTGGAGGTCGACCTGATATGGTGCATTGCTAGCTATGGGATCATCAGTCCACATTACTGACAAACCCCACCCTCTACACACGTGTATGTTCGTATTACTTGTCCAGGGTTATTTATTTTTATTTATTTGTGGCGAGTGAAAAAAACTGTATCCTGGCTTAGGAAAATCTGACTTTATCTTTCTGGTTGAATATATAACCTAGGTGATCTCCCAGTAATAATGTTACCATATTCGTCGTCTCTCTCTCGCACTATTCAAATGAACAAGATGCAAACTAAACAATGTACTAAATGTTGGGTATTCCCATAAATTATAGTTGTGAAGCACAGAGTAACAAAACAGAGACTAATTCGTTCGAATTAAGAGACTTTCGCTTTCTCAGAACAATTAACTCGTCAAATATCTGTAGCAGGAGCTGTGTGGTTCATCTATACATATAAATAAAAGTGGAGTGTCTGATTGTAATATTGAAATAACCGTTTTTTACTATGTGCATATAAATATACATTAAAATCGCTATTAAAAAATAGGGGTTGATGCTAGAAGGGTGAAAATTTAGGGTTGTATGTATTTTAATGCTACGTTATAAATAAAAAATTTTGCTCAAAAAATAAAAAATAATGTTAGGGTTGGACAACCCACACTTAGGGGTATGAAAAATAGATAGTAGCCGATTCATAGACCTACTGAATATGCATATAAAATTTCATAAAAATCGGTCAAGCCGTTTCGGAGGAGTATGGTAACTAATATTGTGACACGAGAATTTTATATATAAGATATTTTTAATACAAGCGTTTGCACTTTTCTTTAACTAAATTAAAAAAAAAGTTTATTATTGAAATATTTCAGCAGTCTAGTATCGAAGCTGCGACAATCGAAAGTAAATGTAAACCTTACTTCTCCTTACTCATCGCGGGTTTGACTCTCGCCTAATTAAAATATTTGTATTTATAATGATTGCATTGCTTTGGGTGTTTTCTATTTATATTTTGTATGTTTTTACAAAAAAAATGTATCTAAGTATTTATATCAGTTGTCTAGTACCCATAACATAAGCCCTGCTTAGCTTGGGACTAGATGGCGCTATGTGTATTGGGCTGGGTAATTATTATTATTATTAGATATAGAAATAATCTTTATTCAAATAAACTCAATACAAGCACTTATGAATAGTCGTATTATTTCACTCACTCATTCAGAACGAAGACTCATCCCAAGAAGAATGAGCTAGAAACTTGCGTGTTGCGTTTAATTACAAAATAAACCTATTTTACAAACACTCACGATAATTATAACTAATAAATATCTCATATATTTATAGTTAAAAAGCAAAATGAAAACAGCATTCTTGAGATGCATCTCCAAGATAGAATGTGCGTTACGTAATGTCTGAGAATAGAAAACGTTAAATATTAACAGAATGGTAAAATTTTATATTTTAAACTGAAGAGGAAACGCCGCTTCACATCCTATGTGGTTGTAGCCCACTCATGCATAAACGAAATATCTCCTTTGGAAAGTTTACACTCTTTCCCGAGGAGATAAAAACGATCGCTCCTAAGAATATCCTTCAATTCTTGTTCCTGACGGGTCTAGGTAGCGAACTCTGAAAAGGGCGAGCACAATAGATCTATGTAGGTCGCAGTGCTACAGGTGCTACACATCTGACAATAGCCCAAACAATCCAATAAAAAAAAATAAAAATTTTTATATTAATTCGTGAAATATACTCCATTAGAGAGAGACATCAATAAATTTATACATTGTTACATTATTTTCTTTTAATATTAAAAATTAAATTCAAAATATCTTTATTCATGTAGGTCTATTACAGACTCTTATGATATGTCAAACCTACCGTCAGTGCGGAATGATTTCGAGATGAGAAGAACTGACAAGAAACTCAGCTCGTATTCTTTTCAAATAAATGTTGTACATGTTTACAATAGTACAGAAATATTGTATTTAAAAAGCTAACATTCGTATTTAAGTGTCGTGTATATTTGAGCGACTCCCTCCGATCGATCCCCCGTAAACAGGGATCGAAATTATGACGGCCTGACCCAAGGTTCTAACCCCTAGTGGTGCCCTCAGACTAAAGTCGTATCCCTCCGGCGGGAGTTGGCCTTCAGCCGCTCCATAAGTCCTTCCGCGGGTTTGGAGTGCCATCTGTACTCGCCCTCTATCGTCCGGTGAACCTGTAAAGGCCAGCTGCGGCCAACAGCATTAGAGTAGTTTGGAAAAAGAACTTTTGAGCGGGAAATGATAATTGACTGAGTACTAAAGTTTAATCTGATGCATTTAAAAATAAATTAGATGTATTTTTTTTTTATACTACTATGGTAACAAACAGGCATACGGCCCATCTGATGGTAAATGGTTACTGTAGCCTATGGACGCCTGAAACACCAGGGGTATCACGTGCGTATATGTTATACAATTAATTAGTGAACATATATGTACAGTTAAAAATAATTCATAACAAATTCTAGATCAAACCAGTTTCGGTTGTTCAGAAATTTATGAAAGAAGCGTACGTTCCTCTAGATTATATCGGGACTACGAATCATAAAGCATTTTATATATTTCTTCAATAACATAACGCCGCTATTTTGACTTTTTATATCGACATTAAAGGCAAACGCATAAAAATCATTTAGCTCAAACTTTACGACCGCACCGATTTCCTGGTGTACTTTCTCGCACCCTGCGCCCGGCTTTTCACGACTTTCCTCAGAAAACTATACGTATCCCGTTCCCCCGTATGGCGCGGTCTCGTTCGCACACGAAGGTCGACGACCGGGGCAACGAGCGCGCGAAAGTACTTTCACTGCGCGGGCGCACGCGAGTCTCTAACGTTCGCGAACAGTAACTTGTGGGTTTGCGTTAGAATCCTGTGGAGTTGGACTAACTAGTTGGTTGTTAACCGGCTTGTGGGAGAAATGGCCTTCGTTGGGAGTGCAGAGGACGGTTGGCGAGCGAATCCGCAACAGTACAGATGTTAACTAGTTGTAATTCATCTAGGAATGCGCGTTTGTCTATGCATCCTAGCTCAGCGCACAGCGGATGTAATGAGTTTCGTATCGTCCTATACAATTTACGATATTTATTTCAACATTATTAAATACAATTACCTAATTTAAAATTTATGAATATAAATCACTCGACGAGTACTCAAAACACTTATGAGAATGAATAACTTGACTAAGTTACTCTTTATTACATCAGCTATCTGCCAAAAGAAGTCCCGTCAAAATCGTTGCATTTCATAGATTAGCCGGAAGAAACAGACAGACAGGCAAAAATTGTAAAAAATATGTTATTTTGGTGTATGTACCGTATTTATATTCATATGCATGCAGTAAGAAACGGTTATTTCTATATTACAATAAGACACTCAAATTTTATTTATCTAAAATAAGAATAGCCTAAGTTACTCCTTATTACATCAGCTACCTGCCAATAAAAGTCCCGTCAAAATCGGTCCTGCCATTTTAGAGATTAGCCGGAATAAACAGACAAACAGGCAAAAATTAAAAAATATATATTATTTTGGTGTATGTACCGTATTTATATTCATATGCATGTAGTAAAAAACTGTTATTTCAATATTACAAACAGACACTCCAATTTTATTTATATGTATAGATGTATAATGTCATAACAGCTCGGTGACACCGCGTCGACATTATCTAGACCATAAACAGTGTATATAATTTGTTCTTTAGTAAATTTACGTAACTAGAAATTCATCTTTCTAAAATTTGCATAGTTTCTACGGAATTCCGAAATGTAACTCGAAATAGTGGTAGCACATTAAAATAAATAGAAATAGTCATTATAAAACATTTTCAAAATTTCATTTTCAATCTATACATGTAAATAAAATTACACAGTCTGTTTGTAATATTGAAATAACCGTTTTTTACTACATGCATACGAATATAAGTACGGTACATACATCAAATTTACATTTTTTATAGATACAAACAATAACACGAATGCAAATGTTTGTACCGTGCGAGGAATCGAACCCGCTACCATCGGACGTAATCCAGTCCAATCCACCACTACACCACCGTGCTCTCTCTATTTATATACATAGAGACTTACTATTTACCACCGATTTTCCTTTAACCAATATTTTGACAGTAGTATTTTTGAACCTGTAATTTAACTGTAATAGTTTACTAGTAGTTTATTAGAGCGGAACCAAATGGATTTTGATTTCTTTAATATGAAATTGCTTCGTCTGTCTATTTTTATGCTTACCTCTTCTAAACAACAATGGATTTTGATTCGGTTTTTACTACTATAAAATGTCTAAAATATAAGTAGCCGAAGTTACTCCTTATTACATCAGCTACCTGCCAAAAAAAGTTCCGTCAAAATCGGTCCAGCCATTTCAGAGATTTGTCGGAACAAACAGACAGACAAAAATTGTAAAAAATATTATTTTGATGTATGTACCGTATTTATATTCATAAGCATGTAGTAAAACACGGTTACTTCAGTATTACAAACAGACACTCCAATTTTATTTTTATGTATATATTATATAAGATACAAAATGATCAGAAATGAATCAGTACTGTAGCGCCCTGTTTTTCTTGTCGGCTCAATAAATAAAACCAATATGGGAGGCTGTAATTGACGAACGAAATTACACGTGTAGCGATGGAATTGTATGTCAGGAAAATTGTCCAATAATTTTGTAATAATATCATACATGTTTTATGGCTATTTATACCATTCCTATGTTTAATATATATATAGGAATACAGCTTGCCATTTCAATTATACACATATTATAAATTGAAAGATCTGTCTGTATGTTTTATTACATTTGCAGAACTAAACTGTTGGATAAATCTTAATTGTCAGCGTGAAAGTAGATTGTACCCCGTAAACTGATATAGGGTATGGTTTATTTAAAAAAAAACGCAGGATAATTCCCCGAAACAGTAATATATAATAATAATAATCCTGGATAATTCGTACAACGCAAATGGCGTTCTACGAATTATCCAGGATTATTATTATTAGACCCAAGCTAAGTTGAGCTTGTGTTATCGGTAACATAGTACTAATAATACTTAGATACATTATATTATCAATACATACATACTATACATATACAACACGTCTGTCTGTTTTTACGCTTTTCTCTTCTAAACAACAATGGATTTTGATTCGGTTTTTACTGCTTAAAATGTCTAAAATATAAGTAGCCGAAGTTACTCCTTATTACATCAGCTACCTGCCAAAAAAAGGTAACATAGTACTAATAATACTTAGATACATTATATTATCAATACATACATAATATACATATACAACACCCAGACCGATACAAACAATCATACTCCAAAATACAAATATTTGTACTGCGAGGAATCAAACCCGAAATCATCGGAAGTAAAACAGTATACTAAACCGCTAGACCACCGACGCCGTTATAGTCTACAAATGTAGTTATATATTATATAGACCAAGAAATGCCATTCGTGAAAATACCAAGTTTTATAGCAACGGACAGCTCTGAAGAACTGCTAAACCGTATATGTTTATTTTTATTATTAATGGGTTTGCGATTGATCTTACCTCATCTGATAGTAAATGATAGCAAAATCTAGGATGTAGCGCGTATAGCCAAAAGAAATCTATTCACCACTGACTTGAAGAATCTCGGATTCTTCAAGTCTTCAAGTTATATTTCACCAGGAACACAAAAGCTGGAAGTTTGTTCCACTCCTTGCCAGTGTGTATTAAAACAGTTACTTAACAACAGGAGCACTAATTTTAAATGTGAATGGATTATACTTTTTCTTCTATAATTCATCATCATCATCATCTGCTTCTTCCTTATCCCATTTATTTGTGGTCGGCGTAATATGTTTTTCGCTTCCATTCATCTCTGTTCGCAGTCATCGCGTTATTTACTTTCTTTCTTACCATATCAACTTTCACACAGTCCATCCATCTCTTTTTCGGCCTTCCTCTGCCCTTATAATCATCCACATTCATATGTAATATCTTTCTTAAAATATTATCCTCATTCCTACGCATTACATGTATCATTTTCTTCTATAATTAATGTGCCTAATATTGCCCCACATCAGTATATTCAAACAGTCGTGCTAAACTCTTCCGGCGCCAGAACAATAATAACCAATAGTCGGTAGAAAACTCTAAAGAATGCCATCTAGAAACGATGAAACCCAAATACCGCGCTATCAGCCACGTGCCCCGCAGGGCTGTCGCACGCGCAAGGACCCTCGTACCTAGTACCAAGACTTAGAATGCTCGTCATGAATTCGTACAAAACAGTATTTTGTACGAATTCATGACTTGCGGAAAAGGTTATTTAACTCCAGTACGAAGACTTAGAATGCTAGTTTTGTACGAATTCATGACTTGCGGAAATTTACACTAATACGAGATTTTTCACTCCATTACGAAAATTTTTTGACATGCGGAAATTTAGGAGTGCATTTTTTCTGCGATCATATTTTTGTAGTGTAATCTGAATTCAAGGTCAGTATTATTTATTATATGAAAACTGTGTATTTAATAGTAAATGTCCCTGGACAATTCACACAGCTAGTCTAAGCTGAGCTTGTTTTAATATAAAGCAATATTGAAAATTATAAAGTCAATTTGCGTATTTTGTCTTCAAAATGTAAACACAGCGTAACAAGTAACCCTTTTCTGTTTTATTTTTGCAGAAATTACGTTAATTTGTTTACGAAAAATATTTAAGATCTGTACATAGTTTTGTCTTAGAGAATATTATTACTATATACGAAGTAACTTACAATTAGAAAAAGTTACGGGAACTTTCTTGTTTTATTTGTTAAGTTCCCAATATTTCTGCAGTGACCACGTGTAAATTGTACAGCAGCGGGTCGATGATAAATAAATATCCTAATTACGTACATTATGCGATAAATTTAAAAGATAAAGCAGTATATAGACGAGATTTTTTCCGTTTTCTGTACAAGGCGAAAATTTTTAGTGTTGGCAGCCCTGCTGCTCTGTCCGTCTCGTCCAGCTACAGGACGGGCTGTAGCTGCGTCTATTTGCAGTAAATGGGTCAAGCCAATCCCAAGTTAGATGCAAGAACGAATACAAAAAGAGTAAAGCGAAATGCGCCCGCGCACACCGCGGCCGTTGATCCCAGTTAAACACTTGATCAATTAGTGGACTATCTATGTGTGGCTGATTATTTGCGTGTGCTGCGTATACGTGTACGAAATTGTGCCATTTTCATTACGATCAGTAATATAGTAGTTTTAAAGCCGGAAACCTTAGTGTTTGCGAAACTGAACATCTTTCCCGAAAAGTGGAAAATTTAAAAGTTATTTTTATAACCGTCATATTAACTACGGTCAGGTGACCAATTTATAGCTTCAAGATTTTTTCCTTTGCCTTAATAAACTCTTTACGACTAAGCCTAGATATAGTCATATATCTTCAATAGATACATATATATATATAGTATAAAACAAAGTCGCTACCGCTGTCGGTCCGTCTCTAGGTATGCTTAAATCTTTAAAACTACGAAATGCATTTTTGATTCAAGAGGAAATTTAGATAAAAAAAAAAGTACAACTTTTTTGTTAGAGATTTTGTTAACAGATTTTTTTTTAACTAACGTGTAATTTAATATAAATAGTAGACGAATGACAACAAGATCTATTCACCGTGATATACCATGAAAATAAGACCGTTTATTAACTAATGCTAAAAGGTGTTAAGTATGCTATTGTATATGAATTATATTTGTTAAAATAAATAATTTATATTGTGAAAATGAAGAATATATTAGAAATTTCATGTAAGACTAAGATGTACTATTCCATTTCTTAATAATATATGTTAATTGTGAACAGTCGATAAAGCGTCACTTGTACTTCATCTTTATCTTATTGCCATTTCTTGTAAATAAAAATCGTGAACAAACTATAGTATATTTGCAAGTATTTTTGAAGACTAATTTACCTACCTACCTATGTTAGGTAAAATTATAGATTTGTCCTTTCCCACCACTGCTCTACAACCGTTCTTACCTACTTACTTACGTTCGTACTTTCAGTTCAAAGTACGAACTAAATTTAAGTGCAATACATCATTACATAGTATAAAAAAAAGTCGCTGTCGCTGTCTGCCCGTCTCTATGTATGCTTAAATTTTTAAAACTACGCAACGGATTTTCAAGCGATTTTTTTTTAATAGATAGAGTGATTCAAGAGAAAGGTTTATATGTATACTACATGTACGCCCGGGCGAAGCCGGGGCGAGTAGCTTGTTGTAAATAAATAAAGTGTATATATAACAGTTCAGACGACCAAGGCTGAAAAAATAAAAGAATAGTGGGCGACATTGATAGCCACATATATACATAATTTAAAAACATATTGTATGTTGTATGTACCTATATGACGGAAGTGTTGCGACCAGTTAGCCTTATATGTAGACACCAATGTCAATACATTTATAACCGCTTTATGTATACAAGTTGTTTTGTATTGAGTTAAACAGCTTAGTGTGTATATTTATTTACTTTTTTATATTACCTTCAGTACTCCCAAACAAAATTACTGTCTGACCGTTACTAATGTTATAAACGGGAAAGATTGTTAGTATGGATGGATGTTTGTTACTCATTCATATGTATTGAACGGATTTTGATAAAAAAATATATAATTTTTTTATTTGCTCTATTGACCACTAAAATTGGTACTTAATACTATAGAATAGAATAGAAAATCATTTATTCAAATAAACTTAATTTAAGCACTTTTGAATAGTCAACATTTTTTAAATCTACCGCTTATTCGGAAAGCTGTCTCATCACAAGAAGAATAAGCAAGAAACTTGTGTGTTGCTCTTTTAAACAATCCTTGTAAGTTCACATTTTACAAGTCGAAACGTGTGAATACAAACTACCAACCAGCACTAATTTATTTAGGCTCAAATATAAAAACACAATAAGATTAAATCAGTCGTAGTGATAAGAGCAGACCAGTCCCTACAAGCAGCACTCGTTATAGCATTCTCTTCCAGTCAACCTTAGGGATGTGCAGAGATACTTGAATGCGGTTAATAGAATTATAATAAAAAAATACACATAAATACGTACATATATTAATGGAATTGACCTACTTTTTAATAAAATAAATACACTAATTATATACACTTACATCTAAATATATATAACTCAAAGGTGACTGACATAGTGATCTATCAACGCACAGCCCAAACCACTGGACGGATCGCGCTGAAATTTGGCATGCAGGTAGATGTCATGACGTAGGCATCCACTAAGAAAGAATTTTGATTAATTCTACCCCCAAGGGGATAAAATAGGGGATGAAAGTTTGTATGAAACTTTGTCAATTTTAAACCGATCGGATTGAGACTTTGCATGCATAAAGCTACTATGACGTAGACGTCTCCTAAGAAAGGATTTTGACAAATTCCACCTCTAAGAGGATAAATTAACGCGAACGAAGCCGCGGGTAAAAGCTAGTATTATATATAAATATATACAAATATACATACATTAAACTTTACAGTAATATAGTTTATACATCAGAATAACAATTAGAGCTTTAACTGTATTCTAATGTAAGCTTATATTACTGCTGTAAGTTAAAAAGATATTATGTAAATTGGGTAAGAGTGCTGGAGACGAAGTTATGCGGTTTAACTAGTTTGTAATAATTTTATAATAATATCGCAGGACAATTCACAGAGTACCATATAGTCCCGAGCTAAGCAGATCTTGTCTTTTAGGTACAACTGATACAAATAAGTAAGTTTCTATTTAAGCTCTTGCTCCTTCTTAAAAGGCCGGCAACGCACTTGCAATTCCCCTGGTATAACACCAGGTGCTTATGGGGGGCGGTAATCACCTACCATCAGGTCAGCTACATAAATGACTATAATTCATCGCGTGGCGCTGCATGTGATATAATTAGCATTACTCACTGATAAATTATCTACGTATAGATGAAAGAATTTTGAGTTTACTCAACATTTTGTAACACTGGTTCTGAAAGAATCTTTAGAAATTGTATTATTAGGGACTACTATTATTATTATTGTATATATTATAGATTTCTTAGAATGTCTACTATTTTATAGTATACTATTGTAGATGGAAATACTCATCAAAGAAACAAATCTACAGCCATGTTTCTTCATCACACATTTTTCATATATATACGTGTATATCTAATCTTCCCAATATACTCATATTGGAAACTGCAAATTTCGCTTAGTATGATGTAAAAAAATAAAGAACCAACGCGTTATTAAACCTTCAATTACAAAAAGAACCATAAAAAAATAGTTCACCCTATTTTTCTATTGAATTTTCATAAAATATTTATTTATTTCTTCGTTATGATTATACAGTCTATAACTAGTATGAATTTGAGTTTAAACTTGACCATTTTTCAGGTTCAGTTAACCGCTAACCTACAGTTTGGTATGAATTTAATTTGAGTTTAAACTTGACTGTTTCTCACGTCAGTTATCCGCTAACCTACAGTTATAAGTTCGGTGCAGCCGGCTGCTCGGTGCATCGTCCGAGGTTACGCAACTCACCTATTTATACGCACCCTCTGACTAACAGAATGGTGAAAGTCGCGATTACTAAACTGTTTAGTTTATCTCGCGTTAACATTATTTACTACAGTTAAGTAAACGTTTGTGTTGACTACAGTTAGGGTGATATAAAACATAAACTTAAACCTTACATCATTTTAAAATGTGAAATCGAGGTTTAAATAAACCTGTGTAACTGATATGAAAGAGCTGATTCTGTTTTCTTTTATTTTTGTCGCAGTTTTTTGTATGTATATATTCCGCTTATATATATGTATATAAGCGGAAGTTTTTTTAACAGAAGTTTCCACTGTAGGATATATATATTATATTACACATATTTTCATAATTACATATATATTATACATAAAATATTATATCATTATCATTACATAGTATAAAACAAAGTCGCTGTCGCTGTCTGTCCGTCCCTATGTATGCTTAAATCTTTAAAACTATGCAACGGATTTTAATAGATAGAGTGATTCAAAAGGAAGTTTTATATACATAATACATGTACACCCGTGCGAAGCCGGGGCGAGTAGCTAGTGTTACATATATTGGATATACATTAAATAAACAATATATATTTGTAACTAAAATAATATTAATTCATGTAGTTGCAGATTTGATGTCTATTTCGGATTACGGCCACTGATGAACCTATTTTCCTTTTGACAAAATTCCAATGGAATATACTACTACATTATATTCTCACTCATTCAATTTAAAAATAAATCTGCCTATTTGTAAACATGTCTAAGCACATTTGAAAAGAATAAGAGCTGAGTTTCTTAGCTCGAAAGCACTCCGAACTGACGGTAGATTTGACATATACGAGTCTGTAATAGACCTATATGAATAATGATATTTGATTTGATATGAGAAAATATCAAATCAAACCTGCATTTACATTTAGTAACTTAATTAATAGCTTTAATTCTCTGTATCATTAAATATAGTAGCCATAGCCTTCATCTAATGTACCTACATATAAATTTTAGCATGTAAGATCTAGTGGGGGGACCTGGTGACCCGTGATACAGGTTTTTAGGATACCTAGTACAAGCACCAGTTCTCCACAAATCTGTATTTTTGCATAGAATTTTACATGCCTCAAAGGCTCTGCAGCACTCTATAATATGTATGATTTTGTGGAGAAAAATAAATATATTATTATTATTATTATTATTAGCTCTTTTTGGTGTTTACTATAAAAACTAGCTCGTACTAGAAAAACTAACGTAATGAGCCTACGTTACATAAAGTACAAGGCCCATAACCTATTACAAGAAGCTCACGCCCTAACACGGAAGCGCGAGTGTACGCATTGTTTGAAACAATTGTTTTCCCATTTTCATGCGGGGTGCCGCGGGCGTCGATCCCGCGGCCGAGTGGTGACCGCCGACGACCGTGCGTCGACCTCGGCCGCCGCTCGCCACCGCCACGCCACGACTGGCACTGGTCACTGCGTTTTCCAAATTCGAATTGTTTTTTTTTAAGAATCAACAATAGAAATTTGATTACTCTTCCAAGACCAAATTCGAATTTTGAATTTTTTAATAAGCAATAATTATAATGAGGTTACTGCAACGTCTTCCAATTCCAAATTTGAAATTTGTTTCTTTATTCATTAAAAGAAATTACATTTAAAAGACGTATCTGTTTAAGGCTCCATAATTCCAAATTCGAATATTTTTTTTATTTTTTATCATAAATTACAATTAAACGCTTATCAGACTCTACTTCCGAATTAAAAATTCGAATTTTGTTTTTTATTTATTAAAAGAAGTAACATTTAAAAGTCGTAGCTGTGTCTGCCTCCATAATTCGAAATTTAAATTTCACTTATTTTTATTTCTAAAATAAATAACAATGCAACGAAGAAATGTCTGCTTCCGAAATTCTTGCTTCCAAATTTGAATTTTCGTTTTATTTTTTAGAAATTACTATTTAAATTAAATTAAGATCACAATTTAAATTTCATTTATGTTTATTTTTAAAAAAAATAACAATTTAACGATGTATCAGAGTGTACTTCCGAATTACAAATGCTAGCAATGTACCGTGTCAGGTTGACCTCCACCTGGTTCCTGTAAACCACCGTGATAAAACCATTGTGAATTTACCACAATGTTCTAACTGATCTCACTTCACCCTCATCTTATCCTCCACTGGTGCCCCGCCAGTGTAAACCGTTAGCGCAGGCGGGTGCACCATTCCATTATCATATAAAAACTAGTATAGCCATGCTAACGACTTTTAAAACTCTACCTTTGATAAAAGGGGGTGATATGCGGGATGAAAGTTAGTGCGGGCCTAGTCGCGGGTAAATGCTAGTATTATCAGATGATTCCATTTCTATTGTGAGTATGTACTCGTGACGTAGTAACATTGTTATCCCGCCAGGGGGCGTCGCCCCGCCGGACATTGTCTTCCAGCTAATTTATATATAGGAATCTCATTCATCTCCCAAATTCACATAGCAACACGCGTCGACAGCAGTACGTTCTAGATTTTTTTGTACAATAGTAGTGTTGCATACGGCCCGTCTGATGGTGAACTGTTACTGTACATGTGAACGGATTTTGATGGGGTTTTAAATAATGTGTTACTAACATATCATCCGTCATACTCGTGGATGGGTGCTTATTGTTATTGTTAATTTATAATGAATCTATATTATAGTAAACATGTACAACATTTATTTGAAGAGAATACGAGCTGAGTTTCTTGTCAGTTCTTCTCATCTCGGAATCATTCCGAACTGACGGTAGATTTGACATATCATAAGACCTACACGAATAAAGATATTTTGAATCAAGATTGTCTATGTTGATGTGTTAATATTCTAGAAATTATAGAATAGACCATTTTAATCCTAATTCTAGAAATGTGTCTGTCTTTTTGTGACGCATTAATACACATTTGCAAATATTAAAATCTTTGCTCTTTACAACATATTTTATATATATATACACTAGTATAAACAAAAATCATACGACAAAATAAAACCACACAAAATATTTTATTTCATATTTAATATAATACTATTTTTATATAAAAATAATCGGATACTATCCTTCTTATTTTCCAGTTATTTATTTTATTTACATACAAAAGCTGTATCACAGCTGCAACCGTCAAAAAGTTCATAATCATAAAACTTTTAATCACTCGATTTCATACAACAATCAGCTGCATTACATTAGCAGAAAACAGTTCCTACAATTAAAAAAAAAAAACAGTAAAGTATTTTAATATAAAATTTTACAAGAACCAAAGTAACAATAATAATAATCTCAGGACAATTCACACACAGCGCCATCTAGACCCAAGTTAAGCTAGCTACAGCTTGTGTTATGGGTACTAGATAACTGTTACAAATACATAGATATATTTTTTCATACATATTATACAGAGTAAAACACCCAGACCGATACAAACAGTCACACTCTTGAATACAAATGTTCATGCCGTGCGAGGAATCGAACCCGCGACCATCGGAGGTAAGGCGGTTTGTTAACATATAATAGTATATATAGTAGTAAAAGCAAGTAAATAAAATGACTTAAACTTAATAATAACAACAGATCGATATACAAACAATTTTTTATACTAATAATAAATCCCCTCCGATCGATCCCCCGTCCAATTCAAACGGGGATCGATATTACGACGGCCTGAGCCGAGGTTCGAACCCCTAGTGGTGCCCTCAGACTAAAGTCGTATCCGTCAGGCAGGAGTTGGCCTTCCGCCGCTCCATAAGTCCTTCCGCGGGTTTGGAGTGCCATCTGCACTCACCCCCTAACGTCCGGTGAAGCTGTAAAGGCCAGCTGCGGCCTACAGCATTAGAGTAGTCCGAAATAAAAACTATTCGTTTTTTTATATATAAACCATAATGCAGTGAAATTACAGGAAATGAGGTACGTTTTGCAATTTGATTTATTTTATTTAACATATATATATTATATCAATTCGCAAATATTTCTGTAAGTGAATTGTGCATAGCACTAGCGTCTATAAATATAGGTCACTTGTCTCATAAACGTATTATCTAATCTCACTATCTATCTACATTAAATAGTTTCTTATCTATGTATTATATGTGATCGCAGTGTATGCCAAAATACATACATTACTATATATATGTTGTATGTTTATCATATCATAATACTATGTTATTTTGGACGATTTAGAGATAGCAGTACTTATAAAATACTTACGACTAATATTGTTTTTAATACAATATTAAATATAACCTATAAAATAAATATCAGACATAGACACTCGTTTAACTAATGTTATTTTTTATACTACGACGTTGACAAACAACAATACGGCCCATCTGATGGTAATCGGTTACCGTAGCCTATGGATGCCTGAAACACCAGGGGTGATTCCTTCTTGAAAAACCCCTTGAAAAACCCCATGCTGTAGTCTTAGAGTAATTCATTTTATGGAAACTGCGGAATGTTTTAC
The DNA here is from genome assembly GCF_030625045.1 of Achroia grisella. Lineage (NCBI taxonomy): Eukaryota > Metazoa > Arthropoda > Insecta > Lepidoptera > Pyralidae > Achroia > Achroia grisella. The sequence continues at coordinate 695,932 of NW_026712898.1, forward strand.
AACAAACTAAAAGAGAGAGAAAACTCTATCTGTCTCTCTATTCAATCTATGAGATAATATTTCAAAGATCATAGATCAGATAAAGATTCAAATGTTTTATAACTTAGTTTCTTTAGAAATAAAGCTTATTACAAAATTTATGAGTTTATAAATAACTATAATGTTTTTGTAGAAAAAATTTAATTAAAATTCATATCATCTGCTTCTTCCTTATCCCATTTATTAAAAAATAAACTTCATATATAGATAGATAGATAAATTCTTTATTCACAATTACTGACACATGACATACATGAGATACAGAAAAAACACGAATTAATAAAAGAAATGTAGGTGGAAGCAAAAGTGAAAAGGCAGTCAACTCAGCATAATGCTGCAGATAACTTTGCAGCGCTGATATTCTGTTGGCTCCTTACTTTACTATACTTATTACTAAAAAATTACATAAATATTAAACTTCGAGCTCTTTATCAAAATATATAAAGTATGAATAAACTGTAAATAATGTGATGATTATGTTATTATACTACATAGCGCTGACAATATTATATGATTGTCCAAAGAATGAGTGCGATTTTTATGGTATTGCCTTTTCCTTGTTAACGTGTATTTACTTAGAACAACGATTATTTATAAGAGCAACACACAAGTTTCTTGCTCGTTCTTCTTATAATGAGTCTGCCTTTCGAATGAGTGGAAAATTAAAAATAAATAAGAGTATTTAAAAAGTGTTTATATTAAATTTATTTGATAAAGAATTAACTATTTCTAAGATAATATTTCAAAGATAAAAACTCTAAGAAATACTACGCGCAATAATAGAGAATATACAAAACTACGCTCGAAATAACTACACTCATTCACACATAAAAACCGTGCTCATTTTGACAGGTGATTTTGACAGGTGATTGTCAACATTTGTCAAATCAATGTCAAATTATTCTTTTTTAACACAAACGTGTTGGTAATACATTATTGTAACTATTTCTTAAAATTACCTGTGTAAGAATATATAAGTTCGCGGTCCACTGAATCCTGAAGGAAATTGACTTTCAGCCATATTCAGTGGAGCCTCGGTGGTCTAGCGGTATAGCACGCCCCCCTAGAGCCGATGGTCGCGGGTTCGATGGCCGCACGGTAAAAACATTTGTTTTCATGAGTATCATCTTTTATATCGGTCTGGATGTTTCTTTTATTTATTATGTAAGTATTTACAATTTGTTTTCTTTACTTAAGATACTATATAACTCATAAATACTTAGATTTTTTGCATACATATTATATACAGAAAACACCCAGACCGATACAAACACTCATGAATACAAATGTTTATACCGTGTAAGGAATCGAACCTGCGAACATCGGTAACAAAGCGTGTGCTAAATCGCTAGACCACCTTCCGTCCAATGTCCTATCACCGTTCCACAACATTGATCAGCACGATGTGCTCTCCACGGACGACGAGTTGGGGTATATGCCTGGTACATTCCCACAGTCCACCGCCCACTGGTGTCTCTGTTATCCTGGGGACTGGTGATATAGCTGCAGCAGAACCCTTGGCAACTGGCACACCTGTCAAGTTACATCACCAAATTATCTATAGCTACATTTAAAAGAGGGGTTTCTTGTTAGGGTCTTATAATGTCTTATTTAAAAGAGCAACACGCAAGTTTCATGTTCATTCTTCTCGTGATGAGACAGCTTTCCGACTGAGCCGTAGATGTAAAAAAATGTGATGACTATTCAAAAGTGCTTCAATGTAAGTTTATTTCAATTAATGATTTTCTATTCTATTCTTGGATTGTTCATACGATAGACGTTTTTTTTATACTGAAAATTGACTTTTCAGTTACAGAGGTCATCATTGTTAGAAATGTACCATGTTAAGTCGACCGCATGGAATGTCCCGTCAAAATCGGACTAGTTGTTTAAGAGATTTTTTGATGCAAGTACCTTAGATACGTTTACAAATTTTTCGGACTACTCGAATGCTGTTATCTGCAGCTGGCCTTTACAGCTTCATCGAATGATAGAGGGCGAGAGCAGATGGCACTCCAAACCAAGGAAGGACTTATGGAGCGGCTGAATGGCAACTCCCGCCTGACGGATACGACTAGTCTGAGGGCACCGCTAGGGGTTCGAACTTGGGCTCAGGCCGTCGTGAATTCAATCCCCGTTTGAATTGGACGGGGATCGATCGATGGGGTACTTTCATGCAGTTAGTGATAAGCTGTTAATTTGAAATTACAAAAAGACACTTAAATTTGTTTAAGTTTAAATGCACAATATAAAACAATGTGTACATATGTCGGAATTAACACCGGAAGGCGTTTTGTACCGGCCAATCATTGGCCAAATATATAGGAAGGCGGTACATCTGTATACATATACATATATATATATATATATATATAGTACATAGTATCACTACGTCATAACAGCCGGTTTCCAACCGAAAAACTGGTGCCAACTGTACAAATTGGCGACGCACTGGCTGACCTCACATACATACACATATATATATATATGGGTACTAGATATGTGAGATAAATAGATGGATATTTTTGTTTGTAAATAAATACATATTATACATAGATAACACCAGACCGATACAAACAGTTATGCTCATGCATACTAATGTTTGTACCGTGGAGGAATCGAACCCGCGACCATCGGTTAGTAAAGCGGTATGCTACGCCACTAGACCAACGAGACTGTCAATATATATACAATTTTAAAAATAGAACAATACATTTAGTTCTAAATACAAAATACAATTTACAATTTATTTTAGTACACTAGTATTCTATTGTTACACGTATTGTTATTGAAATAAAAATAGAAATAATCTTTATTCAAATAAACTCATTACAAGCGCTTTTGAATAGTCATATATTGATTCTACCACTCATTCGGAATGCAGATTCATCACAAGAAGAATGAGCAAGAAACTTGTGTGTTGCTCTTTTGAATAGATGTTTCTTTTATATAAATAATTACAGTATAACAAGTAAGAGGCATGCGATTATCAACATAGAAATCGCTACGCACTAATTATTAGTGCAATCAGATAATATTGTCAGTGCTATGGATTTAAAGTTTTTCTATAAAAACATTATTATCGTTAACGAATTCTTCAATATTATAGTAAGCTTTTTTGCAAAGGAATTGTTTTAAATGACATTGAAACCTTTTTTCAGGCAGACTTATAACAGACTCTGGTATGAAACTACCTTATCATGTTTAATACGTTACGAGCTACTTCCTGCGATCTCGTCTGCTTGTTTAAAACAATAGAATAGAATAGAATAGAATAGAAAATCATTTATTCAAATAAACTTACATTGAAGCACTTTTGAATAGTCATAACATTTTTTTTTAATCTACCGCTCATTCGGAATGCTGTCTCATCACAAGAACAAGCAAGAAACTTGTGTGTTGCTCTTTTAAATAATTTATTCTTACTTACAATTTAAGTTTAAGTGTGTGAATACAAACCACCAATTAGCACTAATTCAATGAAATAATAAAATAGAAAAAACATTCAATATACAACAACCGGTTAAACAATTCATCATCATCATCGATTAGAGCAGATCAGTCCATACAAGCAGCACCCGTTCACGAGTATGACGTATGAGCCAGCCACCATTGCGGTCGACCATATTTTAGGGAGCCCAATGACCCGGCCCTCCACGCCGCCACAAGTCTGGACATTTTAGTGGTTATAATGATAACCATAGACAATTCGCACATCGCCATCTAATCTCAAGCTAAGGGGCCATAGATTAATAGTGCAGCGGGGAGGAATTGGATTGTTAGTAATGTGTACTGATGATCCCATTGCTAACAATGTACCATGTCAGGTTGACCTCCACGCGGTTCTCCCTGAAAACCATCGTGATAAATACCCGGTGAATTTTTATTTATTTTATTTGTTTCACTGACATTATTATTATTTTTTTTTTTATTAACATGTATTGACTTCAGCTGCGATTTGATACAGCAGAAGTTTCTGTAGGGCTAGTTGTGTTTCACTAGGTGTTTATCATATATATTTAAATAGATGACACACATATACATATTTACATTATTTATATAATAAATAGTTTATGTTTATATATACATATATAATAATAATAATAATAATAATCTCAGGACAATTCACACAGCGCCATCTAGACCCAAATTAAGCTAGCTAAAGCTTGTGTTATGGGTCCTAGACAACTGATACAAATACATAGATATTTTTTTTTTCCTAAATACATACATATTATACATAGAAAATACCCAGACCGATACAAACAATCATACTCGTGAATACAAATGTTTGTGCCGTGCGAGGAATCGAACCCGCGACCATCGGTCGTAAAGCGGTATGCTAGACCGCTAGACCACCGAGGTCGTCTATAATATTATATTTTATGTATTTACGCATTTATAGTCTTATGTGTTATTTATCTTTTTTAAATTATTCACTATTGTTTTAGCAAGTGCATCATAAGAAGTCAGAGTTTCCGGCTTCGTAATGATACTGGTCAACTTGTAGGGGGAGTCAATTTTATGCATTCGGCACACTTGTTCATGGTCGTAACGGGCACTTTCAAAAATAGGACAATTAATATCCGGTGAATTTGTCACGATGGGCTAACTGACCTGACCTCATGCTCATCTTATCATCCTCCACTGGTGCCCCGCCAGCGTAAACCGTTAGCGCAGGCGGGTGCACCATTCCATTATCATCTCCTAAACAAATAGTGCAGCGCGGTGCACCGCAGACAGATGTACTATTCCATTGTCATTATTATTACATAGTATAAAACAAAGTCGCTGTCGCTGTCTGTCCGTCCGCTTAAATGTTTAAAACTACGCAACGGATTTTTTTTTTAATAGATAGAGCGATCCAAGAGATAGGTTTATATGTATAATACATGTACACCCAGGTGAAGCCGTAACGAGTAACTAGTCATCAATAAAAAAATACATAAATAATCACTTGATTATTTATGTATTATTCGCACTAACTATAGGTACTTACCTATAGTTAGTGCGGCCATATGCAGAATTAATAAAAAAAAATGGTTAGGTACCATAAACAAAATGTCTCCCGCGTCACAACGCCGCTCTATTGCCAACTGTGCAAATTGTCGACGTCAATAATTATCCAAATATTTTTGATACAATATCAAAAATAGAACAAATTATTTTCCTCTGAGTAATTAATTCATACTTCAGTGTATTAATCATAATTTATTTTAGGAGCTTACAAATGATATTGACTTTGTCTTTTGTATTGCAACTTGTTGAGATTCGACTCAAAAAGACTTGTATCCAGAACCGTAAAAGATTATAAAAAAAACATACACATTTCAATAAATAACCCTGGACAATTAACACAGCGTCTAGTCCAACGATAAGCAGAGCTTGTGTTATGTGTACTAGACAACTGATACACAAATACATAGAAAACACCCAGACTTATACAAACAATCATACTTATGAATACAAATGTTTGTGCCGTGCGAGGAATCGAACCCGCGACCGTCGGAAGCAAGACGGTGTACTAAACCACTAGACCACTGGGACTGTCAATATAAAGTTTGTTTAAATATTTCTCTAATTTTAAACAATAATCATTTATTACGCTATTGAATCGAAAAAAAAAGAATAAATGTCAACTTAACAAGAGATTCTGTCTACAATGTAAGTGACTGACCGTGAATATAGATAGAGTTAACAACAATAGAAAAGGGCTACATTTGTAAAAGCATTTGAAATTAAAGACAATCCTTTTTTTTTAAACTTTCGCGTTTAGTACACTTCTATACATATAAATAAAATTGGAGTGTCTGTTTGTAATATTAAAGTAACCGTTTTTTACTACATGCATATGAATATAAATACAGTACATACACCAAAATAACATTTTTTACAATTTTTATCAGTCTGTCTGTTTGTTTCGGCTAATCTCTGGAAATGGCTGGACCGATTTTGATGGGACTTTTATTGGCAGATAGCTGATGTAATAAGGAGTAACTTAGGCTACTTTTATTAAATAGTTAAATTCCACGCGGACGGAGTCGCGGGTACAGCTAGTAACAAATAAAATAGAAATAGGCTTCTCATACCCATGCCTGGAGGTATTTTCCTTTTTCGCGGTGCTTTGCGCTTCCAAATTTCTAGTACATCAGACAGAGCCAGGTTCCACTGCTTGTCGAAGGCTATGAGGTTTGCATGCAGCACCCCTCTCACTCCAGTCGCATTGCGGGTTATTATCTATCATAACAAAATAATTAAATTTAAAATTAGAATAATAGAATAGAAAATTCTTTATTCAAATAAATTTAAAATGAAAATATGATAAAATCCTATCATAAATAAAATAAAAATAAAAATTAGAACATGAAATTCTTTATTCAAATAAATTTAAAATTAGAATATTTCAAAATAAAATAATATTCTTTGCACGCAACGTCAGTAGATGGCGCTGTACAATAATTGGATCTCGCTGTAATTTGGTTTTATTGAAATATCATATCTATTATTATTTTATTATTTATTTTATTTTTGTGCCCAGATTGAAACCAACCAATAAAACCAAAAAAACTTCGTACACCTTGTGGTTTCAACAATGTTTATGTATGTACGTAAGAATTATAAAAATACAACAGAATTCATAATGAAATAAATAGAAATAATCTTTATTCAAATAAACTTAATATAAGCACGTTTGAATAGTCACATTTTTTTATTCTATCTCTCATTCGGAATGCAGATTCAACACAAGAAGAATGAGCAAGAAACTTGAGTGTTGCTCTTTTAAATAAATATTGTTTTAATTAGATTTACATTAACAAGGATTAGGCAAGCGACAATCAACATAGAAACCGCTACGCACTTCATCTCTAAAAACAATGACTTGTAATTTATTTAAAATTATTTATTAAGTATTTTTGTGAATGGCTTAATGAGAACAAAGTTTTATGACATTAAAGATTTAGCACATTTTACTTCCGTTGGTCGCGGGTTCGATACCTCGCACAATACAAACATTTGTATTCATGAGTATGACTGTTTGTATCGGTCTGGGTGTTTTCTATGTATAATATGTATGTATTTACAATAAATATCTAAGTATTTGTTTCAGTTATCTAGTACCTATAACACTAGCTCTGCTTAGCTTGGGACTGAATAGACTATATTGTCCAGGGTTGTTATTATTATTATTTATATCTATTATTGTTTGTTACAGATGTGCAGTGTCAGGACAGTCCTCACCTAATGTGTTCAAATACAACTCAGCCTTCCAGTATATAGCAATATTCTACAAATTATCCTATCGGTATGTTTCTTTTTATATATTTTTATAATTTAGTTTCCTTTTTTCCTCGTGGAATTACTTTTCTTTTAGTTATATAAATAGAATTTGTCACATAAAGTAACTTAAGTAACTCCTTATAACATAACTTATTTGGGAGTGAAAGTCCAATCAAAATTGGTTCTGCGGCTTCAGAGGTCAGCAAAGACATAGACGAAGTCAGAAAAGTTTAAATTTAATTTGTTGATGTAGACCGTATCCTAAACACCAATTTGGCGTTATAACTCCATGGACCAAATGATTCAATAATACATGCATAAGGCGCATTTCTGATCGGGTCCAAATCATTTCACTTCTTTACAGAGAAGCGTGTATGTCTCTGCTAAAAACAAATCTGTACAGAAACGAAAATAATCCGGTCGGAAAGGCGCCTTCGATCTGCGACATATTAAAGGAAGATATCTCGAAAGTTCTGTCAAGGGAAACTGGTCTTGGGCCATTGATCTCCACGTAACCTAGTGTCAGAACAGTTGTATTACCTTTAAACCCCGACTCTTGACCAAATAAGGTCAAAGGACAGTGGTGGCAAAATGGCGCCACTCGCACTTCCGGATGGAAAGTTGTTCTGGACTGCAAGGTCGAAGCTTGTGAGGACACTGTAACGCTCGTATTTAACGCTTACGTCATGCCTGCTTACAATATTGCTTTACCAGATATGGTATAACCGAAGATTAGATATACAACACCAAATATAGAAAATTTTGTAAAACAAGACAACTGTAGGTACTACAATTCGTGAGGATTACAATTATTTGCAGTCATTGTTAAATACAGAAGAACTCTAAAGTATACAATCTTCAGCCCATAGGTTTTGTAAAACCAGGAATTTGTTATTTGAAGAGTTTAACAAAAGCAACGGATTTCGATCAATGGCAAATCTCCATACGAGTTGATGTACATTTTAGAGAAAATGAATATGTAACTACTGCTTGTCATCACAAGGATACCCCAAAAACTATACAACAAAAATACAATGTCATAAAGTACTTTGTATTATTTTAATTGGTCCGTTTAGGTCGCCTGGGATCTGGAGTCTGGTTGGTACGAAGCTTATGACTCCTCCAGTAGAGGTGGTCGATTATCAGCATTGAAAATTTGTGGTTTCACAATGCTAATAGCAGCGGAAATAAACAAAATAATATAAATCCATTAAGTAATGAAATAGACGGCAAAATTAAATCTAATTCCATAAATTATCCTTTAAATTAAGTTAGACAACTTATTCGACGGCTGCAAAAAGAATATATAAAATTGAGTGCATTGTTTTTGATGTGGTTTGAAAATAACAATCGCGTATTAATAACAAGCGCTGCTAGCGGTGGGCGTGATATCCCTACCACCTGTCACCGCTTGTTGCTGTCTACTGTCCTCGCTACGATTGCTAAATTGCTTGCATCAATGCTCTTCCTACTATGCAGTTCCCACGTCATCGCTATTACTTTGTCTAGTCCTTCATTTTCCCTTTGAACTTGTCCTTTTCATCGGCGAGGACTTCTGTTGATTACTATATTGTTTTGTTTGTGGGAAAACGCATTTCATTGTTTGCTTTTATTGCATCATTTATTTATCTTACTAATATTATTTTGAAGGTAACTGTAAATTTTAGTATTTTATGAACATGATAAAACAGATATAATCTAGGGGTCACCAGTGGAAGATGTTAATAAGTATGAAATCGAATCGGTTAGCCTATCGTGGTAAATATATGAAGAACTCATTTCGTTTACTAGATGGACCATATTTACGTAATTGTACACATGGAAATACATATGTCATAATTAAACATCACTAATCTAATAAATTAAATCTAACACTTAGGAGTATCGCCCTTAGTCAAAATCTTCTTTCTCCCGTTTGTTACGAGTCCATGGATCTTCTAATTTGCCTTGAGTTAAGGAAGTAACTCGAAGACCAAAGTTTGACAATATTGCTAAATAATGTTCACCAGAAACGAACGGCTCCACGTGTCATTGAAAATAAAATTGTTTTAATGATGCAATTGTAGTAATGTACGTTCGTTAAAAATTAATTACTAATTAATTTAGGTATTCAATATGTTATGTTGTAAACATTTATTGGTATGTAACTTTGATAGAGTCTTAGTAATGTATTTTATAAGAAGTTCTGTAATTATGTTCATAATAAAATAAATTCGTTAATGTCCTATCAGAAGCTGAAAATATTTAATCATTTTAAATTATCTAGAATAAATATAGATGGGTATTCTTATAGACTATAAGGAATAGCTAAGTTGGTATTGAAACAAAATACTTTTCAATAACCGAATACATATATATCTTAATAAATACTAAATACATCATTCATACATTCGTAGAATTGATCATGATCAACTCTACGACAACATCTTGCCAGGGGATCCCTTGGCCAATACCATGAAACCGCAAATGAAGAATATAAATAGCATTGTTGTTGCGTAATATAATGTAACTGGACCGTGCCCAGCGCCCTTCGCCTTGGTATCTCGGAGCCAAATGTCTCCGGCCATGACTGGTCTGTTTATCTTAAAGTGTAGCAGATTGAGTAGAACAAAGAAATGCGGAAAACGATTGTGTTACTTAAAATAATAACGTGATTGAAAATCTTACAAATTCCACAGATAACGGATCCACTAACATATTGAGAATGGTCAGTTTATAAAGAACTAGCGATACGTTCCAGCTTCGCATGGATGCATTATAAATCTTTGAACTTCTCGGCTTGTTCTATACTATTACACGCATGTATTATATATATAAACCTTCCTCTTGAATCACTCTATCAATTGCTGTATTAAAATCCTTTACGTAATTTAAGCTATAACCGTCCAGACAGCGGCGGCAAATTGAAAGATTAAAAATACGGACGTAAGAAGTTTCATTTGGATTTGAATTTTAAGATTGGTCTTGATTTTGGCTAATAAAGCACTGGGCCCAATTTCTCCTCATAACAGAAAGAGCTTACTATTACCACGTTGGAATAAACAAGTGGAAATGACCTTAATTAATTTGTAGAACCAAAACATTTTTAATGTTTATGACCTCCCTGTATTATAGCATTACTCGTTTTTGCTTATGCATTTACGTATGATATTACATCCAATTACAGTGAGCCAGTGAGCATAACAATTACCGAGATACTATTGTAAAGTATCGAACGGAAGGAAAAACGGTCGGTTTCGTAAGAGTCTGAAGGTTGCAACCATGAACAGATCACAAGGTAAAGGCTTCGATCGTGATTCCAATGCGAGATTTGAAGATCAGAAATTGGGCAATATTAGAAGTGTCTATGAGCGATACGATCTTCTGATCTGCGGGGGAATTTTGTTGGGTTAAGATCTAGATCTAGCATTGAACGCCTATAATCTTTGCGTCTTTAATACTGTTAAATCGTACTATAGGATGATGTTTAAGATTATGTACATTTAAAGAAATGACTCAGCCGGTCGAACTCAATTGATCGCATCATGTCCTAATTTGAATCCAACAGATAAATCGCACTGATCAATCTAAATTAAGGTTATGCGTTAACTTTTCGGGATCTATATTGGGAATTCTTTAAAATCTAAAAATGAAATGTTTATTCATGTAGGTTACTACTACAGGCACTTTTGATAAGCCAAATCTATATCTTTATTACTCAGCTAGACTCATCTAGCTAATCTAGCATATTAATTTCTCTCCAAAGTACAAGCACGACCATTAACGTTAGATGTTCATGAGAGTAAATCTATAAAGGACATTGATAATATGTTCCTTCAAAATTGACCTTTATCAGTTGAATAAGGCCAAGAGAATCTTTGAGTGTATGATTGGGATATACTTGTAGTAGTAATGGCGTGCAGGGCCAAATCCATTAAATGACTTAAGAGTGGGAATTGATAACAAGAGGGTTAGTTAAAAAGCGATACAGAGCATTTATTATAAGCATTGCAATGTACGTAATGAATCATCTATAATAATGACGACCGCGGCGATCTAGCATATGGCGGTCGCAGGTTCGATTCCTGGCACGGTATAAATTTTGTATTCATGAATATGACTCTTTGTATCTGGGTGTTTTCTATATAGTATAGTTATTAGTTGTCTAGTATCCACAACACTAGCTCTGCTTAGCTTGGGACTAGATGGTGCTGTGTGATTTTTCCAGGGATATTATTATTTTTCTAATATTATAAACGCGAAAGTTTATGAGTATGGACGGATAGATAGATGGATGGAAGTTTGTTACTCTTTCACGCAAAAACTACTCAACCGATTTTGATGACACTTTACTATAGAACAACACTACAAGTAATATAGATTAGCTTATACATCAGAATAACATATAGACTCCAAAATTTATGCCGTTGAAACCGCAGGCACAGCTAGTTGAATAGCTATAGCGAGTTGGATTTGAAATAACATTCAACAACACAATTCAAAAACACATAGGCTAGAAATTTCATGCAGTGAAACTGCGTGCACAGCCAGTTACTAATAATATAGCAAAAACATTGCAGACGACATTATAAAATCTAAATTCTTTTGTAAATTTAGACTCAAATAATCCTCAAGCTTTTTTCTTTGTAAACCACATCCAATTACAAATCTCTATTGTGCCTAGTACCAAATAATGATCTTCAAATCTCAGCTCTCATTAAATTATCACGGCCATCAAAACAGGATGATGGATTATAAAGGTTATTTGTTCTGCATCGATATATTTTCCTTCGACTACAAATTTTCCTTGTCGAGTTGCAACTGCATGTACTGTGGTACACAGTACGCATGCGGCCCTGTTATTACCATTACCAGCCCTTGGTTGGGTACTACTTGTTGCAAGGTTTAGGGCCTCCGAAGGCGTTAGAACATCAAGGTCTGCTTTTTCATTTTAGTTTTTATTTCACTCGTGCGTTATACTTTAGTAAAAGGAATTATATATCACTTGCACTTGCCCGCGGCTTCATCCGCGTGAACTTTATAGCCTACATGTTATTCTGATGCATAAGCTACATTACTATAAAGTTTCATCAAAATCCGTTCATTAGTTTTTGCGTGAAAGAGTAACAAACATCCATACTCAAAAACCTTCGCGTTTATAATATCAATAAGCTTCAAAATTGTCATTGTTTTATTTCTTTTTAAGTATACCTTATAACCAATATCCCATGATATTGCTCGCGTGTAATAACAGCCAACATATAAGCGACTTGTACATCGAAGATATCGAGGATTTTGGCTTTGTATTTTTTATCGTACATTTATTTAGGGACTTCTATCATAACATTATAATGCTAGTCCCACTGTACCTTGTTTACCTTAGTTTTATAGCGTATCCGTCAGGTAGGAGTTGGCCTTCAGCCGCTCCATAAGTCCTTCCTTGGTTTGGAGTGCCATCTGCACTCGCCCCCTATCGTCCGGTGAGGCTGTAAAGGCCAGCTGCGGCAAGCAGCATTAGAGTAGTCCGAAAAAAAAATTGTATAGTCTACTATAGTATATAATGAAAATTGTCTGATATAAGTAGAATCAACTTCTAGCAATGCTATTTCCGAACCGATACGATATTGAAACCTTCAAGAACAGCTTATTCCTTCTTAAAAGGCCGACAACGCTCTTGCAATTCCCCTGGTGTTACGGGTGCTCATAGGCGGCAGTAATCATTTACCATCAGGTTATTAGGCACTTTGATTTAAAAAGAAAAAGTATAATCCATCACATTTAAAATAAGTATTGTTGCTAAGTAACAGTTTGTATCTAACGTGCAACTGCGATCAGAACCAAAGTAAATTATATTTACTGCTATATATGTAACCCACTCAATATCTCTATCACAGGTGAGCCACAAGCTCGTTTGTCCTACACTAAAAAGAAGGCATGATCTTGTCAAATAAATCTTATTTTTATTATTACCTTGAGGTATTTCATAAAATATATTAAGGTCATAAATATGCATAATTCATACATATCTAAATATAGGATTACGTATAGTGATTTAACAATAGCAAGGACGGACAGATGACATTGAATGTTATATTATATAATAATATTTCATAATAAGGACTATATATATTATTATATAGATAATATTATATAGATATAAGACATATAAATTAAATAGTTGGTTACTCGACAAATGTTTTTACTCCGTAAACGAGTTTTTAAATTAATAATAGTGTAATAATAATAATATGTATTTATAATTCTCTGATGACAATTGATTTAATAATTAAATAATATTTAATATTTTGCATGCCTAATGAGGCAAAACATAATGGGACATTATATTACAATAACAACCAATGTAAACCTATGTTTAGTGCAAATAAATTTGATTTGATTTGATTTGATTTGATTTGATATAAACTAGCTGTGTCCACGGTTTTACACGCATGAAATTCATAGCTCGTGTGTTATTCTGATGTAGAAGCTATATTATATTAGGTTCATTAAAATATATTCAGTAGTGTTTGCGTGAAAGATTGACAAACATAGATCCATTTATTTACAGTCACAAACGTCTACGTTTATAACATTAGTAAGGTTGTAAGTAAACCCTGGTCAATTAGATAGCGCTGTAAGCGCGATAAGCGCTATCTAATACGAAACTTGTGTTAGAAACGATAGAAATACCATCTGTAATCACAACTCATAAATAACCGTAGATTAGCGTGATCTCCAATCACAATTATTTAATTATGCTTACAAGGAGATCCCGGCCACGGAAATAGAAATAGAAATAGAAATAGAAATAATCTTTATTCAAATAAACTTAATATAAGCACTTTTGAATAGTCAAGTTTTTTTATTCTACCGCTTATTCGGAATGCAGTCATCACAAGAGGAATAAGCAAGAAACTTGTGTGTTGCTCTTTTAAATAAATATTGAATTACTTATATTTAATTAACAACAAGGATTAGGCATGCGACAATCAACATAGAAACCGCTACGCACTTAATCTCTGTTCAATCAGATAACATTGTCAGCGCTATGAATTTACGACGGTTTAAGGAAATATATAAATAAGAATATGTGATTGTTGATATATAAAACTACGTAAAACATCTTGGTTAATGAAATATTTTTTTTATTTTTTTTTAAACTTAAAAACATCTCATCTCCCCTCTTAAGGAGAGGAGATGGCAACTTACCCCCGGCAGAAGCACAGTCGGCCGGGGTTCAGGGCGCGAGGAAGAGAAACCGGCGTATTACTATTATTAATTCCACAGTTTCACAATAAATATATCGGTTATTTTATAGTGATATATCACCAAGTCACATGCTTACACAATTGTATTATTTTATTTAATTATTAAATATTTTTAAATATAGTATTTTTATAGTAATAGTATTTTTAAATATTGTTGTTCAAAATCTTGTTCAAAAAGCGGCCTTGTCGCGCGCGCGCATTGTGTTGTGAATTAAAATAAATTAGAACTGTGTTAAACCTACTGTGAAACTGGAAAGCTAGCGAAGATACCTTCGAGACCCTGAAGCCCAAGAAATCCGCAGAACCATACAGGTACATGACAGACGTTTCCACATATTTTTCCCTATATATACATAGTACTTTCCCTAACTTTTGGTAGCAGAGAGTATTTTCCCTAACAATTGTTTATAGGACTGTTTAAAAATTTTCTAACTATTGAACAAGTATCTAATACAGTGAATTTCTGTAGTTCAATGTAGCTAAATTTCCTTAATTCCAGTTGATGTAATGAAGAATGCAATAATTTTGGGATCACTCCAGTGGGCGATATAATAATAAGGATAATTACAACGGAAGTTATTAGTTTATTATTATTATTATTATTATGAAACCATCTATCCATCTATACTCATAAACTTTCGCGTCTAGAACATTAGTAAGATTATACTTAGGGAACAAAATAACATCAAATAAATTGTGAATTGTTTAAAATTTAATTTTAAGTTTCTGTATATGAAATAACCTATCTACTAGTATAATAGTAATAGCTGTACTAATTATAATCGTTAGTTTTAAATACACTTGCTCTAATATCAAATCTACAATAGCCAATGTAATTAATAGACATCTAAGGAAAATATTTTATACATATATAACCTACATACAAACATTATTTTTAGTCGAAAGATTTATATCACATCTAGAGTTGCACAGGTACCAATACCAATCTAATATTCTTCTGAGATACTAGACAAATGACCATCGACATGAGTTAGACTAAGACAGCAGATGTTGCTGTGCCGTTCTTTCACATGAGAACGATAGCAATCGATTGTCTATTGAAAGATGTTTGCTACTTGTATAATTTCATGAGACAACTCTATCGCAGCATAGATAATAGACAAGATATCAATTTGTCTATTAAGACCTTTCTGTGTATGACGTAATAATCTACAGTTCTCATATCGACCTTGGGCAATTAAAAAAAATGTATTCCCAAACAAACAGTGACCATTGACCGCTAGAGAAAGTAAACAGACTGTTATGCGACGTGCGTGCGGCCTTGCCGAGGCCGTGACACGGCTCCCACAAACAAAAAGCAACGTTATGTCATTACCGAGTGAGTCCATTTCAGCGCGTTGACCAAATTGTGTGAACGAAAAAAAAATGATCAGCGCTCGCCTTGAAAACTGCACCGTACCACGTTGCTGGTAGAGTGGAGTTCGGTGTATTTAATTTGGACATCGTATCTACTGTAGTTACGGCAGGCAGTAACGTCGTGTCGCAGTGAAAGTGAACGGTGACGCGTGGTACGCGGAAGCGTATCGCAGTAGCTAAGGTGAAGGTATGATAATGTGATTAGTATTTGCTCGAATGTTACTGACACTGGTATTACTGGATACAGTCTATTTATAGGTGTGTCCACTGTACCAGTTGGACAGGGTTGTGGCCGCGATGACAGCAGATGAAAGCTGTTATACAGGTGTTGCGCTGCATCATGTAACATATGAGTGGAATATGAAATCTTTTTCTAATATTAACTCGCAGCAATCCTTACACATAATCCAATAAGAATTATTAAATGATTTAGCCTGTATATAATGAATGGAATGAGAGTGATAAAGTTATCGACGAGGGAAACAAATGACACTACAACATCGCAAAGGATCTCTGGACATAAAATCCCAGACCAAACTGCTTGGTATATTGTAGTAATATCCTCCTCTTATGGCAATATTTAAAGATTTTTCCATTCTATTTATATAAATAGAATGGAAAAAACTAAATCATAAAGCATTTAAATTTTTGTCCATCATTTGTACACGCAATCGTTTGAACTAAAACATCTGGCAAAAATCTTGAAGAATAATTTGTCCAAAATTTCGATTGTTCTCCCGTTTAAAGTATGTGACTAAATGAGAAGTTCTTGCAAATGTCAATTATGAACTTTTTATAAGATCTATCAATCGTAGGACAGCGGCAAAATGGTACAATGGAACCTCCATTTAATGTATGTGAATTCAATTCATTATTGTCACACACTTTTATCCGTTGAGAGCGTAATTACGCTAGTCATGGATTCTCGTTACTAAATAGTAAAGTTCAAGAATCTCATGAAGCACTGAAAGCGAATGTTGATAAACAAACAGATTAATTAGAAAACAGACGCTGTTAATCAGCAATATCTTCAGACATAACATTCTATTAACGATCTCGTTAATGGAAAAGTGCAAATGTATGCGATTTGTCATAAACTTTCGAATAGCCACGTAATCTACTTGTATAAGCTTATGTCAATCTCACATATTTTGCAATTTTCATCGCTAATTTGGTAGAAGGCTCGTATATTATTGTGAGCAAGGGTTGCCAGCCTAAAACTTTTTCCTCGTTCTTAAAAATCTTGGATTCATCTCCATCTCAGCATGGATTATCTAGTCGTTCTCAAAGCTAAAAACATTATTTATTTATACTTTAATTTGTTGAATTGTATATTTAGATATTTCAACAATCTACCGTTACTTGCGGTAGTGTAATCCACTCACTAGCTATGCCGCTCTGTGTTGGATTGACTGGTAAAGATCTCTTTTAGAGATAAATCTGCCTTTGCTCACATTGTCTATAATTAAGATTGTTACTGTATTTCAAAGTGCAATAAAGAATATATATAAAACACGTTAAGCCTATCACCATGTTCAATCTTCTGCTTCCCGCATCCAGCAACTTCTGTTTGGATTCACGCTTCACAAAAATTTGAAGCATCATAACGTATGCTTGATACGTACCTCGTACCTCATACTCAAGCTAAAAACTCTGATACTACGATAATCCTCGTAATTCTATGAACAACAATGTAGGCTTGAATGTTACTTTCTAGGCTATCAGGCATATTACATTGACATAATACATCGGCTCTGCGAGCGGCAGTTTCACGAGTATGACGCGGCTTCGTTCCAAATCGGTACTCTCAATTTCGGCTACCACGGTCACGGGCACCTGATTTCGAGCTATTGTTTTATTCGCTGTTCTAAAATGTTGTTCCAACTTGACACCTACTAATGACGTATTTATGAACGATGGAATGCTTCGATCTAATGACGGAATAGGCAAAATAATAAGAATATCTAGGAACTGGTGGAAGTTGCGGGGACGTAAATGAAATAAGACTAAGTTCACGCATTGTGAATTCACCAGGAATTTATTTGATGATTTCTATGGAAATCAAATTGAAATGATAATTATTAGTAATGGAGTGAATATCGTTATTAAAATTGGCCTCGTTGGTTTAGTAGTTTAGCACAGTGCCTTAGTTCCAATGATCGAGAGTTCGATAACTTGCACAGTACAAACATTTGAATTGATGAGTATAATTGTTTGTATTGGTCTGGATGTTTTCTAATATTATGTATGTATTTACAAAAATACTTGAGTATATCTATAAGCTATCTGAGAAAACTATAGAATAGTGTTTAAACATTTGTTAATTGTTTTGCCCCTCCGATCGATCCCCCGTCCAATTCAATGGGGATTGATGTTACGACGGCCTGAGCCGAGGTTCGAACCCCTAGTGATGCCCTCAGAGTAAAGCCGTATCCGTCAGGCAGGAGTTGGCCTTCAGCCGCTCCAAAAGTCCTTCCGCGGGTTTGGACTGCCATCTGCACTCGCCTCCTATCGTCCGGTGAAGCTGTAAAAGCCAGCTGCGGCCAACAGCATTAGAGTAGTCCGAAAAATTAATTGTTTTTCTAATCCAAATAATATATACAAAGTAGGTATACAAATGCAACGAATAAGACAAAAAAACCTATTTAAATGTCAACCTTCGACGAAAAACTGCATTGTGCAATGGAATGGAATCTAATAAGGAAGGAAACTCAGTCGGAACTTTCAGCGATGCGTAAATAACACCAAAAAACCAGCCGGAATCGAATTGCAACCTTGCTCTGATACGAATCAAGGGCGAGCCCTTTATCAATAGATAAAAACTATGATAACAAAGTAAAGTAAACCACACAAGGTCTCGACAGACAGTGGGTAAAGGTTACAGATGGACATTGCTGTGACAACAAATAATGATTTGTAGCCAACATTGTGACATTCTATTGGTCGCGATATACTTATTTAACACCTGGCGAAAAAGGGACTGTTTAAGTCAGACTGCAACATCGTAGTTCCTAAACGAATGGACCGATTTTGATGCGGTTTCTTTTGCTTGAAAAGTGACGTGATTGAGATGGTTTTTAGCAACAATTTGTTAAACTTTTATTTAATAGTATGTTTATCATGCTAGGATCGTTTTGGATATATACAATAATAACATAACTTTGGCACGTAGCTTTTAAACGAATGTGCTGATTTTGATGGGGCTCTGTTTTATTTGAAAGCTGACGTGGTCAAGATTATTAGTTCCTTTTATTAATAGATTACTTAATATATTTATAATTCGTCGTCATGGTAGGGTCGTCTATGGTTTATAACAATATAACTGCCTTCTTCATCTAGTGGTTCACTACCCAAACACAACCAAAAGTTCAGATCAAATCAATTTATAAATCACCATGACTTCACCACTTATTTTTGGAATAAAACAACTTATTTCCATCGTGAACATAAGTGTCGGCATTCAATCCTAAAAAGGTAATAAACATACAAACAATACTTTCGCATTAATAATATCATTAAGGAAGCATGGTTCAAGATACAACGTATATATCTTTTTTTTTTCAAAACAGCAACACTAAAGTTTAAAAAAACAACACCAAAATCTTCCGCGTGACCTCGCTCGCAGCACGCTGCGATTATAAATGCATCAATTTCCTTACTAACTTTAAGGAAACCACTAACTTAAAGCGTATATATAAGAACATACTCTATGAAAAATATCATCTAAAATCCTCCTTCCGTTTTTACGTGAGGCCTTAACACAATAAGACAGATTCATTATTCTCTTACCGATATAACTAAAAAATTTTAAGGAGAAAAGCCGGCTCCAAAAGCACCAAAAATGAATAAAATTTATACCCACTAGTAAGGTAAGGTTAAAGAAAAATGTTAGGTTGAATTACAAATGTAAATTGTAAAATTAAACGCTGAAAATAAGAGTTCATATCCAGAATTGATTTGTGTATGGAAATACAAATTAAAAATGACTCGAATAAACATAAGACCAATTTGAAAGTATAGACTTTCAAGTAAAAAAATATAGATCGGCTACCTGACCTCACCTCATTCTCATCCTGTTACGCAACTGTTAGCGTAAGCGGGTGCACTCCATCATCCTTCCAACCGTTAGTTTGTTTACCATCCAATTACATTTTTTTATAAAATAGCAACACTGTTAAAAAAATAACACCAAAATCCAAATCTTCCGCGTAACCTCGCTCGAAGCACGCTGCGATTATAAATGCATTAATTTCCTTGTGAATTTTAAGGAAACCGCGAACTCGCAATCGTTATAAAGGAAGTACAGTACAATAAAAGATGCATTAACAAAATTAGTGTGGCCTTCAAACTCCGCATATGGGCAATTAAATATTTTGGAAAAAACCGTTCAAGAATAATTTTTGCACCATTAGGTGTTCAATAGCAGTTTGTAATTTTTTTCATATAACTATAGATAATTATTATTTTTTTCTTATATCTGATATACAAGATGATAAACTAGTCATTACCATCGCCTTTTACGACTAAAAGGCTGAACTGGTCTTAATAAAAGGCGTAAAGAACGATTACTAGGACGAACATAATCTTTATATATAAAAATTACGTGTCACGTTGTTTGTCCGTGATGGAGTCCTAAACTACTGAATCGATTGCAAATTTGATTTGCACATTATGTGCAATTTGATGCAACTTGAAAGATAGGGTAGCTTACATCTCAATTTATAGTCGCTATATTATTTTATTCAAGAACCTTAGCCACAGCAACGAGTGGCCGGGTCGGCGAGTAATAATTTATCTATATAAATACTTTTATTCAAATACATACATAATGTTATTAGATGAGAACTAGAGGAGCAGAAATGCTCATGCATAAAAATCTGTTTCCAAAAACCGAAGCAGATACTACACCGGTAGACCACCGAGCTCGTAGTATTTGAATATTTATACTTTTACATTATCCAATGGGAACATTATCTAGATATACATATGTATGTCCGTTGCGTCATTCAATTTCAAGTCAAATTCAACACAGTATCCCTTTTTATCAGAAGGTCTTTTAGGTTTCTCAATTCAGTTACTGTACACACCAAATTTTATTTAGATAAACATAATATGTCTTTCATGGGAATGGGCAATAAATTTTACAGTAAGATATGAAACGATATTCTGGATCTACCGTTTAATGAATTAAACAAAAATAATCTAAAAAAAACTCTGTAATAACGAAATAAATGCAAAAAGACTGAATACAAGTTTTAGTCCTAACAGGTCCTATGAATTAAGTTTGATTAAAAAAAATGAATTTGCAGTGCTGGCAACCGTCGCTGCACACAAATTTATAAACCGCGAAGTATGTCAGATTATACTACTTTTTAATTTTTCTCGTTTTGAATACATTATTAATATAGTTATCTACGTTGCATAGTCTTGTTATGTGATGATTATGATGATATACTATATATACTACGGCGAAGATGTTTATCCTTTAATGTAATAGACTTGGCCTCACATCAATGCAGAATCATTATTATCCATTTATCTGTATTTACTATCTGCTGTTCAGAGAGATTTATTCAATCATGTGCAACAAATGACGTGTGAATTTGAAAATAAATGTCCAGTACCTACAACACAAGCTGTGCTTAGCTTGAAACTATATTATTATATACTCTTTATTGACAGCAAAAACAAATGTACAAATAAAAGTAATAGGTACCTTTATGTGCCACAAAGGTGAATAGGCAACTCAGCATAATTCTACAGGTAAACCTGCAGCGCTGATATTCTGTTGGCTCCTATACCTAAATATAAATATTAAACTTAGAGCTCGTCCTATGAAAGTCGTGTGTAAATATAGTGTGAGATGAACTTCTTAGCATTCCATGAATTCACCGTGCGGGTGCAGGTCCATCGTGTGGCAGAGAGGCAGAAGCCCAAGAACTCCGAGACGTTTCTGGGACTTGCGACCCGGGTGTAGGCTTAAAGAACCCCTAAAGTACGTCAACACTCATCTTTCCCGCTCATGTTTCTCTCCCAGCCCAGATTTGGCTTAGGAGCCTTCTAAAATATAGGGTATACTATATCTAGTGTAGAACTTACTACCGTTCTAGATAGGCAAGTTCTTTTTGAGGATTGTAGAGATTTCGCTGGTATAGCTTTCTCTCACACTTCGACGGCTATTTTCTGTTAATTAGTATATTATATTGATTTGTTTTTATTACATGATCTTTCGATATATTTGGTTCCTATAGGACAGTGATGTTTGTGAATTATTTAAGTATTATTAATACAGTTAAATTGTTCACTGCACAGTAATTGTCTAATTCATGATGATGATATTAATCGCGTTCATTTAATCATAGATTCAATTATATAACAGTGTCCACATTATATAAATGTGTTAGTTTCTTATCAGTGTTAGTTAATATGTGATGCAATATGTTAACAGATTGATGACATTGATAACACTGCAGTATCATGCACATCAATCGTTCTTATAGATGTATATTGATATCAGTTTATATGCATTTACATCCAATTCCGGAGTATCACCTTCCTAAGTATATTCTGTATCTTCCTAAGTAGTTTATCTGCATATACTACAGCCTTATTTTCATATAAATCATAAAATATAAATTGTATTGTATATATATATAAATAGTATATGTAAATTATTATTTAGTTTTACTATGCCTTTTTTGTTTCTCTAGTCCATTCTTGCGATATCTACCACTTTCTACCTTCTCTCCTCTACCCAAAGGTTGTCTGGAAGAGATTGCTCACGCGATAAAACCGTCTTTTGTACCTTATTACTTATATCTGTTTGTTCTTTGTATTACACTTCTGGTGCAATAAAGAGTGAATAAATAAAAAAAATCGGATAAGATGCCACCTAAAATGAAGATAATTTTAAAATGCATATTGATAATTTTAAGATGCACTATGTTTATATGCATTTACGTCTAATTCCGGGAGATTACCTTTCTAAGTACATTCTCTTTGTTTATCTACATGTACTACAGTCTTCTTTGCTTATAAACCAAAAAATATTCTGATAAGGTGCCACCTAAAATTAAGACAAATTTTGAAAATGATAGACGTATAATAAATGATAAATAGTGATAATAGTGTTTATATGCATTTACGTCTATTTTATATTATTAACCGGATCTTAACACGAACTAATTTTATGGTAAATAAAGGTATTTATTTTATTGAAATTAAAAAACATCCCAATTTCAACACAGAGGATGTTTTAAAATTATCATCTACGCGGAATCCAGTTATAAATAAATTCAAGCAAAGTTCTGTAGCATCAATAGACAATAAGTGTAAGTATACCGTAAATGCTGTGTGTCGCGAACTTTCGTTGAATAATCTAGTGACGGTAGATAAAAAAACTGCTGTCACTTATCTACGTTGACATCGCTATTACTCCAGTCAGCTCGTGACCACGGCTAGTGCAACCTAGTCGAAACGTCGTCGTACCTTAAATACCTTTATTTGCCATAAAATTAGTTCGTGTTATGACTCTGTTAATAATATAAATAACATTTACATCCAATTCCGGGATATTCCTTTATTTACCTACATGTACTACAACTGGAACCTAAGTGGTCTTGGACAGTGCGGTTTCAGAGGAGCTTCCTCACGCGTACGAAGTCGCGTAGTTTGTGGAA
Source organism: Achroia grisella (assembly GCF_030625045.1). NCBI lineage: Eukaryota > Metazoa > Arthropoda > Insecta > Lepidoptera > Pyralidae > Achroia > Achroia grisella. Next base: position 719,552 of record NW_026712898.1, read on the forward strand.
TGAACTTCCTGCCGAGGTTTTCTCACGAGGCGGTTCGCATGGGGTTTTTCAAGAAGGATATATGAAGGTTTCTTAAGGGTCGGCAACGCGCACGTGACCCGCCTGGTGCTTCAGGCGTCCATAGGCTACGGTAACCATTTACCATCAGATCAAACTACAACCTATAAAACATTCGTATCTTGCCACCTAAAGTTCAAATTTGAAAAATGATCACTCACAAACAAATGTGTTGTCGAGGTTTCAATATTACACCTGATACGATGTTCAACTTGTTTACTATATCATCAACGGCACTTAGTCTTTGTGTCGATTTGCGAACAACTTATGCTAATCTATTACGCAGTTGCGTAGGAAGATGCAACGTTCACAATTATGTATGTATGAGCAATATGTAAGCTCGAGCAACCGATGTCGACATCTACTGCATGTATTAAAGTTAATTTTACATAATTTGATGTAAGACTGATAAAAAATTATCTTCTTTATGTGCCGTCTCCTACCGGAGGTTGGCGATCATTCTGGCGATCTTAATTTTGTCCACCGCTGTTCTGAACAAGGATCTGGTGCTAGCCCCAAACCACTGCCTTAGATTCTTTAGCCATGAAGTGCGGCACCTGCCTGGTCTTCGGCGGCCCTGGATTTTTCCTTGGATAATGAATTGGAAAAGACCATATTGTATAAAAAATTACCATTTAGTTCCTTACCAGTTATTCTAAACTAGCTGTACTTCTTCTGCGACTTCGTCCGCGTGGTATTTAACTTTATTTTTCTAAGATAAAAGTAGCCTAAATTACTCCTTGTTACATCAGCTACCTGCCAAAAAAATCCCGTCAAAATTGGTCCAGCCATTTCAGAGATTAGCCGGAACAATCAAACAGGCAGACAAAAGTTGTAAAAAAAATGATATTTTGGTGTATGTACCGTATTTACATTCATATGCATGTAGTAAAAGACGGTTATTTCAATATTACAAACAGACACTCCATTTTTATTTATATGTATAAATTAGCCGTACTGATGGTAAATAAGATAAATAAATAAAAAAAATATGACTTACATAATATCTGAAAGTGTCCTATAAAATGCAAACAGCTTATGGATGTGACCGTCGCTTATAGGTGCCGATTTACAATTTAGCATACCGTCGCGGGTTCGATTCCTCGCACGGTACAAACATTTGTATTCTTTAGTATGATTGTTTGTGCTGGTCTGGGTGTTTTTTTATGTATATTATGTATGTATTTATCAAAATATCTATGTATGTATATCAGTGCTCTATCACCCATAACAAGCTCTGCTTTGCTTGGGACTAGATGACGCTGTAGGAACTGTCATAATAGACAACTTAAAATACATTGCTACTATTTCTTTGTACTAAAAATCGACTCCGAACCCTGTAATTTCACTGTCATATACCCTTTAAGCTAAAAAGCTTGCAAAGCAATCTGCTTAATCCTTACTAAAATTATAAATGCGAAAGTAACACTGTCTGTCTATCTCGCTTTCACGCTAAAACTCTCGATTTAAATGAAGAAAAACGCTAAATCAATCGATTTAAATGAAATTTGGTACACAGATAGTCTAGTCGAAAAAAAAGGGTTGTAAGGGGTTGAAAATCTCCCCTTTCAACCCTTTTTTTTCGAAGGGAAAAGGCTATGTATAAGTATCGACAATTTAAGACGAAATCGCGGGCACATCTAGTAGCAAATATAGGATAGACAGAGTTAGCCACGAAGACAATTCATTCGTAACTTTTATGTACAACATTTTAGTTAACAGGTAATATTTGTTAAATACATTAATAATTTAATCAATTAAGCAAGTCTGTGATTAGAGCGTGTGGTTCGTTCGGCGGTCGGGCGGCGACTGCGAACGCATGCGTCCCGACCGTCGACAAGCGGAAGCGAGCGCGCGCGCACCCGCGCAAGGCTACGCTCATGACCTCGCGTCGTCTTTGTCTACCGCTATCTAGCGTCTGTTTGCCCGCGAGGCCGAATGCATCATACCTTAGGCCGCGTGCTTCAAAACCAAATGATCATTGAAACCATAAATTTATCAATATAAACGTTTCTTTTTTAAGCGAGACCTTGTAGATAATTGTGATAACGTAGGTTAGGTTACGATTTATTTGAATTATAACTTTGACATTGTTATTCGACGTTGCTATTACCATTTTTCAGGTATGGCGCGATATAAGTGCACCAGCTGATTGTATGCCAGCGTACGAGCTGTCAGAGAGCTGTAAGTAACAGAATCAACAAACAAATTACGAATATACATTAAATTGCGGTAATGCCTCTCTTAGCTTTGCCTTGAGTTTCCATCGAAAGACAAAGCCGTTTTGCGGAGAGTTAGTCACAAGGTCATCTATTAAAATAAAATAAAAGTTTTAAATGGAACAAAACGAGACAATAATGTTTGAACATGAAGCCTGCAGTGGACGAAGTGCGGAGGCTTTTTATCCGCACTTCGAATGTAGACGACCTTGTCGTTGGTAACAATTCGGGGTGAACCGCTCATACAGCGTACAGTACGGGTATGAACAGCAACTCTATTTATGGCATACACAAAAGATGAAGAATTAACAAAGACTTCAAAATTATCAGTTTTTCTTCAGACTGTACTAAAGACTTGATGTATAGAAAGTTAGAAAAATCTGTTTCTAAGATTAGAGCACACGTCGTTAGAATCTACAGAATGTAACTCTGAATTTCAGTAAAAATACAAAATGTATCAATTTATTTAAACGTTTGAATTTGGCCACTAACAAAAGTAACAGCACTGCCTGCTGTATCACTATGACATAATTAATTGTTCTTGTACATCTATCTGTAAAAGAAATAAGTGGCTTACTAACAAAGATATGTATACATATCTAATAGTTTCCGTTTTGGAAATAATATAATCATCTGATTAACAAATGTCGACTAAGAGCGCAGTGATTTTTAATTCTCTATTGATAATGTTATCAGTAAACAAGCGAGCTCTTGTGAAATGCTTCCTTCAACTTGATGGATTGTAAATATAATCTCGAACTATCTAGCTGACACCTTGATATTGAAGAGAATGCTAGCATTGAATTGCCTTTTGTGTTTGTAAATACATATTCCAACCAATACGTCATCTCAATAAACTACTGTGTTATTTTGTTTTGAAGGTTACACTTCGTTTACCCATATACAGTTACAAAATAATGGGATTGTAGTCGCATTAGAATATTGGATATAATAAAGGTGATTAGCATTATTCCCATTCTAGCGAAAGTGGTTTTAAACTTGACCTATCCTAATGTGTCTCTAATTGTTGCTGCCTACTGGAAAAATCTGCCTCCACTTAAAGTAGATCAAAGAATGCAAGTTATTGCTGGCAGGTTGTCCACCATTTTTTTTTATAAATATTGTATTATTTTGATGCCTCTTCTTTTATATCATTTTGACCTGTTTGTGTGCCATCTTGGGAATTATTATTCCCAATAAAAATCCCAATATTCCCAATATAATCATTGTATAGGTATGGTATTACCATACCTATACAATGATTATAGTTTTTTTAATAAATCGTTGTTGTATTCCCGCTTCATTCAAGGAAATCGTGTAATTTTCCCGAGATGGGTTGATTGTCTTGTTGTTCAAGCACCAAAACTAACATAGGCCATTGTAACCATTGAAACCTTGGCCAATATTATAATAGCCTCATCCTATGTAAAAAGACTCATGCTCTAAAGTCCAATATTAATGGATAATTACTGTAATACGTCATACAAATATGTCCTCTGTTAATAAAAGTTGGTAGGTATGTATATTATCTATAAAGTTGTTGTTAAAAAAAGATCGCATTCATTTAACTCGAATAAGACAAAGATTTTATTGTCTACAACATTGTTGCATCTTAATAAACAACGCAATGCTATTATATTATATCTGAATGTAATAACTCAGGCTTCTTTGATAGCCACCTTCGACAATCAATTACTATCGAGGCTCTGCGACCGTCAAGGTGAACGACTGCCGAAAACAACCTACTGATAAATGGATCAAGCCGACGAGGAAGTATCGTGCTCGATTCGTCCTAGCCAGCCCTTGTTGCGCACACGCAGGCATGTGTGTAATAAACACATACGCGCGACGCACACACGTTAAAGAAAATGACCATGAGATAACTGACATCACAACAAGGTCCCGCCAATTGGTATGGTTAGCAACGCCACGGCAATTGGATTGTTTGTTATTTGATTGTTGGTAATTAAAGGGTTTTCTTCATTGTCTTCACAAATATCAGTATTCTAAATTTCTTTATTGTTACGAACATTTTCTAGATTTGTTGCTAATCGAATCTCATTACAATTCTTGTGTTGTTATCAAAATTTAGTTTCTATCGTCATTAGTTCTCAAGATTTAATCAAATTTGTAGTAGTAGTGAGTATGGTATCATCAAAGATCTATTTTCTTTTTACGTAAACTTAATTTACTTATCTTTGAATTCTTTAGAATTTCAGTTCCTTACTTTGTGTTGTGATAATGGTGGTAAAATTAAGTTGTAGAAAGAATAATTGATCGTTAACTTTGTCAGTTTGTGACAGTAACGTACAATGTTGTAACCAAATACAAATGTTTGCATCATGTGATGACCCGAACAGACGACAAAACGATAAGCCAGTGAAGCCGTCATGTCATTGCATCCATTGACTATCGGAGAATTGCATTAACAAAGCTTAAAGAAATTATTTTCTGTGATGTAAGGGCTGCAGTCTAAGAAACAGTCTGGTACAGAATTGCGTTAACAAAGCTTAAAGAAATTATTTTCTGTGATGTAAGGGATGCACTCTAAGGGACAGTCTGGTACAGAATTGCGTTAACAAAGCTTAAAGAAATTATTTTTTGTGATGTAAGGGCTGCAGTCTAAGGGACAGTCTGGTACAGAATTGTATTAACAAAGCTTAAAGAAATTTTCTGTGATGTAAGGGATGCACTCTAAGGGACATTGTCGTGCTGTCTGTACCGGCACGTGCATCACGCATGCTGTGTAACATACAGTAATGACAGTGTTTGCTACGACAGCCGATGGCCTTCGAGCCGCGACGGCATCGCCGCCGGTTCCAATGAATATTTTTAACTTAGGGCCCACGCAACAAGCTCCCAAATGGATTTTGATTCGTGCATAATGCTGGCCAACATTTTTTTAGCGCAAATCGAGTTGGCGTCTAATTGGGATAGGAATGTAGCGTTACAAGCAGTGTGGGATTTACGAAAGCTGTTTCGTCTATCACAGCTGGATCTAATTAAATGCTGTGAATTGTCAAGTACATTATCATTGTATCTAGGAGTGTAGGCTATGGAAGATATGCAACATTATTATCTGTCAAATAAGAAAAACTATTTTACATATTTTTGAATAATTCTAGTTGAGTTGAGAAAACTTTTACTATCATCACAAGATAAAGTCGCAAGACATTTGCGTGTTGCTCTTTTAAATAAATGTTGTTCTACTTTATATTACTAATATTTTGTGTGAATACAAACTGCTAAAGAGCAAAATACGTAGAAGTAAATAAACAGTTAATTGAGCAACAAAATAAATCAGAGAAAACTAGAGAAGTCGCGGATGGAGGCCAGTTTATTAAGAATTACAAATAACATCTTCAAACTACTTCACAAAAATTTTTAACCTACAAATAACTATATCATACCTATAAATATATTGTATAATCATCAAAGTTCAAAGCGAGTATAATTCTGTAATCATGACGTTAAAAAAACGGCGACTATCAACAATAATGTATATAAAATCAACATATTAAAATTCAAGGCAACCTTAGGGCGCCGCAGGGCTGCGTAAACAAGGAAACGCTGCCGTACGCCGTATTAGTACACGGCTGGCTGGGTAATTAATGTAGTTAACACTACCAACCAACTGTGGAAATGTTTCAATTGTTATCTAATTTGTTATCTAAACTAACACAAATAATTATATTTGATTTTAAACAAAACCCGCATTTAAAAACAAATCGTATTTATTTACGACCTACCTCGATATTGCACGCTCTGGAGTGAAAATACAAACACTTATTTTTATAAGCTCCTTGAAAGCAGAATTTGAGTAGCCACGTCCTCGCTATTTTAATACGAGCGACGAAACTCCTATACTTAAAACGGTATATTTGAACTTACATTAAGTTAGGATTGGCAGTTAACAAAAAGAAGCAACCGGTGACTGAAAACTACAAAAACGTTGGTCGGCCTCTGAACGTAGAGCCCACCTCTCTTCTAGACTCTCCATACGGACGTCATGCACGTAGTCACATCACAATTAATATATAAACCGAAGAGATTTCCATATTATAATAGACCATATAAAAATCCGTTGCGAGATTTAAAAGTTATACATGTATATAGGCAACGGTTTCTATAAGTGTTAAGTATTTTTTAAATTGTTTGTGTACGATCAATTACAAACAATAAATCAATTTCCCTTCTTTCTAATATTAATTTAGGAGAAAGGTTTTTGTCGTCTGTACTATCAGCAAGTGCAGATTGCACAGTGTCATTATAAAATTGTGAAGTGTCGACGCTGGCGCAGCGTGCGAGCGGCGACAACCAAGTCTTGTCCGAGACATTTTTATGAGTCACAAACTCTGACCGTAAACTAGACTTGCTTGTTACTATATCTATGTACATATATGGTCACAATTAGGACCTGTACTTTAACTTTTTAACTTTTTTCTGACCACGTTAACATGTAAGGCCTATATCACTCATGTATTGCCATTTCAGAGACAAGATTTTGTGCCTCTTCTCCTATAGTTTCATTGCCTCCTGTAGTTACAGCTTCATAGCTAAACACACACAGCTAAATACAATATGTTCATCCCATGTCTATTACGCTCCTATTTATTTATTTTTACTAATAAATGTACGTTCCATAGTACCCAGTGTCTATGATTTTATGGACATTTGTTGTAAGAATAAGTCAGTGAAACATTTTCGTCCAAATATCCGGACTAAAAATAACACATCCGTCATTTTTCCATACGCTAGATGCGCAAGCGCATGCCTATGTACGAGTCAATAACTTCGCCGTTCTTGCGGAAAAAACATAAACCCACATAATGTTAATGCCCAGAGCGAAAACTTTCAACAAATATAAATCTATTTTCATTTTCTCACAAAAAAACATATAGGTTAGAATTCAAAATCGTCTTGGGAATAGGTTTATGTATCCACAGGTATTGTTTAAAAATTCTTTTACAAATATAATATAAATTCAAATTAATTTTAAAATATCTTTATTCATGTAAGACTCTTATGATATGTCAAATCTACCGTCCGTAACAATAATATCTCACTCAGGACAATTCACACAGTGCCATCTAGTTCTAAGCTAAGCAGTGCTTGTGTTATGGGTACTAACTAGACAACTGATAGAAATAGATATTATTACAAATACATACATATAAATAATATTCATAAACAATCACAATCATAAAAATGTTTGTACCGTGCGAAGAATCGAACACGTAACAGATACTAAAGTAGGTAGAGAGAAGCCCAGGCTTCTTATTGTCAGGAACTGGCGTGGATGTGAAACGGGTTATGAATTTGAATAAAGCAAGAATTGTAATTAAGGATAGAAGGTAATGGCTCACCGCCTACGCTGTAAGGGATCTGGCATGAGATAGATAGATATTTTGATTTCATTTTAGTTCGTTGCCACAAAAAGCCCACATGCAATTCCATTCATCCATTAACAGCTATGACAAACGTTTAACAAATTCAAATTTAACACCATTTTCTGCGTTCTACGCATCAACTCGTCTTTATACTGCCGTGGTGCACTCGCGGAAGCACATCAACCTACATTCGGGTAATAATGTGGAAATATTCAAAACTATAGTATGGGCTTTGTTTCTATTTTGGTGAGGGATCAGTCATCATTCGTTGCACTGTTCCGGATTGGAGTGGCGCCAAAACTTTACAAAGGATGCATAGAGCTGGACATTTGAACGGATCGTTATAAGGGCAGAGAAAGACTGAAAAAGAGATGGATGATGAAAGATAATATGAATAATAAATTGACTGCGAACGATGTCGAATTGAAGAGAAAAATATTACACCGACCGCAAATGGGACGGGATAAAGAAGTAGCAGATGATAATATAATGATGCATAGGGCTGGACATTTTTTTATGGATGATAATGTAAAGGTACACCCGCCTGTGTATACGCTAACGGGATGTGGAGGCCAGTGGAGAATGATATGACGAACAAAAAGTCAGCTCAGTAAACCAATCGTGACAAATTCACCAAAAGTTTACTATTATGATTTCCAAGGAGAACCGCGTGGAGATCAACCTGACATGGTATATAGCCAGCAATGGGGTCAGCAGTCCTCATTACTAACAATCCCCTTTCACTCAATAAAGCTACGTTATTAGTGAACATGGGCTGGCTTATTTTTAAACAAATTTGGTCCCTACATAAAATGCATCCTTGCGCAATCGGAGTAAGACGCTAGTACAATATTCCACAGTTCCACATACCTTAATTCTGAGTCTGCTGTCCACGCATTCCTTGAGTGTGGCCAGAGGTCCGTCCATTGATTCTATACGGGTCAGGACATTGTGGCTAATCTTTTCTCTACGTACGGGGGCTGTGACTGAAACAAACGAATAGTCTGTTAATGTTCAAAGTTCAAAAAATATTTCGAGCACATTGGGAATTGGTTTTCGCCATATGCCGTGGAGATGTAGGGTCCATGGAGCCCGGAAGGCAAATTATTTATGACATATATTTCAGCGCGGCACATCGAGGTTACTTGTGACCTAAGAGCTGGTAGCTATTTTGCCCAAAGGCTAAGTATGGCCATTCAAAGAGGCAACGCTGCCAGTATCTTGGGCACGCTGTCTCGATGTGTTGTGTTGGATTACGATGATTGTTTTTTGTGATTGTATGTATTAATGTATAATGTGTAAAAAGCACCAATTAAACATATATGCATTGCGAATAGTAATTAATTACTTTTTAAACCCATTCTGTATATACGGTATTTAGATCCAAAAGTTAATTCTTCTTTTTGTTGATCTCTGAAACGGTTGGACCGATTTTGACGGGACTTACAGTCGCAGATAGTTAATGTTATGAGGATTAATTTAAAAACAGACATACAAAAATATCTACTTTTTACTGTTTCAAATAAAAAAAATATAAATGTCTAAAACTCAATTTCATGAATCAGACAGAATTCATACGTTCGGAGAAAATGGGTGTATTTCTGAGTTTCACACGAATATAACAGTCACAGAAAATGCAAAATACATTTGCGTATATAACACAGTAATAGAAATAATGCAAGTACGCAATTTATATGAAAACTGAACGAATCAACATAATAATAATAATCCTGGACAATACACACTGTGCCATCTAATCCCAAGTTAAGCAGAACTTGTGTGTGGTGCTAGATAACTGATATAGATACTTAAGTTACATTTTTTTGTAAATACATACATGATATACGTAGTAAACACCTAGACAAACAATCATACTCGTGAATACAAATGTTTGTACAATGCGAGCAATCGAACCCGAAACCTTCGGAGTGCTAAACCGCTAGACCACCGAAGCCGTGGTCATCCATTGCATTCTATGTTACAGTAGGAATCGAACCCGCGACCATCGGAAATTGCGGTGTGCGGCAATCAGCGCCATCAATATACTTTACTACATAGAAAAGGAAACTCAACATATTGGAATAGAAATAGAAATAGAAATTCCAAATGAAACCGAGAGCCGGTCAAAATTAATTAAACAACAGACTCCAGAGTACAGATGTACAGATAAAGATCGCGAATGCAAATTGTTTCAATTTTATTACTACATTCTTGCTGTTAGAGAGGGATAGACAATTTTGCTACGTTTTCTCCGACTTATTGCAAGTCTGTGGTTGAGCCAAATGAATGTCTTAGAATATGTAATAGAGAACAGGCTTGTCTATGGTTTTTAAATTTTTATATAAGTAGAATTATGTTATTACTGTTTGAGATTTTATTTTGGTTCTTTTTTGTTATTAATGATATATTTTTTACATATAAGATATCTATACGCGAAGCAAAAACTTTGTACTTCTTTTAACGAAAATTACGCGGATGGAGGTCTATGAAATTTCGCACTTATAGTTTATATAGAGGAGTGCAAAATGCAAAAAAAAATTCTTAAATTTATCCATAAAAAAATATTACAGACATATTTATTTGACACGCATATATACTTTTTTTGCTTATAAAGTCTGTGGTCAAATTGAGAATAGATTAATATTGTTTGTCTTTAAATTACTTAGTCTTACTGAAGAATAAAATAATAGTAGTAGTGGTATATTTTATCCACAAGTGGATAGGCAAAGGTACGAGACCATACAGCCTAATCTTCAGTAGTATTTCCATGAAATTCAAAAATTCTTCAAGGCGATATCGCCAAATCTTTTCATTAATTATAAGTTTGTGTTAAGTCCTTGTATGTGTCCATAATTGAAATGTTTATAATTCTCCGATAGTTGCTATGATGAAGTCGTAAATTGGTTTAAAAGTTGCAGTGCATTTGAATAGTTCTTGAAGCGATGGCGGAATAATCTTATATAGTTCTTGAAGCTTGGCAATGAGCAAAATTCTGTTTAAATTGAAGGCCGGGCAATAAAAAAATATATGTTCTAATGTTTGATTTTCGTAGAATAAAATAATTATGGTCGAATTTCGACCACTGGGTGCCCAGCAGTAATAATTATTCCAATGTTATAATGAATTACATTATGGTCGGCCTGTTGTGTCTATGTTGCACGTTAGTCACTAGATTGTTTAAAAATAACATCGTAAACGATAAATCTATGCAGCTCTCGAGCCGAGGTACCAGGGAGGCATGGCTCGCATGCGGTCGCCGATCGCGAATTACTTTCACTCGACTATCCCCGGGCGCTGACCGCGCGGCGGGGTCGTCGCCCTAAGCCGAGCGCGGGAAACGCCACCCGCCATCTTGCCATTCAGAAAAGCGCGCCATGTTTACACAGATGCGCGCCGAAACGCGTTGCATCACTTCCGTTTGCGTTCCGTTCCGTGATTCTTACGCACGTGCCGATTTGATTTTCTGCATTGCATTATTTGTTCTCACACATTTTGTGCGCGAAACCGGGAACCTATAAATAGAACGCAAACTCGACCTATCTAACACTATATTTAGATATGCTGTACGGGAGTCTACAACTGCTGATAGGTTATCATTATCTCATATAGGTACTAAACGTGGAATTTTTTAATAAACATAAACGTATCCATTTTGTTTATCGTCTAACATATGATTATGATATACCAATTACTATGTCATCGTACACTTTTAAGGAACAATAAGTTTTAAATTATGCACAGTCCCAAGGTTTTGTATATATAAAAAAATATCGTTTGCATTATGTTAATAATAATGTATACATAGAGTCCGGTAAATAATAAATATACACAGATAATAGAAGATTTAGTGACGCTAAAATTTACGTCAATATCGACGCGTGCGTATACAATGCAGACGGCATAGCGTGATAACAGTTATCGCCTCTTAACTCAGTTATAAACACAGTTATTTCCCCTTTGAAATAGTTGAAATTCTTATACATACAATAAATTGCAACTCAACAAAATAATCGCAGACTATTTAATTCAAAAATCGAATTTAAAAAAGTTACATGTAAAGACTTGGTTTCCTTTGCTCTTTTAAAAAAGCTGACCCAAAATGCCTTCGAGACAACGATCCCTGGCGAATCTGGACGAGGCGTCAACGACCGATGCAACGATGCGCCGGCGCCGCGTGCAACAGAGACAACATGCATCCCACTCATGTGGAAAGCGGTTACGCAACAATTGTGTAGCGCGAAAGTCGTCTAGCGAATCGCGTCGTAACTCTGCTTCTCTAGATAACAAGATAATGCCAACTCCGCATATCTCAAGTGGGATAATTTTAAACCATCTTCTAGACTACTCCGAGTCTGGAGAACCACTTTATGTTAATTAATAACCGATTATTAGGCAGTTATTTACGTATCAATTACAAATTAAGTATCAGAAAAGAATTTTAACTATGAACGTTTTTATTAAGTCACAGATCTATTTTTGGTTTCTGATAAGGTGTTTAGACGTATCTATATGCCTTGCCACATTATGTCATAGACCAACAAGATAAACCTCCGCTTGATGAAGAATAAAAATCTATGCCCTCTAAATGACAATATCAGACATAATTTTGTTACAAATATTACGAACTGTTAACTTAAAATGTCAAACCTAGAGTTTATAATGTTATGACTCCTGGGCCTTAGATAGTATTTCCAATATTAATCTACGGATAGATACTTTCCTTTCGAAAAATCAAATCCTATTATCGTAAATCAAATTGTTGTTTATTCTACAAGAAAATCAGGAAGAAACCTGTTAAAGAAAGTTGTTTATTCACGATAATTTCTTTTAATGTTAGACACATCTATGTCTAAATGCCAAGAAACTAAACTGATTTAGTTGGATACCTAAATCAGTTCAGTTCAATTGAATCTGTGGACTGAACCATACGGTCGAGAAAAAACTATTACAAAAGAACTTGACTTGTATGACAGACTAAAATGTCCTACATCAATTTTTCGCACTTAGGTGCACACACTCTGAAACTGCCAGACAATCGAGAGCCAGTTGACGTAACTGGCCAACCAAATGAGGTTCACTTCAAAACATCTACGATACAATACGAAGAGAAAAAACCAGGCGGTTTATGTAATACAACAAGGCCGGGCCAACGGGTCACGGGCGCCATGCAAATGAGCTGATGCCATCGCTGATAGCGTCATTGAATAAACGGGCCTGGACCGCTCCATTCATCTAGAGGAGACCACGACTACTTTAATCCATAGAACGAATTCCCGTAATTCGAGGTGCTTTAAGAGCTACTTCATCTACGGTAATATGTTATTTGGTATTCATATTGCTTGACATACTACAACAATCCTAATAGATCTGTTGATTTGAATTGCAGAATACTAATTAAAAAAGTAGTTTCCAGAATACGGCCCAATTTTCTAAAGAGAGATCAAATCAGAATCTGTACCTCGCATACTTTCTGCCAATAATCTTTTGCAATCGACAATGTTTATTCCCAATAATACTTTGCTAAATTTAAAATAATAGAATTCAATCTAAACGAAAAGCAAAGATAAAACGCAACACCCACGAACAAAAACACAGTTAAATTAAGAGCATCCTCAATTTAGCATTTTCGAAATATCTCCCTTCCTTTTTTAGATACTATAAACAGTAATTCTATAATATATTTTATAAATCTCGTTCAAGAAGTTTTGACTGAATTATCTGAAACAACATTATATTTTTGACGGCCGCTGAAAGGGTAGCGCTTCGCGTAAAGTGCTGATTCCTCTTCTCAATTTGGCTATTAGAAAATAGTTTGGGCGACAATCCGTCAAGTGTACTATCAGCTTGTGTGCCACTCTAGTCACCAAAATACTCTTACTAGCCTCGACGATTTTGACTTCCAAATTCTCGCCTTTCGAGCCGAAACACAGCTCTAATATAAAAAGGTTAGGAACCGAAATAATGACTATGTATATTAAGTCCCAAATAGTAATAAGACTAAATGAAAATCTACCGGAATACAGCTGTGATCTTAAAAGGTTAGGAACCGAAATCACGACTATGTACAAAAGTCCCGAATAATAACAGGACTAAATGTAAATCTACCAAAATCTACGCTATAGTAGCAGGACTAAATAAGAGTCTACCAAAAACTACGCGACGTGCATGTAGGCATGTAGTTGAGCAACCCAATTCAATAACATCGGACCATTTATTATCCCTGAATTTGCGGATCCTTCGCAGTCTGGGTGGCCGGAGATTATCCCGAGTGCGGTAGTGGGAGTGGTGACACGAGTGTGGGGAGGGGAGGCAGGGTCGTCGCCCGCCGCTGACACAGAATGGCTTGCGTTGAACGCACTGCCTAGACTGACCTCGCGCGTGACCTAAAGTTACGCAGGGGTGTAGGATATGAACGCTACAGATTATCAATAAAGGGCTAATTACTATATCACTGTATACAATTATCTGGAGTACACTAAAAGTAATAGTTACACTTATTAGGTAAGGTTTAAAAATTCTTAGTACATGTCTAGGTCTAGCGGTTTATTTCCGATGGTGCGGATTCGATTTCTCTCACGGTACCGATATTTGTATTCTTGAGTATGATTGTTTTTGTCGGTCTGGGTGTTGTCTATATATAATGTGTATATATTTACGAAAAAATGTATATCTATCTATGTATTTATCAGTAATTATGGGTACTAGCCAATTACACAAACTGTAGATAGCTTAACTTGGGACTAGATGGCGCTGTGTGAATTGTCCTGAAATTATTATTATTATTATATAAAGATCTGTGTGGATGTTCTCTATGTATATTATGTATAATACATATATAGACGACCTCGGTGGTCTAGTGGTTTAGCACACCGCTTTACGTCTGATGGTCGCGGGTTCGATTCCTCGCACGGCACAAACATTTGTATTCATGAGTATGATTGTTTGTATTGGTCTGGGTGTTTTCTATGTATAATATGTATATTTACGAAAAAAAATATCTATGTATTTGTATCAGTTACCTAGTAACAAAAGCTCTGCTTAGCTTGTGGCTACATGGCATGTGAACTTTCCAGAGATATTATATTATGTATGTATGAAGTTTATATTAAGTTTTTTATACATACATATATGGAATCATTTCAAAATAAATATATGGGTATATTTTATTTATTTATTTACTCTTTATTGCACCAGAAGTATATATTTTTTTTTGTGGATGATAATGGAATGGTGCACCCGCCTGCACTAACGGTTTACGCTGGCGGGGCATCAGTGGAGGATGATAAGATGAGCATGCGGTCAGGTCAGTACCAGAAGTATATTACAAAGTACATAATAAGTAATAAGGCACAAAAGGTGGTCTCATCGCGTAAGCAATCTCTTCCAGACAACCTTTGGGTAGAGAAGAGAAAATAGAAAGTGGTAGATGGCGCAGGAATCGTCTAGAGAAATAAAAAAGGCATAGCAACACTAGAAACTAAATAATAATAATTTACATATACCACTTACATATATATACAATACTAGTATTATACATACATATTATATACTAGCTGTTCCCGCGACTTCGTCCGCATGGAAATTTTACTTAATTTTTCTAAAATAAAATTAGCCTAAGTTACTCCTTATTACATCAGCTACCTGCCAAAAAAAGTCCCGTCAAAATATATATACAGAGAGATAGACAAAAATTGTAAAAAATCTTATTTTGGTGTATTTATATGCTTGTAGTAAAAACGGTTATTTCAATATTACAAACAGATGCTCCAATTTTATATTATATATATGTATAGATAAATATCTACATTACCTTATCTCATTCCTGAGCATGAGTATCCTGTTATAATAAGTTTAATCATCTTGTTTTCATTATTACTATTACCATTCCATTGACTATTAAATTCAGAACCAAGAATAACAGGATATTTAATTTTTTTATTCAAATAATATAGTCATTTCTGTATCCTTATATGAATTTAAATGTGGACAGTTGAATTGATTACTAGCAATGTACCATGTCAGGTTGACTTCCATGCTGTCGCTAGAAATAATTGTGATAAATTCCTGGTGAATTTGTTACGATGGGCTAACTGACCTGATCTCATGTTCATGTAATCATCCTCCACTGGTGCCCTGCCAGTGTAAACCGTTAACTTTTCTTTATCATCCAATAAAAATTATTCATTTAAATATTAACAATTAAAAAAAGTATGCATTAAACATATTACGTCTTTCTCAGTGTCATACTTTCATAAGATATCGCTTAAACAGAAATACAAAATTTGTATTCATGAGTATTATTGTTTGTATTAGTCTATGTGTTTTCTATATATACAATATATTTAGAAAAAAATGTATTTTTTATATTTATGAGTTGTTTATGTGTTCTCTATACATACAATATATTTAGAAAAAAAATGTATTTTTTATATTTATGAGTTGTTTAGTATCTGTAACACAAGCTCTGTTTAGCTTAGGACTGGATTTTTAGGTTTGTTATTAATATTATTAAAAATAACAGTTTTACTAACATATAGCTACACTTTGCGTAGCTAATAAATTGTGATAAGAAACATTAGCAAATTCAAAAGCATTTATTTATACAAAAAAATTTCTACCACTTCACACATAATTTCTTTTACTACTTTTATATATACACAGTGGTATAGCAATAAGGTTACAAAGAAGGCAAAATACCCCTAATTACACCTGCATTAGGGGTACTAATGCTTTCAAGCGAAAAAACCTATAATTTTCACATTTAAATCACACTGGCCAGAAAGACTAGTGTGTTCTAAATTAGCCACTTTTATACAGAATTTTTAAGGAATTAAAATAATTAAACTCCTTTACATAAAGGGAGGTTCCATCCTATGGAATTTGACATACACCGCAAAACATATAGTTCATTGTTTATTCACATGTAAATAATTATTTTCACTATTTTGAATTTTATCAGACATCTAAAGAACACTAGTACAACAAAAATAATAACATTATAAATAATATAACAAGTTTATTTACAAAATAACATAACCTAAAATACCTTCATATTTCATGAAACGTCGCTTGTTTTTCTCCTCAAGCAACCTCTGTTCTTCTTGTTTCTTCGATTCCTTTTCTTGTTCCCTCTCTATCACCAAATGTTTTTGCCCAACAGGTATTATAGACGTTGATTCCTTCTGTGCGGACTCGAATTGGCACAAGTTCTCATACATTGGGGCATTCTCCATCGGTAATTTCACTTTCGTGGAATATAACGCCTTTAACGGATTAAAACTAGAACTACACGCACTAATATCTGATTCTGAAGTCGAAGAGTCCGAATTTGGGTCTTCAGACATTGTAAATACTTTAAAATATATTAATAAATATATTTAACATTTGAACATGAACATAACAAAACAAACACAGAACATTGCGTTTTGACACTGACATTTGATTTGACATTGACAATTAGTAACAGACAAAATATTTCCACTTGCGTTTTGTTCCGTCATCGCCGTACAGAAATGGCGACTATCATATTAAATAATACATAAACTTATAACTGAATTATTATTACTGCTACTACTTGTTTAGTTATAATTATCATAAAACTATTCATATTACGAATTTGTTGAACAATATAATGTAACTAATGTTAAATAATAGCGCCTTGGTATAAAATATTAATAAAACATAACGCAACTACACGTTTCAATTTACGCATTATAAAATTATAGACGTGATACGGAAATTAATGTTAAATTAATAATAGTATCTGTTACCTGTTAAACGAAAATACTTAAGTGATTGCAATTTTTTTTAATTGCCATTGCAATCATATCGGTATCGTGATAGAATGTTGAAGGTGCTTCCTCTACAATTAATAGGGCAATATCTGACGTCTACGCTTTATAATTAAAAAAATAGAATAAGAACCGTCTTCTTAAATAGAATATCATTCCAATTTAAACAAAGTGATTACGCGCACACGATTTGACACCCATTTTGAACGTGGGTAGTCCTTAAATTAAACCATATCTTTTCTTTTTAATGGATTTTAATGAAACGATGCACTCGCCTGCGCTAACGGTTTACGCTGGTGGGGCACCAGTGGAGGATGATAAGATGAGCATGAGGTCACGTAAGTTAGCCCATCGTGACAAATTCTCCAGCAATTTGTCATATTAGTTTCCAAGGGGAATTGCGTGGAGGTCAATCTAACCAACGGCGGATCCAGGGGGGTCATGGGGGTCATGACCCCCCCCCCCCTGAGATTATTATTATTATATATACAGTTCAACACGCATCGACAAATGTCAGTGCCTCTGACTACCCCATCTATCATTCCATAGTCGTGAATATAGATAATTTTGATTTATGTAACACGATTATAATAATTTTAAATGTATATATTAATTCAAGTGCAATACTATCTTAACAATATGATAATTGTGTAAATAAGCCATCTCGACGCTTCGCAATATTACACGGACAAGGTTCTTGTAATATGCAATAGGAAGTGCTCTCAAGGTTGGGCTTGTATCGTTGATAATAAATCTTTCATTAAGCAGTCCTAAGGAAAATTCATTTATATATACTAGAAACGGTAAACATGTAAACGTTTTAATAATCATTACATAGTATAAAACAAAGTCGCTGTCTGTTTGTCGCTATGTATGCTTAAATATTTAAAACTACGCAACGGATTTTGAAGCGATTTCTTTTAATAGTTAGAGTGATTCAAGAGGAAGGTTTGCATATATAATACATGAACACCCGTGCGAAGCCGGGGCGTGTAGATAGTATTTTAATCCATACATGTGTATATTTCGCGAAACTGTTTTAAAAGATGTTATGAATGTGAAAATAATTCTGTCTGTCTGTTGCGCTTTTCTCTGATGTCTGAGCTTCAACTATAGTTATTTTAAACTTTTTTTTTTACACATTATTTATATTGTTTAGTGACCACGGTCAGTGGTACCTGGTCGAAAGTCTAAGAGAGGTAATAGCTCTCTCGACGTTTCAACTTAGAAGGTAGTTAGAGGTAGTACCTTTATGCATACTAATATTATAAATTTTAAAATAGTTCTGTCTGTTATAATATATTTACAGTAGGTACTTATAATTCATAGAAATATTATTACTGCTGAGCAGTTTCATAGTGTTATATGCTACTATTCTACTCACCGATAGATGGCGCTTTTAAGTAACAACCTAAAATGTTTTCTTAAATCAACAAATTGGAGGCTGTAGTTAAAACATAATAATAATACTAATAATCTTTATTTGTCAAACAAAAACCAATACAATTGTCGCACATACAATAATAAAATGTAATAGTATCATTACTTTTTAATTTTATTATTGTTTGGGCAAAACAAATTGGTGACAAACTGCTTTCTGAGTTCGTGCATCGCGAATACAAACACCGCGACTCGAATATTATTCTCGACTCCTGTACTGTATTACGACTCGAATAATATTCTCGACTCCTGTACTGTATTACGACTCGAATAATATTCTCGACTCCTGTACTGTATTACGACTCGAATAATATTCTCGACTCCTGTACTGTATTACAACTCGAATATTATTCTCGACTCCTGTACTGTATTACGACTCGAATAATATTCTCGACTCCTGTACTGTATTACGACTCGAATAATATTCTCGACTCCTGTACTGTATTACGACTCGAATAATATTCTCGACTCCTGTACTGTATTACAACTCGAATATTATTCTCGACTCCTGTACTGTATTACGACTCGAATAATATTCTCGACTCCTGTACTGTATTAATTACGATTATGATTTCGCCAAATGATCTTTACGTCAACACACGCAATCTAATGAAAGTATAGGAAGTGTTTTAGAAAACAAAAGTCCTCTTTTTGCGTGGCGTACTTTATAACAATTATAGTGAAAGAGCAATGTTAGCATTGTTTCGTTTTTGCCGCGGCCGCCCGCACCTCGGCGGGCCGTATTCTCGCAATCTTCCGCGCATTGTTTTTTTTATGATTTAACAATTACCAGTATTATCATTATAAATGCAGTAATCTTTATTAAATGAACTCTTTTAAATGGACTTATTCAGAAAAAAATGTGCAAGAACGTAATCCCACAGAAAGTGTATTATTTGACGCTTTAGTATAAACTAGCGACCCAGGCTTCGCTCGAGTGTACACTCTATTTATATATCTAATACTAGCTGACTGAATCACACTTACTTGATGTTTATCATTAGATTTTGCCCAATTTATACGTAATCTTTTTAAATTACAGCCCATGTGTTATTGTTATATCTAAGCTATATTACTGTAAAGTTTCATCAAATTCCGTTTAGTCTTTTAGAACGTGTCTCAAACATCCGTACATTGAATCATACTTATAGTGTTTGTAAGAAAAAATCTCCTTCGAATCGCTTTGATCGATTTGTATGAAATTTTAAGTACATTAATACTACATAGATACATTTTTTTTGTAAATACATTATATAATGTACATAGAAAACACCCAGACCGATACAAACATACTTATGAATAAAAATGTTAGTGCCGTGCGAGAATCGAACCCGCGACCATCGGAAAAAAAGCGGTGTGGTAAACCGCTACACCACCGAGGCCGTCCAGACTTACAACACTTACATTATATACTTATGTTATTTTTATTAGTTTGTTGAAGTATGATTGTATTTGTCCATTGCAGAGTGGCAGCATCGCCGTGTGCTCAGTGGGTGTGCGTCACGCTGCATCTATGCTGTATCGACGCAGGTTCAACATACACTGGGACGTCGCCAGGTGATCGCGGCGCATAATTTCAATAATAATATATTTATTTACCACCAACGTCCAACCTAGTAAAAAATCAATCAAAAAATTAGTTAACACCAATGTAGTAAAGATTTTTCACTTTACTAACATTATTTTACAAAAAAAAGTACTAACAAACGACCCATTTATGCCAAAAAAAAACATATTTATTATTATTTTATTAATACACTCTCACTCTCAGTACACTTCACACAGCGCCATCTAGTGTCCAAGTTAAGCTAAGCTTGTGTTATAGGTACTAGATAATTTATATGAATACATAGTTTTTGTTTGAATACATACATAATATACACAGCAAACAGCCTGTGTATCATGATAACATGCTGTACATGTATGCGAAGATTACCATTTACCATCTGGTGGCAATAATGACGATGAAAAGAATACGAGCTGAGTTTCTTGTCAGTTCTTCTCATCTCGAAATCATTCCAAACTGACGATAGATTTGACATATCATAAGAGTCTGTAGTAGACCTACATGAATAAAGACATTTTGATTTTTTTTTATTTTAGGGGACGGTTAATGCTTGCCATTTAAATTATATAAAAAAATCATATGCTTAAATAGGTTCTATAGATAAATTCTTTATTTACCAATTACAGACACATAGCATAACGATGCAGAAAAAATACATGAACAAGTAAAAGCAATGGAGATGACTATGTTTAGAAGTACAAACTTTTTGAACTAGATGGCGCTGGTCGATATATTTTTATAAATTTATGAATTTTATTTGTATATAATGTAGGTAGGATTATTATATTGATTTTTAACTTATACTCTTTCATCTAATTATATAAATACTGTTCGCTACAATATTTATATTAATTTATTTGTTAATTGTAACTTTTGAAACGACTAATAAGTATGTAGTGTCAAAGAAAAATGGACCTACTGCATATGTATTTAATACTATTTATATAATATATATATATATATATATATATATATATGCATGTATAAATATTAATACCTGTTAGAGGACATCTATATTAATTATATATATATATATCTTTATCTCACTAAATTCTAACACTTCTTCCATAAACTACCACCGTAGTTAAAATATATTCCATGGCAATTAATTAATACTACGGTCCTCAGCATTAGTTCTTGAAATGCCACTAGCATGCTGTTCATGTATATAGGCGAATTTATTATGAAGTTTACTTAAATAATGATAATATTGATTACCTATTAAATTTTTTTTAGTTAAGAGAAATGTTTAAAGACGTGAAAGTCTACGCTTTTCATATTCGCAGGTTGCTGTTGAAGAGAAGCGGTCAACGAGGCGTGAGGTAACCCGGCCCAGGCGCGGAGCAAACTCAATGACCAACGCCAAACCAACCGCAATGTGTTCCGCCGCAAACGAGTACCTAAACATCGCATAAAACATACATCGAATAATGTACGATCCGTCCAAAACGCTGCCAAACATATTGTACGAATTTATTAGTGTAAAAACAGTTTTAGACTATTTATACCGTGAGTCGCGTGTGCGCGTGTGATAGCGCCATCTGGCGTGGAGTGGCGACAACGTGGCGGGGACGCACGCGCCGTCGGGTCCGGCGCTGGCGATGCCCTTTATTGAAGACGAATGGTGGTCTGCGGAGAATGAGGGCAGAATGGTCGACCTCTCCAATTGCCTTCAGGTAATTTATATTTACCGTTACAACACCTTATATCAAACAATATTCATATTGTTAACGGGAAATTAACAATAAATTAGGTCAAAAAAAAACAAAATCAGTTATGTTACTTGCCAGTTCTTCACAGTTGAATCTGTATATTGAACTGGACGGTAGGGAAAAAATATTAATAATAGTTCATAACTGGTTATAATGAATACGTGATTTTTGATTTTATTATCACGAATAATTTTATGGCAAATAAATGTATTTACCTCTCTCGTTTCGACTAGGTTGAGTTTTATAATTAATTTAAATACATTCATTTACCATAAAATTGTTCGTGTTAAGACCCGGTTAACAATTTTAATAATGTATTAAACACGAAAGTATAAAAATACCCATATTTCATAGTTGATGCTCATTATTTAGAATTAAAATCATTATTTGCAAATTAGTCAAAATGCTAGCAATAGAATATTATATTATTATTAATAATAAAACATTACGAAAGAAAGCGTGTTATGGCCAAATAAACTATTAGTTCCACTTAGATCCAAAAGTTCTAAATTCAATTCTGGTGTAACTCAAAAATGTTTCATGTAAATTTATATTTCTGACTCACTCTCCAGTAGCACACAATTAAGGAAACACCGGTAACAAACAACATTGATACGTCTCGCTCCGTCCCCTGCCACGTTGGTTTCAAATATACCTAGAGAATGTTATATTTATCACGAAGTTAATATTTTCTTTTATTTATGTATTGCGTTCTATAAATTTACAATATGCAGTTGTTAGGTTTACGTTCAGCTATTATGGGCACAGCAGAAAAGAAGAGAGGAACAGAATAGAAAATCATTTATTCAAATAAACTTAATTTAAGCACTTTTGAACAGTCATAACATTTTTTTTCATCTACCGCTCGTTCCGAAAGCTGTCTCATCACAAGAAGAACGATCAAGAAACTTGTGTGTTGCTCTTTTAAACAATCCTTGTAAGTTCACATTATACAAATCCAAACGTGTGAATACAAACTTTCAAGGGAGGACAAGTTTATTCGTTTATTTACTTTTTTATTAGTCCAGTTGAGTTTATTTGCTAATCAGAATTTTGTTTAGAGTTGAAAATAGTAATAATAATACTCGTGGAAAATTCACACAACGCCATTCAGTTCAGAGCTAAGCAGAGTTTGTGTTATGGGCACTAGACAACTGATACAAATACATAGATACATTTTTTTAAATATATCTATCTCCTAAATACATACATATTATACATAGAAAACATCCAGACTGATATAAACAATCATACTTATAAATACAAATGTTTGTACCGTGCGGGGAATTGAACCCGGTCATTTAAATTGTAAGGCGGTCTACACCGCTAGACCACCGAGACCGTCAAGTGCCTCTGATAACAGTCGTGAAGGTACGTTTTTTTTAAAGTTACAGGACGCGGTAGTGGCTGCTGGCGGACAGGCCGCCGCCCAACTGCAACAGATGGCGTCATCCCTGGGAGAACTGTCCCAGGCCGAGCTATCCAATATTGTCGGTGGACTGACCCTGGAGCCTGATGGCTCGGAAGCCGCCGACCCTGATGACATCCTCAAGCAGCTGGGGGAGACCGCTTTCGACAATTTCGATACCTTCTTCACGGATCTCACCAACGCTACAGCATCGGCAGTACCACCCATCGAAATAAAGGTA
Organism: Achroia grisella; assembly: GCF_030625045.1. Classification (NCBI taxonomy): domain Eukaryota; kingdom Metazoa; phylum Arthropoda; class Insecta; order Lepidoptera; family Pyralidae; genus Achroia; species Achroia grisella. The sequence goes on from NW_026712898.1 coordinate 743,377, forward strand.
AACAAAATATAAATAAATAACCTTAGACAATTAACACAGCGCCATCTAGTCCCGCGGTAAGCAGAGCTTGTGTTATGGGTACTAGATAACTGATATAAATATTTATATACGCACATAATATATATAGAAAATACCCAGACTGTTACATATAAATGTTTGCACCATGCCAGGCATCGAACCCGAGACCATAGATAAAGCGGTAATAATTTGTAGTTATGTATATTTTAATTATTGTTGTATATATATGATATATTATAAAGTTTTGGAATATTATTTAATTTGTTAAATATTAAATGATTTTCTAAAATCAATAAAGTATTATTTGAGTTCAAGGAATCGAATAAGTCCTCTATTTAATATTATTATAGATTGACAGAATAAAAAAATATTTTATGTTGCTTTGTGTTATATTAGATGTTACTGTGTTAATTTGAGGGTATTTATATTATGTATTTATTAATAGACCTATACCTACTTAGGTATATAAACCTCTTTCTATTTGAAAATAACGAGTTTATTTAAGTTCCTTATTGTAGTAAAAATTAAGTTAACTTTGCCCATATGACATATATATTCATCTATACACATACATATTAACGACTAGCTGTTCCCGCGACTTCGTTCGTGTTGAATTTAACTTTACGTTGCTAAAATAAAAGTAGCGTAAGTTACTCCTTATTATATCAGATACCTGCCAAAAAAGTCAGCTACTTGTCAAAATCGGTCCACCCATTTCAGAGATTAGCCGGAAGACAGACAGACAAAAATTAAAAAAAAAAGTTATTTTGGTATATGTACCGTATTTATATTCAAATGCATGTAGTAAAAAACGGTTATTTCAATACTACAAACAGACACTTCAATTTTATTTATATGTATAGATGATCAATATAACATCATTTGTTTCTCTTTCATTCCAGCAAGAAGAGAACAATAACATATCATCGCCATCGTCCGCAAGTCAATTACAAGGATATTACCAGCCTTCAAGTCAGCTGTCATTACAGAATGGTGGCCAGCAGAGGCTACAGCAACTCCTCAGGTCGGGGACGAATGCAATCAGTAACGCTGTGACGAGTAATATTAACAATGGAAGATACAATATTGCCTCAGCTAATCCGCTATTGGCGGAGAAATTAGCAGCGACATCTAGCGGCATAAAGCAGGAACCAATGAGTTCGGATTACAGTGGAACGACTATGAACTATGGAAGCGCTTCGCCGATGCAACGGGTGCCGAGTGGGAAGCCGCAGGTGCATGATGCTGGTGGAGGTAAAGGTTAGTACCTAGTTTATATTTAATTTAAATTTTAAAAGGTAATTTAATGATAAGAGACATCTAGCGGTGTGTAGCGTAACTAAAACGATATAAAACGCTATGCTTTTATATCCCCGAAACATATTAGTTCGTATAGTTTTACACAGATGGCGCTATCAGTAACAAATGAATAAAAATAAACTTATCTCACCGAGATGCACCGGCATCTGTGCAGTTTTCTCCTGCAATCAAAGTGCACTTTCGATTTCCTCTCGCGGAAGTAGCAGCGATTTTCCTTTCGGGCCGCCGCTTTTACCTCCGCGCCTAGCTATGTTTTTAACGTCATAGTAACTGCTTGCGAGAAAGTTAGCACGTTGTAAAATGAACATAAATTACTGACTGTATTTTATTGGGACGTAATACACGGTATTTTATATACTTATTGCTATTTTAGAGGTCACTTAAGTGCTTTCATAAAAATATAAGTACTTAAATTACTTATAATATATTTACCACTTACCACTTATATATCTAAATACCACACTATTTAGTGAGCATTATTTACGCTAAAAATGAACTATTATCATTCTACTAAAAAAATTAACAATATAAAAAGTATCTCTGTGTGACCTATATTGTTTTACAAGCTGAATTTCAATTTGAACATGAAGATATGACAGTACGTTCACAAAGTTCAAGCGTGACACCTCAGTCCTTTCAATGGCAACTCATGACAACCATGGGTTGTTTAATATATCTTATGGGGTTCTTTCATCTATATAGGCGACGAGTGAGGCATTCAATGAGGTCGCTCGTATGTCATTGTCATTATTTATAGTGTATACAAAAATATATAATAAAATTCTTTAGAAAGATATAACATATGAACTATAAAAGTATGTGGCCAGTACGTCAGCAACATATAGTATGTTTAATTTTTAATTTAATCAACATATTCAATATTACATTACCTATTTTTTTTTATGTTTTTTTGTATGTAAATATATTTTAAAAGTTTATTAATTTAACTTAATATTATGTCTCTACATAACACTAACTAAATAGAATAAATGTTTATAGATATACATATAAATAAAAAAATATTTATATCATCATTTCATCACCGACCAGTGGCGCCACCGTGCAGCCGGAAGCGAAAGCTAGCATTACGTTTCTCAACTTTCCCTAGTACTTGTTCTGAAATAGCCTCTCATAATCTATTACTCACTAAACGATTACTTAAATGACTAAAGTTGTTCACGCACGGAATTTTCATTTAATGTTAGACATAGACACCTATATAAATATACATTGTAAATAAACTGGCTTTTAAAATAAAGAAATTCAGTTAAGTTTCTCCCCAGTTCTTCTCGATAGAATCTGTACACTGCATGTCTACGGTAGGAAAAAATGTTAATTACAAAAAACTTGACGTTCGTAAGTGGTTCAAATGTCTAACATAAATAAATAAAAGAATAAAATAATGATTTTTGAATTTGAATTTCAACATGTTTACAAAATTTTATATGAATTTCATCAAAGCCTCGTCGATTCGCAGTTTATTTTTAGTTAATTAAACAATGAAATAACATGAGACACATTTGTTTAAACAAGACGTGGAAAATTACCATCACAAGCACCTACCAATAACAATCGTTTTCTTTGCTTGTTTGTGTTCAATGTTTTACTAAACAGACAAATCGTTTATTATGGAAAATCAGAATAGTTGAAGACCAAAAATGTTCTTGTCATAGTCAAGGCACCAAAACTAAGATATCACAAAATTCTATCCCGATATGTTCGATCTGGATGAATGGCGGTCCTCCACAGTGCGGTTTTCTAGAAACTTTTTGCCACGCACACAAACACAACCACATTGTAGAATCACCTTCCAGCAATGATATTTACGAACCGATATGATATTTAAACTATTGAAAACAGTTTTTACCTTCTAAAAGGCCGGCAGTGCACTTGCAATTCCTCGTTTACCTTAGCTTACTGTTATTTGAGCTGATATAACTTTTACACTTTTAGCTATGACAAAATTAAGAAAAGAATTGGCCGGATCCGTTTAGTTATACTATACTATACAGTATAATATAATAATAATATCTCACGACAATTCACACAGCGCCATCTAGTCCCAAGCTAAGCAGAGCTTGTGTTATGGGTACTAGACAACTAATATAAATACATGGATACATTTTTTTTTCGTAAATTAATACATATTATACATAGAAAACACCCAGACCGATACAAACAATCATACTCATGAATACAAAGGTTTGTACTGTGCGAGGAATCGAACCCGCGACCATCGGATAGTAAAGCGGTGTGCTAAACCACTAGACCACCGAGGCTGTCCAATATATATACTATGTATCTATACATCTATACATATAAATCAAATTGAGGTGTCTGTTTGTAATATTGAAATAACCATTTTTTACTACATGCATATGAATATAAATACGCTACATATTATACACCAAAATAACATTTTTTACAATTTTTGTCTGTCTGTCTGTCGGTCTGTTTGTTCCGGCTAATCTCTGAAATGGCTGGACCGATATTAACGGGACTTTTTTTGACAGGTAACCGATGTAATAATGAGTAACTTAGGCTACTTATATTTTAGAATAATAAAGTTAAATTCCACGCGGACGATGTCTCGAGTACAGCTAGTACTGTATAATATAAAGTTTACTATAATATAGTTATACTATAATATAAAGTTTATATGCTACTCTACTTAACACGCAACTTATATATAATAATTATCGCTCTGTGGAACAACGCCGAAATTATAAAAAAGCGTAGGCAATTTTTTTCTAAAATACATAAAAAAAGATACGGTTTATAACTCAAGTGGTTTGCGCCGCTGGAATAGTATAGTATCCCCTAAGGAGATCACTAACTTCGTTTTTAACTAAACACTTGTTTACTGGCGGCTTCTTTTAGATTTAAAAGGAAACATCACATTAAAGAAACATTCATCAGTTGACATATTTAGTAATAGTTATTGCAAATTTCGCAGATGTCTCAATAGTATCATAAGTTCTAGTTGAATCAGTACAGGTTTTTTATAGGTAGAATTTTAAGTTGTTTTTTATGTTTTGTTAATTGTTAATTGTAAGCACAAATTTGTCACATAAATGTCGTAGTTGCCTATAATTAAGGTTGCGCTTAGTATAAATAGATTGTAATGTAATATATATAATGTAAGAGTGTTGGTGTAAATCTTGTTGGTGACCTAATAAAAAAAAAAATAAAAAAAAAAGTGTCACTCGTCGAATAATTGAGAATTTTAAGTATCCTAGCTGATGTAGTTTAATCTACATTTTTTTTCGGACTACTCTAATGCTGTTGGCCGCAGCTGGCCTTTACAGCTTCACCGGACGTTAGGGGGCGAGTGCAGATGGCACTCCAAACCAAGGAAGGACTTATGGAGCGGCTGAAGGTCAACTCCCGCCTGACGGATACGACTTTAGTCTGAGGGCACCACTAGGGGTAATCTAAATAATCTTTAGTTTTCCTCTATTATTTAGTCTTCTTCTTTCTGGACATTCGTAATCTAAATTAAAGAAGAAAGTTAAACTCTTAAAAAAACCATTGTTAAACTGTGTATGATCATATAACAAAATTATGTGTATAAGGCAATACTTATTCAATATTGTATGACCTCATTGTGCGATCGGGAATAGGTATATGTGATAATGTATGACCCATATAATGTGATAACGTGATGACAGGCTTGCAGGCAGTCTGCAGAATGTTTTTACAATGATTTATCCGTAACGCTCGGTGGTTTAGCGGTAGAACATACTGTCTTCCGAAGGTCGCGGGCTCGAGTTCAAGTAGTCAAATTGTGTGTGACACTCTGGGTGTTTGCTATGTATAATATGTAATTAATAAAATATATAATATGATGACTAAAATATATTATTAAAAGGGGTCCCTTTAGGCAACGTTCCGAAGATACTGGCAGCGTTCCCTCTTTGAATAGCTAGACTAATTCTTTGTCCAAGGTAGCTGCCAGCTCTTCGGTTTTCTGTAATTAATTATATTATTTACCTAGTACCCATAACATAAACTCTGCTTACCTTAGGACTTTGTATAAATTGTCCAGGGTTATTATTATTGTTTTTTTATATATATATATATATATATATATTATACATCAGCTTTTGATGGGGTGTTAAACTTGTCATTGCGGGTGAATATCACCAAACAATGACAATTATAAAAGAAATGATTATGATGACAAAAATTTGCGGACTATTCTACAGGTGTTTAGAATTACAGCTTTTTGGAGAAGTATGAAAGTAAGTGGGTGAAGCTGTAATATTTTGAGTAATTTTGTAATTTTATTATTATTATTATTATTATTTTAACTGGCACCTTAATAATATATATATAGGTATATCTATTTTCTTATATATTATACTTTATTGTAACTGAAAAAATATAACAATTGTAATTTATTTGTAGAGAAAGTACAAAAGTCGGTCTTATCGATTTAGCAATAATTTGTATATATTTTTTAATATATATGTATGTATATTAAAAAAATATTTATTTCAATATTTCTGTCCGTTAACTAGTATTTATTGGTCCACTATAATGTATGTACACGCTGTGTTTTTTTTTTATGACTAGATGCCGCTGTGCATAATGTTGTATATTAATACTAGCTACTCACCCCGGATTCGCACGGGTGTACACGAATATATATATATAAACCTTCCTCTAGACTCACTCTATCTATTAAAAAAAACCCGCTTCAAAATCCGTTGCGTAGTTTTAAAGATTTAAGCATACATAGGGACGGACAGACAGCGACAGCGACTTTATTTTATACTATGTAATGATAGTGCAATATAGAATAAATAATCTTATCTTATCAATATTTGAAACGCGAAAGTTTATGAGTATGTATAGATGTTTGTTACCCTTTCACGCAAAAACTACTAAACGGATTTTGATGAAACTTTACAGTAATATAGATTACACATCAGAATAACATATAGGCTGTAAATTTCACGCGTGAAACCGCGGACATAGCTAGTATTCTATATATTATTACTACAATAATATTATAAACAAAGTACATTCTATATATCTATAAATATTTATAGGCCTCCTATATCATATAAGGTTTTTTTCGTGTTTTCCTTATCTGTATGTATTTGTGTTTTGTTTCCTTAGTGACTAAGGTAATTTTTTATTCTCTTTATTTATTTAGGAGCTTAGCACAATAGTGAGCATATTAGCTCCGTGTTGACTTCTTAATCAATTACATTACATCTAAACTTTAAATTTCTATAAAGACATCTTACCTACTTTTATCTACAAATTTATAAATTAGTACCGATTGTTTTGATACTGTTTTCTACGAGATCCCCGGTATGAAGAGGTATGATTATGATGATGGGGATAAATAGTATTCTTCCATCGTCACCACAAGGAGAAAACATAGTAAATGATCAAGTTATTTCCCATAAACGTATTTCCATGTAAATCTATATGGGGCAATGTCACTGACGGCGCATATTACACTGAGTTATGCGATGATATCATCAAAATATAAATGCTGTTTTCGTTGAAAAATCACCTGTTTCTTCAAATTCTATAATTAGTGAATTCTAGAATGCAAAAATCTGCATTCGTCTCTATCGGTCGCTAAAGTTTTAAAGGCTAGCAGCGGCCAACAGCATTAGAATTGATTGTAAAAATATCTAACTCATGTCTTCGAATCCTATAGGTTACTTTAATTTGAAAAATTACCTGTTTCTTGCAATTCTATAATCAGTGAATTCTATAATGCTAAGACCTGCACTCGTCCCCTATCGTTCAGTCAAGCTGTAAAGGCTAGCAGCGAGCAACAGCATTAGAATACATTTGAAAAAAAAATATATAATAATAATAATAATAATAATAATCTCAGGACAATTCACACAGCGCCATCTAGACCCAAGTTAAGCTAGCTAAAGCTTGTGTTATGGGTACTAGATAACTGATACAAGTACATAGATATTTTTTTTTCGTAAATACATACATATTATACATAGAAAACACCCAGACCGATACAAACAATCATACTCATGAATACAAATGTTTGACCCGCGACCATCGGTCGTAAAGCGGTGTACTAGACCGCTAGACCACCGAGGTCGTCATATAAACCCAATACTTCGAATTCTATAGGCTATTTTAATTTGAAAAATTGCCTGTTTCTTCGAATTCTAGAATTCACAAATTATAGAATTCAAAGAAATACGCATTTTTTCAAATTTAAATATTATTATAATATTTAATTACATAACTTGTAGAATTCGACGAAATGAGTCATATGTTGTTTACGATCTATTTTAATACAGGCCTTTATATCTTCACGGAACGACAGGGGGCGAGTGTAGATGCCACTGACGGGTACAACTTTAGTCAGGCACTGGTAGGAGTTCGAACCTGGTTCATCTCGTCCTGGATTGAAATGGACGGAGCGAATCGGAGAGGAAATGACATCTACTCTCTAAGCACTAAACACTTTATATCCATTCATACATGAGAGTCAATATAGGTAGGTATTTTCAAACTTTCGTGTTTAATATACATTATTGATATCATTAACCGGATTTTAACACGAACTAATTTTATAGCAAATAAAGGTATTTACCTCTCTCGATGTTTCGACTAGGTTGCACTAGCCGTGGTCACTTGTTAAGATGCGGTTAATAATATAAATAATGTTTTAAATAATCCGAATTATACATACAGATGCAGGGTGCTAAGGGTGCAAACATGTAAGCAGATCGCGGGTATAGTTTTATAGTTATATAATACTAGCTGTGCAAGGTCACGGGACCTTGTCCGCGAGGAATAGACATTAAAATTAAATGACGCATTTCCATGCAAACTTTCATCCCCTATTATATTTTAACCCTAAGGTTAAAATTTTTACAAAGTCTGAATGTCATATAAACATTAGTTTCACGTTTCTATCTTTAAAAATGAATACTTCATCATTGCATAACAACTCTTCCGTTCCGAATTACAATTCAATTATAAATAACAATAATTCTGTATAACATTTCATTTTCCTATCTCCCTATTTTTTATTTATATAAAAAAAAACATCTATTAAAAAGAGCAACACACAAGTTTCTTGCTCATTCTTCTTGTGATGAATCTGCATTCCGAATGAGTGGTAGAATCAAAATATGACTATTCAAAAGTGCTTGTAATGAGTTTATTTGAATAAAGATTATTTCTATTTCTATTTCTCCCCTTTCAACCCCTTTCAACCCTTTTTCGCATTAAAAACTAGCCTATGTCCTTACTCAGGATCTAGACTATCTACGTTCCAAATTTCATTTAAATCGGTTCATTAGTTTTGGCGTAAAAGTAAGACCAACAGACAGAGTTACGTTCGCATATATAATATTAGTTATTTTAATCTGCTGCCCCGCTGCCCTGCCCTGATACCATGCCTGGCTACACCCATTGTAGTAGCGTTTCCTCTTCTGCTTGGCAGTGGTGTGTATAGTTTTGGCAATCAGTGTTCCAAATTTCATTTAAATCGGTTCAGTAGTTTTGGCGTAAAAGCGAGATCAACAGACAGAGTTACTTTCCCATTTATAATGCCTAATTTACACTCAGCCCGAGTGGGCAGGGAAGTGAGCAGCGCGAGAGTGTAAACACGAGTGGAAACACTTCCCATGCCATTGGCTCTGCCACTCGCGCTGCCCGGCGCTCCCTCGATTGTCGGTTTTGCGTGCGCGAGTCAAAGGACAGCCTGTTTTTACATTCAGCCCTCTCGCTCAGTAGTCGCCTGACAATATTTCCGGCAGCGCGAGTGGCAGGGGAAGCGACTAAATGTAAACGTAGCATAATGCTTCTTAATATTAGCATATTAGACAGCTGCCCCGCTGCGCTGCCCTGATCCCATGCCTGGCTCGCCCATGGTAGTAGCATTTCCTCTTCGACTTGGCAATGATGTGCATAGTTTTGGCAATCAGTGCACTTCGCCTGGCCTCTACGCATATTATCTCGCGCCGCGCGCATCCGCACACGCGGTTGCTGCGCGTGCGTCACTCGCGAGCTCGCAACCATGACCTCGTTTTCATTGCGCGAACTCACCGCTGTGTTGCCATACGGCGCCTGTGTGTGTGCTATGTTATGTCACATTAGGTGCAGCATGCGCTGGTATTGTGACAATTGAAGTACACTCTACTTGATATTTATTGTTTTTATCTAACTTTTCACTAACTTTACAAACTCGACAGTTTTTTTATATGGATTGATAAATGGATGTTTGTTACTCTTTCACGAAAAACTACCAAACTTTACAGTGAATGATCATTCATTCAGCTATACTTCATTCATTCATAATATAAGAGCTGCGCTCTTTTCGGTGGAGCTCTCGTCACCTTACACGATCTTCTATAGTAATCTTTTTAGTTGTTTTTTTTTTTTTAATGTTAATGGAATGGTGCACTCGCCTGCGCTAACGGTTTACGCTGGCGGGGCACCAGTGGAGGATGATAAGATGAGCATGAGGTCAGGTCAGTTAGCACATTGTGACAAATTCACCAAGAATTTATCACGATGATTTCCAGGGGGAACCGCGTGGAGGTCAACCTGACATAGTACATTGCTAGCAATGGGTATTTACTCCACATTACTAACGATCACCTTTGCCCCCTCTTTTTAGTTGTTAATACGACACGACTCCAACGTTTTCCTCTATTTGCTTGGTATATATATAATAACATTATATATATCACATTATATATATCATTTAATATCCACTCGAACAAATTTATTTATTTATTTTAAAACATATAACTACATACTATAAAGTTGAATATACATTGGACTCCGCAATAGACGAACCTGTATTGCGGGAGTCCACAAAAGATACACCCAGACCGATACAAACAATCATACTCATGAATACAAATGTTTGCACCGTGCGCGGAATCGAACCTTCGACCATCGGAAGTAAGGCAGCATGCTAAACCGCTAGACTGTCAATAAATAAATATAAAAAAAACCTCTGTAACATCCTGTCTATGATATACTATCTGCACCCGCCACTTTCCTTTCGCGTGGAATTTAACTTCATTTTCTAAAATAAAAGTAGCCTAAGTTACTCTACCTGTCAAAAAAAGTCCCGTCAAAATCGGTCTAGTCGTTTCAGAGAATAGACGGAACAAACAGACAAACAGACAGACAGACAAAAATTATAAAAACATGTTATTTTGGTAGAGATTAGCCGGAACAAACAAACAGACAGAAATGATAAAAAAAATGTTATTTCGGTATATGTACCGTATTTATATTCATATGCATACAGTAAAAAACGGTTATTTCAATATTACAAACAGACACTCCAATTTTATTTATATGTATAGATTTACGCATGTCACTATACCTGCGCCCGCGCCGCGTTGTATGTACGTTTGTTACACGTCACCTTGGACCCTATTAGATCGGCTTCTAACCTGTGCCGCAAACTATTTACTGGTTTAAACATATAAGGCACTGATCTTACTTGCATGTACGTATGATTACATTGTAAAATAGATCACAAAATCGTTTTTATTCATCACTCATCATTCATCAGATCGTCTCAATCAAATTGGCTAGCCAAAATGGTCGGCAGGAATAGAAATAAATATATATATATATATATACATATATATATAAAATGCTGCCCACCACCATGAAGGAGGACTACTGGCTGAAGGTTGTGGTGTATCGGCGCTACCGTGGCAGATTGCCGTCGTCAGTGCCGTGACCACACAGACAATATCAATATATTAGTTTTTATAATATTATTTCATATGTATGTTAGTCTATAAAGTATTTATATGGGCTATGTAGCCTGAATTAAATAAATAAATAATTAAAGGCCGAAAGGTACATAATGTTACGTTTACATTCAGCCGCTTCCCCTGCCACTCGCGCTGCCGGAAATATTGCCGGGCGACAACTGAGCGAGAGGGCTGAATGTAAAAACACGCGGCCACTCGCGCTGCCAGTCCTTTGACTCGCGCACGAAAAACCGACAATCAAGGGAGCGCCAGTCAGCGCGAGTGGCAGAGCCAATGGCATGGGAAGTGTTTCCACTCGTGTTTACACTCTCGCGCTGCTCACTTCCCTGCCCACTCGGGCTGAGTGTGAATTGGGCATAAGAAACCCCAGACGATCGGACCGTACTGGAGAAGACCAGACGGACCGACCCCAAATAAATAGGTCTAAAGCCAAGCAAAAGAAAGAATAATTAACCCTGGACAATTAACACAGCGCCATCTAGTCCCACGGTAATCAGAGCTTGTGTTATGGGTACTAGACAACTGATATAATATATCTTTTCTTGACATTTCTCTTTTATATTAGTGCACCGCCAACAATCTCTCTCTGCACCACTCATGGTTGCCTGGTAGATAACGCTGCAAGGTATTAAGTCCGCAATATGTACACATTGTTTTTGTGCATTAACGTTATATAAATAAATAAATAATTACTTAGATATTTTTTTTTCTAAATACATACATAATATGTTTTTATCTCCTCAGGATAGAAAAAAGTTTCCAAAGGAGATATTTCGTTTATGCATGAGTGGGCTACAACCACATAGGATGTGTAGTGGCGTTTCCTCTTCAGTTTGGCAGAATCTGTAGATTTTTGTTGTGCACATGATATATGATATATGTTTGACATATAATAATAATTTAATAATTTATTTCTTTCTTTCACATATTTTCCAAATAATTTATGAAATCCCTGATTTCTGAGGTAGGTATTTTTTTTTATTGGGTTGTTTGGGCTATTGTCAGATGTTTGTAGCACCTGTAGCACTGCGACCTACATAGATCTATTGTGCTCGCCCTTTTTCAAAGTTCGCTTCCTAGACCCGTCAGGGACAAGAATTGAAGGATATTCTTAGGAGCGATGGTTTTTATCTCCTCGGGAAAGAGTGTAAACTTTCCAAAGGAGATATTTCGTTTATGCATGAGTGGGCTACAACCACATAGGATGTGAAGCGGCGTTTCCTCTTCAGTTTGGCAGAATCTGCAGATTCTTGTCGTGCATAGGCCTAGTTTAGCGATATGGTTGTTTAATTTGCAGTGTCCTGTGAGGCCCTAGTCATCATGCATATGTTGTTTTTACTCAATAGCAGTAGTCTATTGGAGTATTTGTTCGTGTAGCCCGATATTAGGGCTTTTGAATGTGTTAATCCTGGCATTTCTTGCCAGTGATTCAGTGAAGTAGGTATAGAAAATACCTGTGTTTCAGAAGCCAGTGCCCTATTCCATATTGAGGTGTACTTTAAGTGAATTTGTTAGGATATTTTACGATCTAAGTTGGTTGGTGTAATCGTAGGAGTGTGTGCGTGTGTATATTTGTTTAATACAAGGGTAAATTGCGAAATGCAATTTTATTAGGAAACGGTCGAGTACATTATGAAATGGTCAATTCACCATTTCATATTTATCAGTGAGAAAGTATTATATATATTTTTAATCTGTAGTTACTAAATATTTGAAAGGAAACTACAATCACTTATTGTACGATTACGAAATATCAAAAATGCTACAGTTGTAGTATATATTTTACGTATTAATGCATACCGGAAATTAATATTATCTAAATATATTTAACTCAAAGGTGACTGACATAGTGATCTATCAACGCACAGCCCAAACCACTGGACGGATCGGGCTGAAATTTGGCATGCAGGTAGATGTTATGACGTAGGCATCAGCTAAGAAAGGTTTTTGATAAATTCCACCCATAAGGGGATAAATTAACGCAAGCGAAGCCGCAGCCGAAAGCTAGTCTATACATATAAACAAAATTGAAATGTATGTTTGCAATTTTAAATTGTCAGTTTTTTACTAGATCCATATGCAGCATATTTTGAAGAATCAAATGTAGGAAATATTTATAATAGTAGTTTATAATATATAACTATATTTTATTTTAAAAAAAGGAGACGATGTAGCGGTTAGTACCTAGTAACGAATATATATATATATACCTAACTAACAATCAATATATCGCTTTAAATATAATAACTGGCTGTTCCCGCTACTTCGTCGAAAACTTTATTTTTCTAAAATAAAAGTAGTCTAAGTTACTCCTTATTACATCAGCTACCTGTTAAAATAAGTCCCGTCAAAATCGGTCTAACCATTTCACAGATTAGTCGGAACAAACAGACAGATAGAGAAAAATTTTAAAAAATGTTATTTTGGTGTATGTACCGTATTTATATTCATATGCATGTAGTAAAAAACGGTTATTTCAATATTAGAAACAGACACTCCAGTTTTTTTTATATGTTTAGATGTATAGATGATAAAATTCCGAATGAGTGGTAGAATAAAAAAACTATAACTATTTAGAAGTGCTCATTATAAGTTTATTTCAATAAATTATTTCTAAATAATGTTTATTCAAATAAATTTAATATAAGTTCGTTTAAATCGTAAGATTTTTTATTCTACCACTCATTCGGAACGCATATTCATCGCAAGAAGAAAAAGCAAGAAACTTGTGTGTTGCTCTTATAAATCATCATCATCATCATCATCGCAGCCCGGGAGACGTCCACTGCTGGACATAGGCCTCCCCCAAAGATCTCCACGACGATCGGCCCTGCGCTGCTCGCATCCAATGCCTTCCAGCGATCTTGACCAGATCGTAGGTCCACCTTGCTAGAGGCCTTCCCACGCTGCGTCTTCCGGTCCGTGGTCGCCACTCGAGGACTTTACTGCCCCAACGGCCATCTGTCCTACGAGCTATGTGCCCTTATAAATTAATGTTCAGAATTACAATTTTAAGCATTTTGTGTGAATAATTTCCGTATCAAATATTTACATGTTTTAAAATTTATGTAAAATCTATTAACCCGTTTCTTTATTTGCAACTTGTCTGTAAACTTCCTGTAACATATTTTCTACAAATGACATCAAAAGTTTTACGGAATTGGGTCAAGGCGTAGGAAAATAGAGTTTGCGACATCCTTTAATAGAGTCTGTAATTATTGGTCATAATGCCCACCGTTTCCTGGAATATGATTTATTGAGAAATGTGCATTAAGATGGACATGCCATAGGTGCATTTGTTAGTTCAATTTTCAGTACACGACGCAGGGTTTTTAGATTCTTATTAAACACTAGCTGACCTGCAAACTCTGTACCGTCTCAGTATTAAATAACATGTCAAAGGTTTTTTGATGTTTAGTTACACAAAAAAATTCTACACACATCCTAATTGACATATAGAAACAGTTTATATGGACATGTTATTTTCACTATTATCCTTGCAATTTATCAACATTTTATCACTGTTTAAACCTTCCCTGGATTTCCACGGAAATTTAAGACTAAAATTACCCAAATCGGTTCAGCCGTTCTCGAGTTCTTACTTTGGTAATTAAAAAATTGTTTCTTAAAAGAAAATGCCATTTTCTTGTACATTTTTTTAATGTGTATTCTATAGTGATTGTGTAGTGTAATTTGAAGTGAAGTCACTGTCGCAAAGATTCATCTTTATTTTGTGCCCTATTACCCTCGAATTACAGGAAGTGATAACAATACCTTCTTCGATTCTAGAAATTAGTCAGTATAGAATTCAAAGAAATAAGCAATTTATTAAATTTGCATAGAGTAGTCCGAAAAAAAGCAAGTGTAAAAATATATTAGAATGTAGAGATGTGGCCGTGCTGCCTCGATAGATATTGAGTCAGTGGCCCGCGTAGGTTTCATCTGCCGATCGGCGGCAGTGTAGCCGTGACCTACAAATTATTAATACCGATCGTTGCAAAACTCGAGCGGCCGTACGCGCTCGTTCATATATTCACGCCAACAAACTTTGGCGTAAACAGGAAAGTGCTGGAATTTAATTTTTTGGGAAGGTTATGCGGTTTTTTGATACGAATCGAGAGTATAGATCAGTTTTCGCCCAAGCTTTTTAACGCCATGCGCCATTGACCTTTCTAAATTTTTTATATAGTGAAGGCATGTGCACCATTTTATCATCATTCATAAAAAAAAAGTAACTAACAGACAGTTTTAACACATTAACCTATATTTAAACGTATAAACTATATTTAATATTTTATTTTTTTAAATTGTAACACAACACATTATCTGTGTTTTTTCTAGAAGTTCTCTTTTTAAAATACATTATTTTTTCTAGTGCGCAAAATACTCCATCAAAATAACTGTACAGTACCAGATAGTTTTAACACATTAATCTGTGTTTGGAACACACTACTCTGTGCGTTCTCTTTTTAAATTGTAGCACATTATTTTTTCTAGAAGTTTCTGGAATACATTTTAGTGCGCAAAATACTCTATCCATCAAAATAACTGTACAGTACCAGATAGTTTTAACACATTAATCTGTGTTTGGAACACACTTCTCTGTGCGTTCTCTTTTTAAATTTTAGCACATTATTTTTTTCTAGAAGTTTCTAGAATACATTTTAGTTTGTGATATACACTATCCATTAAAATAACTGTACAGTGGCAGATAGTTTTGATACATTAATCTGTGTTTGGAACACACTACTCTGTGCGTTCTCTTTTTAAATTTTAGCACATTATTTTTTCTAGTTTCTGAATACATTTTAGTTTGTGATATACACTATCCATTAAAATAACTGTACAGTGGCAGATAGTTTTGATACATTAATCTGTGTTTGGAACACACTACTCTGTGCGTTCTCTTTTTAAATTGTAGCACATTATTTATTCTAGAAGTTTCTGGAATACATTTTAGTTTGTGATATACTCTATCCATCAAAATAACTGTACAGTGGCAGAAAGTTTTAACATTAATCTATATTTATACGAAACTACTCTGTTGCGTTCTTTTTTTAATTGTATCCCATTATTTTTGCTAGTAGTTTCTGAAATAAATTTGTACTAATACAACCTACTCTATAGGTTCTTTTTTTAAATTATATCACATTATTTTATGGACTGTGTGAAAGATGATATGGTAAGAAAGGAAGTAAATAACGCGATGACTGCGTACAGAGATGAATGGAAGAGAAAAACATATTACGACGACCACAAATAAATGGGATAAGGAAAAAGCAAATGATGATCATATTATTTTATCTAGGAGTTTCTGAAATAAGTTTGTACTAGCACTACTCTGTACGTTCTTTTTTTTTTTTCACATTGTTTTTTCTAGAAGTTTCTGGAATAGATTTGGTTTGCAATATACTCTAACGCTATTAAACTAGTATTACACGCGGTGCCGACTCCTTCGGCCGGTGCGACAACCTTATCCATGTCAATGACAACTCGACATACACACACACGTATCTCGCGTTACACATAACTAGCACACATCCTGTATATCTACACGTAACAACTACGTACCAATTCAAAAGTAACTAAGTCTTATATACAGGGTTTACTCGCAAAAGGCACGGAAAGAAAAGGGAAGAATATATATTTTGTACTAGCTGTGCCCGCGGATTCACTCGCGTGAATTTTATAGCCTGTACGTTATTTTGATGTATAAACTATTTTACTGTAAAGGGTCATCAAAATCGGTTTAACAGTTTTTGCGTGAAAGAGTAACAAACATCCATCCATACTCACAAACTTTCGTGTTTATAATATTAATAAGACTCAACAGCCTAGCGGTTTAGCACTCTGCTTCACTTCCGATGGTCGCGGGTTCGATTCCTCGTACGGTGCAAACATTTGTATTCATGATCGGTCTGAGTCTTTATGTGGGTATTATGTATGTATTACAAAAAATCTAAGTATTTATATCAGTTGTCTAGTACCCATAACACAAGCTCCGCCTACCATGGGACTAGATGGCGCTGTGTTAATTATCCGGTTATCTAAATATATATAACTCAAAGGTGACTGACATAGTGATCTATCAACGCACAGCCCAAACCACTGGACGGATCGGGCTGAAATTTGGCATACAGGTAGATGTTATGACGTAGGCATCCGCTAAGAAAGGATTTTTATTAATTCTACCCCCAAAGGGATAAAATAGGGGATGAAAGTTTATATGAAACTTTGTCAATTTTAAACCGATCGGGCCGAGACTTTCCATACATAAAGCAACTATGACATAGGCATCCCCTAAGAAAGATTTTGATATATTCCACCCCTAAGGGGATAAATTACCGCAAGCGAAGCCGCGGGAAAAAGCTAGTTTATTCATATAAATACGTCGTCATAACATGTAGTGAAACAAACATACTCTGATATTTATAATGTTAGTTAGGACAGTTAGATTCTGCAAGTTCCTTTAGTAGATATGCGTGTCAATGACAACATATAGACAAACAGGGTACAGATAAGCACATGTAGTGCATGCGAGCGCAGCCGCTCCATGCGTCGATGTTACTACGACATGTTACATAAGGGACCTTGGAACGATACGTCTTATCATTGCACCAATATACTATTATATATATATATATACATATAAATAAAACTGGAGTATCTGTTTGTAGTATATGTAAGTCTATCGGTGTTCTATAGGCTCCATTTTGGTGAATGTGCTCAAGAACTGCACAACCTCATTCCTCCAGCACCGTTCCATCAACGTACAACAAGACGTAGAGAGCGGTTCCACCCCTACACTATTGACATCCCAGCTGCTCGAACTAACCGTTTTGCGTCATCTTTCCTTATGCGAGCAGCTAAGGAGTGGACTCTCTACCAGCGTCTGTTTTTACTGCCTCTTACAACATTGGGTCTTTCAAGTCAAGAGTGAATAGGCATTATTTGAGCTTGCGTGTAACAGCTTAGACCACATCATCACTTAACATCAGGTCATATTGCGGTTAAAGGCGCTCAAATTTTAATACGAAAAAAAAAATTGATTTAACCGTTTTTTAGTACATGCATATGAATATAAATACGGTACATAAACAAAAAAAAAACACTTTTTACAATATTCGTCTGTCGGTCTGTTTGTTCCGGCTAAACTCTGAAATGGCTGGACCGATTTTGAGGGAACTTTTTTTGGCAGGTAACTGATGTAGTAAGGAGTAACTTAGGCTACTGTTATTTAAAAAAAATAATTTAAATTCCACGCGGACGAAGTCGCGGGTGCATCTAGTATATATATATCATCATTACATAGTAAAAACAAAGTCGCTATTGCTGTCTGTCCGTCCCTATGTATGCTTAAATCTTTAAGACTACGCAAGGGATTTTGAAGCGGTTTTTTTTAATAGATAGAGTAATTCAAGAGGAAGATTTATATATTTAATATATCTCCACCCGTGCGAAGCCGGGGCGAGTAGCTAGTATATATATATATAAAACGGGCTCAGTTGTTCAGCGCGATAGTCGCAGGTTCGATTGCTGGCACGGTACAAACATTTATATTCATGAGTATGATTGTTTATATCGGTCTGAGTTTCTTTTTAATGGATGATAATAGAATGGTCCACTGACGGTTTACGCTGGCGGAACACCATTGGAGTATGATACGATGAACATGAGGTCAGGTCACTTAGCCTATACTGATAAAGTCACCAGGAGTGTGTCCTGATGATTTCCAGTGGGAAATAGAAATAGAAATAATCTTTATTCAAATAAACTTAATATAAGCACTTTTGAATAGTCAAGTTTTTTTTATTCTACCGCTTATTTGAAATGCAGATTCATCACAAGAAGAATAAGCAAAAAACTTGTGTGTTGCTCTGTGTTGTGTGGGGATCCGCATGGATATCAACCTGATATAGTACTTTGCTAGCAATGGGGTCATCAGTCCACATCAGTAACAAAGCATCCCAATGATTTTAGATTTGCAATGTAAACAAACTGTCTTTAAAAAAAACTCTTCAATCGATTTTCATGCCAGTTCTTCTCAATTGAATCTGTACACTGAACTGGATGGTAGGGAAAAAAATATAATATAAAAAAATTGACGTTTATAAGCCTCTAAAATGTCTTACATTTCGCACAGTTAAAATGATTTGATTTGATGATTATGTAAGTCTATGGCACATATTTTCCCAATTTAAAAATAAATACATAATGCTATGTATGGACGTAAGCAGCATACAATTCTAAACAGCTAATATACAGTAGAGTGCAAATTGAAAAGGGCATTAAAATTAATGAGAGTACCGCTCGTCCCAGATTCGATTCTTGCGAAATGTCATAGGTAATTTATCGCCACGTATTCTGTAACTACGACCGTTGTACAATGACAACTGTTTATATTACTAATCCAAAGCTGTGCATGCGCAATCATTTAAATGTAACAACTAAACGCAGTTACGATTTTTATTTGCAAAAATATCGTAAATTTTCGCATCCTTTTTGTTATTAAGTAATTGTGAAGACAATTGCGTATACATATAATGAAAATTACTTTAATAATTAAGATGTAAACGTTACCTTAAAAATGCCTCTTAATCATTAGGCGAGTATTTGAGTATTATTTTAATCTAAAGAAAAAAAACAATGTTTAGGCAAATAAATTATTTATCAATCTATATATCTACTGTTAAGAAAGGTGTTACATATGAATGTGGATGGTTATAAGGGCAGAGGAAGGCCGAAAAAGAGATGGATGGACTGTGTGAAAGATGATATGGTAAGAAAGGAAGTAAATAACGCGATGACTGCGAACAGAGATGAATGGAAGAGAAAAACATATTACGACGACCGCAAATAAATGGTATAAGGAAGAAGCAGATGATATCTACTATAAAGATTGAGAGCACAACGGTTTCTATGTTGATTATCGCATGCTTAATCCTTCTTAATGAGTAAACATTGAAGATCATTTACAATTTATAAGAACAACACGCAAGTTTATTCTTCATTCTCCTTGTTATGAGTCTGAGTTCCGAATGAGCGGTAAAATAAAAAATATGACTATTCAAAAGTGTTTATAAGTTTATTTGAATAAATCTTATTTCTATTCTATCTCTGATAATAGTGTATATTTTTTATGAATGATAATGGATGTTGGAGGCTGGCTGTCCCTATCATTGCATAGTATAAAAGAAAGTCGCTGTCGCTGTCTGTCCCTGTCTATATGTATGCTTAAATCTTTAAAACTACGCAACGGATTTTGAAGCGGTTTTTTTTAGTAGATAGAGTGATTCAAGAAGAAGGTTTATATATATAATACATGTACACCCGGGCGAAGCTGACGCGAGTAGCTTGTTTTATATAAACAGCTGGTATAACCCCATTTCCTGCGGATGCTACTTTTTTAATAAATTTATTAAAAAAAAAACAATTAAATAATATTATCTCCAATTGACCATGAGACTTGTTATCTTATAACGGTATTTATAAAGCTATTGTCCTTAATGTTTCAATAGCTGATAAGTTCATGTAGTTGTTAAAGACCACTACAAAATGGAAATGATAAAAAATATGTGTTCACTTCAGTTTTTTTTTTTTTAAATAAATAAATGTGTGCCACCTGCCTTGTATATGTACATAGTCTCTGCTAGGTAATATAAAACAGTACATATTTAGCTCGTGAGTTTTAAAAATATACGTTAATAATAAACATTAAGATTAGAAATTAGGAGACGTAAAGTCTTTGATATGCATCATCTTATATATAAAATTTTCGTGTCACAGTTTTCGTTCCCATACTCCTCCGAATAGGCTTGACCGATTCTCGTGAAATTTTGTGAGCGTATTCATCCCCCTAAATGTTAGGGGCAGTCTACCCCTAAATTTTTTTATTTTATTTTTTAGACAAAATTTTTAGTTTTTTTTTTTATGATACAACCTACAAAAATACATACAATCCTAATTTTTCACCCTTCTATCATCAACCCCTATTTTTTTAGCGTTATTAATTTATATGTCAAAACAACGTTTACCGGGACAGCTAGTTAACTTAATAAAATGGATAAAGTTCAAAAACTAAAATACTTAAATGTTCTCCAAATTTCTGATAATCTAACTAATATATCCACAATTACTGAAAATAATAAATAAACTAATTTAAAAACAATGATTAATAACCGGCAGTAAGATATATTCCTGCGAGTTCTGTTAAAAGTGTAATATAAAAAAGTCTGCGACCTGAACTCAACATTTGCACCCAATTACAGAGATAGCTTCATCCGTTAATAAATCATCATTGAGATCATTTAACACACGTAAACGTGCCACTAGAAAAAACTCTGTGAGGTATTTTAAATATTTCAACAAATTAGCTTACTTTACAAATTCAAATTCAAAATATCTTTATTCATGTAGGTCTATTACAGACTCTTATGATATGTCAAATCTACCGTCAGTTCGGAATGAGAAGAACTGACTAGAAACTCAGCTCGTTGTTTTCAAATAAATGTTGTACATGTTTACAATAATACAGATTCATTTATAAATTCAAATTTGTGAGAATAGAGTGACCACCAGCATATGCTATTGTAAAAGCAAATAGTCTAATCAGTGTTCGCAACCCAAACAGTCTGTAATAGACCTACATGAATAAAGATTTTTGATTCAGTATATTTTATTTTCGTCTATGTAAGTCGCAACAATATTAAATATATTATATTTATAATAATATTAAAAAAATATTTTATTTTTGATGTTGGCCGATTCTCAGACCTCTCAATAGAAATAATTTATAATAATTTGAATAAAAAATATTTTATTTTTGTCTGTGGTCAGTACACTCAGAAATAATCTGTAATTTTGAATATAAACCGTTTTTTCTTGTCTGTGGAACTCGCAACTAAAACTATTTACAATCTATCATGTCACGTGTCAAATACAGGTCGTCCATTTGCCGTGCGCCTGCGCACTTTTTGCGCACAAACTAAACTGCACGCTCTATTAGCTATGGTGCGCGACGTCACGCCCCTGGGTGTTAGAAAACATCATTAGAATTTCACGCTAACGAATTATTAGAATTCTATGGTGTTCTAATGATATTGCTACTATTACAGTAGCACTGTTTTATGTGATTCTGTTTAATATATTATGGAGGTATAGTGGTTTAACTTACCGCTTTATTTCCCATGGTCGCGGGTTCTATTCCTCGGACGTACAAACATTTTTAGTCATGAGTATGAATGTTATATCCTAACACTAGCTACCCACCCCGGCTTCGCACGGGTATACATGTATTATAAATATAAACATTCCTCTTGAATCACTCTATCTATTAAAATAAACCGCTTCAAAATCCGTTGTGTAGTTTTAAAGATTTAAGCATACATAGGGACGGAGAGACAGCGACAGCGACTTTGTTTTATACTATGTAATGATAAGCACTTTTTGTAATAGTTGTATTATTTTTATTCTACCACTATATGAACTACGGACATCACATTATCATATAAATCAAACGTGATACCAATTATGTGACCATCACGACCTTGACGACCTCGGTGGTCTAGCGGTCAAGCACATCGCTTTACGACCGATGTCGCGGGTTCGATTCTTCGCACGGTACAAACATTTGTATTCATGAGTATAATTGTTTGTATCGGTCTGGGTGTTTTCTATGTATAATATGTATGTATTTACTGATAGAGAGCAGTGGAAGAGAATGTGCGCCGACCCCAAATAATGGGATAAAGGCAAGGCAATGATGAATAATGTATTTACAAAAAAAAATATCTATATATATGTATCTGTTATCTTGTACCCATAACACAAGCTCAAGCTAGCTTAACTTGGGTCTAGATGGCTCTGTGTAAATTGTCCTGAGATTTTTTTTTTTTTTCGCATCTTCTGCTGGTTTTTTATTTTTATTATATTATTATTATTATTATCATTACACTTTTTATAACACCATACCTCTTATACTGTTATACATAATATTATATTTAGTATGTAGATATAGATATACAATGCATTTTTTTAATTAAATGTTTTTTTTTATTTCAGGTAAGTGAAACCGAAATTTCTTACATTTAACAGCAGTGGTGAAGGTAAGCTATTTACTGTATTATAATAATTGTATAATCCATACAAATATATAAACTACTAAAATAAAAAACTACGACTACCCCTAACACTTAGGGGGATGAAAAATAGATGTTGGCCGATTCTCAGACCTACTCAATACGCTCACAAAATTTCATGAGAATCGATCAAGCCGTTTCGGAGGAATATGGGAACGAAAACTGTGACACGAGAATTTTATATATAAGATTAGAGTATCTCTTAGTAATTAATTAGATTTTATGTCATTCAGTTTAACATGAAATTTAATATATATACTCACAGTAATCGTGTTAATTGCGCTAAAGGTACACGATTAAGCGACAATTACATAATACGGTCGCACACATGCGCGCGCGCAGCCTGCATCCTGTCCCACATAGTGAGGTGAACCGGTCCGCGTTCTATGGGTCTCTGTAAAAAAACTGGTATCACTATACGCATTTGTTACCTAAGATACCACGTTTAGATCTTGAATGATCCTTGACTGATTGAATTTTATTTAACTCACGTAAGTCTAGGCGTTGAAGTCTTTTAAGCTACTCGTCCTTATTAGATATATCTTATAGACAAACATACATATGAAATAATCTTTAAGTTATATGTAAAACTAGCTTTTGCTCCGGCTTCGCTCGCGTTATTTTACGCCCTTAGGGGTGGAATTTATCAAAATCCTTTCTATGGGGATGCTTACGTCATAGTAGCGTTATGCATGCAAAATTCGACAAAATTATGATTATTATTTTTTGTATTTTGTGGCATTAAAAAATACATACAGCCCAAAATTTTCGCCCTTCTACCACCAAAGTAAAATTAAAATATATATATATATATATGCATTAAATTTGAAATTACAACTTTTTGTTTACACACCTGTTTGGTATTGAAATCAGTTTCCCTAAGGTTGTCTCAAAAATATTGTTTTCAGTAATAAGACCGCCTTATTATAACTACACGTGTTCTTCAATATATTCTTTATGTTTGTGCTCTAGTTCATTCATTCATTTATTCATAATTTAAGAGCTACGCTCTTGTCGGTGGAACTCTTGCCACTTTCCGCGATCTTCCATCATGCTCTTTAATTCTTGATACGACACGACTCCCATTTTGTCCTCGATTTGTTTGATGTAGCTATTCCTTGGTCTTCCCCTCCCCCTCTTTCCTTCTATTTTCCCCTCAATAATAATTTTCATGAAATCATCGTGCCGTATCAATTTGCTCTAGTGTATGTTACAAATGGCGACCACGGACCGGAAGACGCAGCGTGGGAAGGCCTCCAGCAAGGTGGACCGACGATCTGGTCAAGATCGCTGGAAGGCATTGGATGCGAGCAGCGCAGGACCGATCGTCGTGGAGATCTTTGGGGGAGGCCTATGTCCAGCAGTGGACGTCTTCCGGGCTGCGATGATGATGATGATGATGATATATAGATAGACAGATATTATACTTTATTTGTAACATCATCATCTATTATCAATCTAAGAATTAGATGAGATAAATGTACAAAGTTTCTACTAGGGTGTATGTACTAGCTATAATTTGTATGATCTCATACATTGGCTAGGGTACAAAGCACATTCTCTGTTGCACCCTATACGGTGTACTGCTGTAGGCTACTCCATACATTGCAATTTATAGTCCAAGAGCTGCAGTTCAAATTCGTTACAATAAATGTACAATAGACTAAAAGATCTTGCTTTAAACCGTTAGACCACCGAGATGAAGGTATAGAATAGTAGCTGTACCCGCGGTTTCGGTCGCGTGGTTATCAAAAACACTTCATACATATTTTTTGGGTAACTTGAATCGTTTACGCAACGGAATTTTTCACTGATGCTACGCTTCTATTGGTCGTAGCGTAATGTTATATAGCTTAAAACCTTCCTCGATAAATGGACTATCCAACACAAGAGTATTTTTTCAATTCGAACCAGTAGTTCTTGAGATTAGCGCGTTCAAACGTACAAACAAATTCTTTAGCTTTATAATTTTAGTATAGATTAGAAACCGAATTTCATTTAGTACAGCCGAGACTACTAAAGTTCCCAAGCCAAGCTCCTCCCAGAAGCGCAGAATTCTCCTGCTATCTTCACAGATTTCACGGAGCGCTCACCGTTTTAAGTATATGAATTAGCAGCCTATCTCTTGGACTATATGGTTTAACTACTAAAGTAGCCAAGCTCCTCCCAGAAGCGCAGAATTCTCCTGCTATCTTCACAGACTGCACGGAGCGCTCACCGTTTTAAATATATGAATTAGCAGCCTATCTCTTGGACTATATGGTTTACAACCTGATCGAGGTACGGCGAATGTACATATGTGGCAAAGACCAAGGTCTGTGTCGTGTTTTGCAACACGCGGACAGACAACTATCGAATATGTTGCACAAATATTTGCTCATGTCCGACCGACATACGGCCACTGGTGTGCACTTAAAGCTCGATAAACTTAATAATATATTTGAACTAGCTTTCGCCCGCGGCTTCGCTCGCGTTAATTTGAAATCAAAATCCTTTCTTAGGGGATGCCTACGTCATAGTAGCTTTATGCATGCAAAGTCTCAGCCCGATCGGTTTAAAATGGACAAAGTTTCATTTTCATATAAACTTTCATCCCCTATTTTATCCCCTTGGGGGTAGAATTAATCAAAATCCTTTTATAGCGGATGCCTACGTCATAACATGCCAAAATTCAGCCCGATCCGTCCAGTGGTTTGGTCTGTGCGTCGATAGATTACTATGTCAGTCAGTCAACTTTGAGTTATATATATTTAGAAAATGTATGAATAGAAAAAATCTTTATTGTGCTCCTAACAGAATATAAACAAACATACACTATTAATATATAATTGACGGCCTCGGTGGACTAGCGGGTTACTACACCGGTTTACTTCCGATGGTCGCGGGTTCGATCCTTCGCACGGCACAAATATTTGTGTTCATGAGTATGATTGTTTGTGTCGGTCTGAGTGTTGTCTAAAGCTTAATATTATATTTAACTTAGTTTATTTATTATTAATAGTAATAATTAACTGTAACTTAGAATTATTTATACATCGCCATCTAGTCCCAAACTAAACAGATCTTGTGTTATGTGTACTAGATAACTGATAGTCATACGATATATATCTATATTTTATACATAAAATGAATAGAATATAATTGACGGCCTCGGTGGACTAGCGGGTTACTACACCGGTTTACTTCCGATGGTCGCGGGTTCGATCCTTCGCACGGTGCAGACAATTGTATTCATGAGTATGGTTGTTTGTATCGGTCTGGGTGTTTTCTATGTATATTACTTATGAAATTACAAAAAAATCTAAGTTTTCTATTAATTCTATCAGTTATCTAGGCATCAATTAGCTATACATAATCCGATTGTACAATAACACTAACTTTGTACTCTTATACAATACAATCTTAGCATTATTCATCAATCATAGCTAATAATGGTTCATCATCATCATCATCGCAGCTCGGAAGACGTCCACTGCTGGACATAGGCCTCCCCCAAAGATCTCCACGACGATCGGTCCTGCGCTGCTCGCATCCAATGCCTTCCAGCGATCTTGACCAGATCGTCGGTCCACCTTGCTGGAGGCCTTCCCACGCTGCGTCTTCCGGTCCGTGGTCGCTACTCGAGGACTTTACTGCCCCAACGGCCATCTGTCCTACGAGCTATGTGCCCTGCCCATTGCCACTTCAAAGTCGCAATTCTTCGGGCTATGTCGGTCACTCTGGTTCTTCTGCGGATTTCCTCATTTCTGATTCGATCACGCAGAGTAACTCCGAGCATAGCCCTCTCCATTGCCCTCTGAGTGACTCTGAGCTTGTTGATGGGGCCCATAGTTAGCGACCACGTCTCTGTTTAAATACTTTTTATTGTATATATGATAATGGAAGAGTCTCGGAAATTATTTTTAAATAAAAAGCATCTACGCTCACGGTAGTATATATTAGTTTTTTATCAAGGGTTTTCTTTAATCGGATTGTTAGTTATATATTATACAAGTTTCTTGCTTGTTCTTCTTGTGATGAGCATTCCGAATGAACGGTAGATTAAAAAAAAATGTTATGACTATTCAAAAGTGCTTCAATGTAAGTTTATTTGAATAAATGATTTTCTATTCTATTCTATTCTAGTTATTCTTTTGTAATTAGTACCTATAACACAAGCTGCTTACCAAGTCTGCTTACCATGGGACTAGATGGCGCTGTGTTAATTGTAAAAAAAATTGTGTAAATATACAACATTGAGAAAGGAAATAGGTACAATGGGCGGCCTTATCGCTGAAAAGAGATATTTTCAGGAACCTTCTTAAATAAAATAGCCTAAGTTTCTCCTTATTAAATCAGCTACCTGCCAAAAAAAGTCCCGTCAAAATCGGTCCAGCCATTACAGAGATTATTTTTAAACAAAAATTGAATAAAATGTTATTTTGGTGTATATACCGTATGTATATTCATATGCGTGTAGTAAAAAACGGTTATTTCAATATTACAAACAGACACTCCAATTTTATTTATATGTATAGATAACATTTATTCAAAAGAACAACACGTTAGTCTGTTGCACGTTCTTCTGCGTTCCGAATGAGTGTTAGACTAGATCAAAATATGTCTATTTAAACATGCTTATATTGAGTTTATTTGAATAAAGATTATTTCTATTACTCTTTGTTGGCAGCCGAAACAGTATGTTCACGTGATTATATAACTAACGTTAGGAACTGTACATCAGCAAGGAAGGAAACTGGTGTGCAGCCAGTATGCAACTGGTAAGGCCAGCGGATCAAAGACCGCGCGAGGCCATGTCATGCAAACACGACTCTCAAGGCAACCGGCCTAGTTACGATTCTAACACGACCATCTCTCATTATCAACCTTAAAACCAACGCACAAAGTCCATTTTACTATTAAACAACTATAATTACAATATTCTAGTGTAATTTATACGCGCGGTCGGCGTAGATTTTATTGTTTCCAATTAGAGGTCATTTTTGTTTGTGTCAATTGCATCATTATATTTGTTGAGTTGAGAGCGAGCCACAGACAGACAGAAATGCGATCCTTTTCAGTTAAGTCGATTTATTGAAGAAAAAATATTCTTAATTCGGATGTTACGTTCAATTAACTGTAATCTGTCAATTTATTCGACAATTAACTGGTTCTAATTGAGTTAGGAATTGTATCTGTTTCGACCCCAAATCATTTAAAAGCTTGAAGGATAAATTTCATAATTCACAATTTGAAAATGTTTTACTGATGTATACATATAATATAAAAAATATTCCTTCTGTTTCCTGTGAGAAATATTAATTTACTTAAAATATCTTTATTATTTACTATCTGAACTATTTTTTTTATACTTCGATGGTAAACAAGCGTACGGCTCATCTGATGGTAAACGGTAACTGTATGGACGCTTAACTGGTGATTTAACTGGCATTACGTGCGCGTTATATACGGTTAAACTTTATATAAAAACATCTGAATAGTCATATTTATTACCACCGATTAGGAAAGCAAACTCATCAAGAAGAACGAGAAAGAAACTTGCATGTTGCTCTTTTAAATAAACATTCTTAAAAAAATATATTTTTAAGAATTTTATGTGAATACAAACTGCCAAATAGCAATGTTGACATAAATAAATATAATAGTTACTTAACAAAATAAACAGTCATAGTTATCAGAACAGACCAGTCCCTACAAGCAGCACCTGTTCATAAGTATAACGGATGAGCCAGCCATTATTGCGCTCAACCATATTTTAGATCATCAATAGTAACTATTTTTTTATATATTATATCAATACTAACTAATTAATTGAAAATATCCTTAATCTAATTCACTATGAAGTATATATTATATTAGTATATAGTAAGTATATAGTTATATTTTTTATATTAGTGTGTGGAATGAACTTCCTGCCGAGGTTTTCTCACGAGACTACAGCATGGGGTTTTTCAAGTAGGGTATATTAAGATTTCATAAACGGCAACACGCACGTGACACTCCTGGTGTTTCAGGCGTTCATTGACTACGGTAACCGTTTACCATCAGATGGGCCGTATGCTTCTTTACCACCAGAATAGTATAAAAAAAATCGAATAGAACAGAAATAATTTGTTTCTAATTTTGTGCAAATTAATCTTAAACAATTGCTATCATTGGAATCGAATGAAATCATCGCAAAAGGAAAATCGATACAGATAATCGGAAGCAATTATTCTAAGAGTCTCATTAAATTTGTCATTAATATCCATTTAATTGGTACTATTATGAACAATAGTTAGTTCAACAATCCCTGCCAAGGTTGTAGTCATTCATCGTTGACATTGTCCACACATTATGTTTGGAGGGTAGCCAAAACTACATCGGTTTTGTGCAAGCCCATTCCAGCCCATTCACGTTCATGTTAATTGGCATCTAAAGGTGGAAGTTAATTTGAATTTAGATAAATATTTAATTAGTGTATGTATAAATAGAATGAGTATGGTATCTACCTTATATATAAAAAACTTAGCAGGGATGCCAACAGTGTGGCACTATGAAAATCTTAATTATCCTTATACTATAAACTACTACAAATGCGAAAGTAACTCTGTCTGTCGCACTTTCAGGCCAAAACTATAGAACCGACTTTAATTAAATTTGTTACACAGATAGTCTATACCTATAAAAAGGACATAGGCTACTTTTTAATACGAAAAAAGTATTGTAAAATAATTAGCCTAAATACTTTAAAACGCTAACCAAGATGTGTTTCACGCGGATGAATCCGAGAATTTGTCCGCGTGGAATTTAACTTTATTTTTCCCAATAAAATTTTTCGTCAAAATCAGTCTAGCCACTTCAGGGATTAACCGGAACAAACAGACATACAAAAATTGTAAAAAATATTATTCTGGTGTATGTACCGTATATGCATGTAGTAAAAAACGGTTATTTCAATATTACAAACAGACACCAATTTTATTTATATGTATAGATTTGACTCAAATGAATTAGTCATAGTTTGTTTTCACACATTTCAATATATTCAATATGGATGTAGTAAAAAACTTGTGTGTTGCTCAATTTTAAATAATCCTTGTAATTATACATTTTATTTATTATGTATAGATTTGAAACAAATGAATTAGTCATAGTTTACATATAAATACACATTTCAATAAAATGTATAATTACAAGGATTATTTAAAAGAGCAACACACAAGTTTCTTGCTCGTCCTTCTTGTGATGAGATGGCTTTGGAATAACCTACATTTAAGCAAGTTTCTTGTTTATTCTTTATGTGATGAGACAGCTTCCCGAATGAGCGTTGATTAAAAAAAAAATATGACTATTTAAAATTGGTTGAATTTAAATTTATTCAAATAAGGAATTTTTTATTCTATTTTATTCTTGTGATGAATCTGCGTTCCTAATGAGTGGTAGAATCAAAATATGACTATTCAAAAGTGATTGTATTGAGTTTATTTGAATAAAGATTATTTCTATTCTATTCATTAGGTGGGTCATCACCTCGTTTGCTATTCGGGTTGCATAAAAAAACATATAATCAAAAATTCAAATTCAAAATATCTTTATTCATGTAGGTCTATTACAGACTCTTATGATATGTCAAATCTACCGTCAGTTCGGAATGATATCGAGATGAGAAGAACTGACAAGAAACTCAGCTCGTATTTTTTTTCAACAATCATTTCATATATAGTATATATTTTTCTATAATTGAATGCTAATTCACGGTCCCAGTGGTTTAGTGATTTAGTCCTTACTTCCGACGGTCGCGGGTTCGATTCCTCGCACGGCATAAATATTTATATTCATGAATATGATTGTTTGTATCGATCTGGGTGTTTTCTATGTATAATGTGTATGTAATTAGGAAAATAAATATATATCTGTGTATATGTATCTGTTATCTAGTACCCATAACACAAGCTTTAGTTAGTTGGATCTAGGTCCGTTTTTACTACATGCATATGAATATAATTACGTTACATACACCAAAATATTTTTTTTACGATTTTTGTCTGTCTGTCTGTCTGTCCATTTGTTCCGGCTAATCGCTGAAATGGCTGGATCGATTTTGACGAGATTTTTTTTGGCAGGTAGCTGATATTTTAGAAAAAATCGCTAATAAGCTTTTTTGTTAAATTCCACGCGGACGAAATCACGGGAACAGCTAGTCTTTCATAAAAAGGGAAGATATATAATTGAGGTCATATTAAAGAGAATTTCTTATACCTATATGTACAGCAATGTTCATATTCTAGGTCACAGATTAAATAATATACAGAGGCATGGTAACAGCCCAGAATCGTCGCTATGGTTACCAGACATGTTTGGAGAATTGGCTGGGAACAGGCTAGTGGGTGGAGGCACTAGATCATAATTGGGTAGTGACTGGAGTCGATTATACATGAATATGCGTGTATTTTATAGAATAGAATAGAATAGAAATAATTTATTCAAATAAACTTAATTTAAGCACTTTTAGAATAGTCATAATATTTTTTTTTTATCTACAGCTCATTTGGAAAGCTCTCTCATGACAAGAAGAACGAGCAAGAAACTTGTGTGTTGCTCTTTTAAATAATCCTTGTAAGTTTACATTTACAAGTCGAAACGTGTGAATACAAACTACTATATAATAGCAACACTAACCAGTTCATACAATAAACAAGTAATTAATAATAATAATGTCGGGACAATTCACACAGCGCCATCTAGTCCCATGTAAGCAGAGCTTGTATAATGAGTACTAGACAACTGATATAAATACTTACATACTTTTTTTTAATACATACATAATATACATAAAAAACACCCAGATCGATACAAACAATCATACTCATAAATACAAATGTTTACACCGTGCGAGATATCGAACTTGCTACCAATGGAATTAAAGCGGTGTTTGAAACCGCTAGACCATTGAGGCTGTCAATACATATGTATACATATAATATAGTCATACATATACAAATATGCATAGAAACAACCATATATATATACAAGGATATATTAAATTTATTTTAACATGTATATTTTTACACCAATTGTGAAAGTCCGATTTGCAAATGCTGTTAATCATCAGATAAGGTTACTCCTTCTTATTGCTCATTAATATTTATCTAAATATATATAACTCAAAGGTGACTGACTGACGTAGTGATCTATCAACGCACAGCCTAAACCACTGGACGGATCGGGCTGAAATTTGGCATGCAGGTAGATGTTATGACGTAGGCATCCGCTAAGAATGGATTTTGATTAATTCTACCCGCAAGGGGATAAAATAGGGGATGAAAGTTTGTATGAAACTTTGTCAATTTTAAACCGATCGGGCTGAGAGTTTGTATGCATAAAGCTGCTATGACGTAGGTATCCTCTAAGAAAGGATTTTGAAAAATTCCATCCCTAAGGGGATAAAATAGGGGATGAAAGTTTGTATAAATCTTCTTAGATTTTGTAGGCCCTAATTTTTTACACACGCTAAACAAAAGTAAAGCCGCAAAAACTACACCTAATTAATAATAATACTTACTACTACGCGAGCGAAGCCGCGGACAAAAGCTAGTTCTGATATAATTTCGAAGAATGTTCTAAGATATTATATCTATACAAATAAATAAAATTCAAGTGTCTATTTGTAATTACAAGTTAACAGCTTTTCAATAAACGCATATGACAGTATATACGGGAAATACATTAAGAATTTAAATTTTAAAAAATTGTCTATCTGTTTGTTTGTTCTTGCTAATCTCTGAAACGGATTTTGAACTCTTGACCGATTTTGACGAGACTTTCACTCACAAATAGCTATTGTTGTAAGGAGTAACTTACGCTGCTTTTATTTAAAAAAAATGATTATTTAAATAAAAAAAAATCCATTCTGAACTAAGTTTTGTTAAATAAAATGCTTTTTTATTTATTTAAGTAAATAAATAGTAACAAATTAATACATTTTACTCATTTGAAAAGAAAAATTATATTTATAAAATTGTCTCTAGCACCATATACTACAAATTACAGTAAAAAACTTTTTTTTTACTATCTATAGGCCCCTCCGATCGATCCCCCATCCAATTCAAGTGGGGATCGAAATTACGATGGCCTGAGCCGAGGTTCGAAACCCTAGTGCTGCCCTCAGACTAAAGTCGTATCCGTCAGGCGGGAGCTGGCCTTCAGCCGCTCCATAAGTCCTTCCGCGGGTTTGGAGTGCCATCTGCACTCGCCCCCTATCATCCGGTGAAGCTGTAAAGGCCAGCTGCGGCCAACAGCATTAGAGTAATCCGAAAAAAAAACTACCTATATAAAAGTGTCAAACTCTGAATTAACACTCGGCCAAATGTAATTGAAACTCATTAAGTGGTAATCAAACCGCGACTACCTACCTCTATTATCCATAAATATGCAGTAGCTAAACCATATTGCCATAATCATCGTGCAATCTATACATATAAAATTGGAGTGTCTGTTTGTAACATTGAAAAAACCGTTTTTTACTACATGCATATGAATATAAAAGAAAAATTGTAAAAAATGTTATTTTGGTGTATACACCGAAATAACATTTTTTACAATTTTTCTCTGTCTGTCTGTCGGTCTGTTTGTTCCGGCTAATCTCTGAAATGGCTAGACCGATAGCTGTAATAAAGAGTAACTTAGGCTACTTTAATTTCAGGAAAAATCTTTTATTTTAGATATATAAAGTTAAATTCCACGCGGACGAAGTCGCGTGAACAGCTAGTTTAATATATAATGAAGTAATTGAGATTACGTACACTTTTCTGAACGTTTTCCTCAGTAGGATGATGAGATGTGGTACAGATGAATCTTTGGATATGACATAATATATAATACATAATATAGTAATCACTTACCATCAGGTGAGCCGCATGCTCGTTTGTCCCCTGTGTTATAAAAAAAAACGTAATATATGCTTGTAGGGACTGGTCTGCTCTTATCACTACGACTGATTTAATCTTATTGCATATTTATATTTGACCCAAAAAATTAGTGCTGGTTGGTAGTTTGTATTCACACGTTTCGACTTGTAAATGTAAACTTACAAGGATTATTTAAAAGAGCAACACACAAGTTTCTTGCTCGTTCTTCTTGTGATGAGACAGCTTTCTGAACGAGCGGTAGATAAAAAAAATTGTTATGACTATTCAAAAGTGCTTAAATTCAGTTTATTTGAATATAAATGATTTTCTATTCTATTCTATTCTATTCTATACCTGTTATATTGAGTTAAAATAGTATGTAATATATGCTTATAATAATAATAATTACAAGGGAATATGACAATCATTTCATTACATAGTATAAAACAAAGTCGCTATCGCTGTCTGTCCGTCCCTATGCAAGCTTAAATCTTTAAAACTATCCATTTTGAAGGATTTTGAAGCGGCTTTTTTTAATAGATAGAGTGATACTAGAGGAAGGTTTATATGTATAATCGCCCGGGTGTACAATCACACGGGTACACCCGGGTACACACTAGTAGTTTATATAGAGGTGTGCAAACACGTAAATGTATGTATATGTACTCTTTTGTTCTATTCTATTCTATTCTATTGTTAGAGTCTGTGGTCAAAATGACAACTTTAAATATTATTTAGATAGATAGATAGATAGATAGATAGATAGAATATACTTTATTTGCAACGTACAGTAAAGAAGAAGCACAAACAATATAACAAAAGACACATGTATCGTTACAATATGTAGATGTGTGTAAAACATCTTATATGTATCGAACATGTTAAATGACATGAACAGGAGAAAACTAAAAGGTAACAAATATATAATGATAATAAAGAAAAATAATAATAAATATTATATGAATTAAAATTTATGTACACAATAATATTTGATACACTTACATAAACTACATTATTATAAATTCTAAATTAAACTAAATATAAATTAAAATGCCATACTCTATTAAATATAGAGTCTGTGGTCTGATAAATAAAATGACAACTTTAAATATTATTTAGAATAGAATAGAAAATCATTTATTCAAATAAACTTACATTGAATCACTTTTGAATATTTATTACATTTTTTTAATCTACCGCTCATTCGGAAAGCTGTCTCATCACAAGAAGAACGAGCAAGAAACTTGCGTGTTGCTCTTTTAAATAATTTTATTATTACTTTACATTTTTAAGTTTAAGTGTGTGAATACAAACCACCAATTAGCACTAATTCAATTAAATACTCAAACAGAAAAAATATTGAATATATAACCAACTGGTTAAACAATTAATAAGAGGAAATCAGTCATAGTGAAAAATTATTTGAATTTCGACCACTAATAATCTCAAACATATAATAAACCGCCGTTCCGTTACACTGAATACCACAAAACCCTTGAACGTTTCTAATTCCTAACAACCGTATAAAAACATGACGAATACGAAAAAAAAAAATAACAAAAAGTATGTAAATGGCATGTCCACAGTTTTCTTTATTGAACGGTCACCGTCGCGGGGACGTCGCTTGCTGCATTGACCCAGTTAGTCGCGGGTTCGACACCCGAGTGAGGTCGTCCGCATAGATAATAACTAACCGCCTCTGTGCTTGTGAGTCTTCAAATCTGTTTTATCTGATGACGCTTAACTCGGTCGATAACAACTCGCTTTGTTAGTACCTACTCGAGTTATTCTGAATTATTCAATATTATTGTAGATTTTTAAGTTTTAATGGTAGTTTTTAATCAATAAAAAAATAATCCTTACTTAATATTATAAATGCGAAAGTAGCTCTGTCTGTCTCGCGTTCGCGCCAAAACCACTGAATTGATTTAAATGAAATTTGGTACACAGATAGTTTATCCTGATCCTGAGAAAGGACATAGGTTAGTTTTTAATACGAAAAAAGTGTTGTAAGGGTTTGAAAGAGAAGATGAAAGTTTGTATGGAAAAATTGTGTGTTAATTTTAAAGCTAGAAGGTTGAAACTTTTTTTAAGCTGTTAATTAAATATAAATTAATATGACATTCAAAATATAACCCTAAATAAATTAGGGGATGAAAGCTTGAACTTTGTTCTTCTTTGACTTTTTTGGGTTAGGTTCTTGAATACTTTTTGTTCATTCGGTCAAGGTCACTATAACATGCAGACGAAGTCGCGGGCACAACTAGTACTATTCTATATTTATTTTTCGTATATTGGAACGTGAGTTCTGACATAGATCGATGTATGATCGATGAATGACGTCACAGTTCAACGATATTTTTTAATAATTCAATTGTTTATTGCTGGCATCTCGATTGACATATGCTTAGATTGGAACGCCAGTTGTAAAAGAAACTCGAGTTAGTCTGGATACAAATGTTAAACGAATTATTCAATGTTATTCTACTTTTATAAGTTAGTAGTTTTTAATCAATAAAAAAACAACATTCTATATTTATTCTACGTATATTGGAACGCGACTTCTGAGAAAGACGTATTGATGTGAGAGAGAAAAACGAATGGTTCGAATTTCGAATGCAATGACGTCATAGTTCAACGATATTTTTAATAATTCAATTGTTTATTTCTGGTATCTCGAGTTTACGTTAAATAATTTAAATGTTTCCGTTGACGTACGCTTAGATTGGAACGCGAGTTGCGAATGAAAGACTGATGAATGAGTGAAAAGAACGACTGAAAGTTTGAATTTCGAATCCAATTGAGTTGTTATTGTTCATAGATATTTTTAAAAATCAATTATAACCATTTTGAAATCTTAAACTTTCATTAAATATGCGTAAGTTAATAATTGTTTAATTATTAATGATAATATATTGAAAAATAGATAATTTTATGAAATTACAACAGCTATCATGACTTTCCTCACACGGATCACAGATCAGCAAGCTTATTTTTTAAATTATAATAGAAATAATATTTATGAACGGTAATACATTTTATGCATATAAACTTTGAATCGCCATTTTTTATTATTTTACCGCTATATATGGTTTTAAAAAAGGTCAGCCCACTTTATATTAATCTCACGATAGCTAGAAGTAGAATAAAAAAAATTGTGACTATTCAAAAGTATATTAAGTTTATTTGAATAAAGATTGTTTCTATTTGTTGCTATATGAGGTAGTTAGAGATTTTGGCACTGTCAAATCAAATCAAATCAAAAACTATTTATTCATGTAGGACATTTTAACTGCTTATGAACGTGAAATTTTTTATATTCATATTTTTTACTTCTAAATATTTTTTCTTCTTCTTTTCTCTTTTTCTTTAACTCAACTAAATTTGGTTTTTTTAATGCCAGTTTATTTATGTATATTTGAGACTAATTTGGAAAGGATGAGCCTACCGACATTCTAAGATTAATAATATCATTACATAGTATAAAATAAAATCGCTGTCGCTGTCTGTCCCTATGTATGCTTAAATCTTTAAAACTACGCATCAGATTTTGAAGCGGTTTTTTTAGTAGATAGAGTGATTCTAGAGGAAGGTTTATATATATAATACATGTATACCAGTGCGAATCCGGGGCGAGTAGCTAGGTTGATATAATTTCCATCATAACGTAATATTTATTTCAAAACATAACAAAACGTAATCTATTTATATGTAACACTTACCCTACTGTAACTGAAATGTTCTCTGTGTACATAATACATCTGTGGCATTCCTTTCAAGTTCAAACAATGTAACAATATGTAAGTCCTGTGCAATGTGAACGCACACACATAATTGGCGTAGTTATAGGTCCTGTGCAGTGTGAACGCACACACTCACAGCTGCGAGGGCGTAGTAACGGGCGACGATCTCGTCTAGAGGGCGTTGTTGTCGTGGCCAGGTGAAGAAGTGCCTACTGCATACGTGTATATCATGATAGTTGCTATGCATATACATATATATATGTAAATATATATGTGGGATTATCACGTGTGAGAGTTGAAGAAAAGTCTTATAAGGTTTAATTATTTCTTACGTCATTCTGACAACTCCTTCAATTGTTTTTTTTTTTTTATAAAATATATAATAAAAATGATATGCATAAATCTTCTTTCCACATATATTTATATACATTACATTACATATAAATATACTTATTACATTATTTAATATTTACATTTAATGTGATATAATTGATTTATAAGTTAATAGCTGTGCCTGAGGTTTCACATGTGTGGAATTTTGTAGCCTGTATGTTATTCTGATGTATAAGCTATCTTATGGTAGAGTTTCATCAAAATCCGTTCAGTGGTTATTGCGTGAAAGAGGAACAAACATCCATCCATACTCACAAACTTCTATTATTAAGATTATATTACTAGTTGAATTTCATATCAGTTCTTCTATATATATATTCTGATAGCATCGGTGGTGTAGTGGTTTAGCCATCGGCTTACATCCGATGGTCGCGGGTTCGATTCCTCGCACAGTTATAACATTTGTATTCATAAGTATGATTGTGTGGTTTGGGTATTATCTATACATATTATGTATGTATTGACACAAAAATGTATCTCTGTATTTATATCGGTAGTCTAGTACTCATAAGACTAACTTTGCTTACCTTATTTCGTTTGTTGCTACTATTGAACCTTAATCAAAATAAATAATAATAATAATAATCTTTATTAAATTCAGAAGGATCGTTACAATATTATTTATACAATAAGTATTTATGTGTAGTCCTGGCTTCGGAACTAGCATTAGCCTAACAGAAGCCAGTTCTTAAAACATAATAATAATCTCAGGACAATTCACACAGCGTCATCTAGACCCAAGTTAAGCTAGCTAAAGCTTGGTTAAGGGTACTAGATAACTGATACAATTCTTTTCGTAAATACATACATATTATATATAGATAACACCCAGAGCGACACAAACAATCATACTAATGAATACAAATGCTCAATGAAAGGAATCAAACCCGCGACGAAGTAAGGCTGTGTGCTAAACCGCTAGACCATCGAGGCCGTCAAAGTAACAATAAGTAATAACTTAACGTTGCATAAAGCTTTCCAAATGTCACCCAAACTTACACCCGCCAAGGATCAGATGTGGGCATGCCTGGGCATCGACTCGGTCTGAAGGGCGCCCTTGAAGGGCGCTAGGGGCCGGGGACGATGAGAACGCACAGGTTTCTTACCCTCAGTATTTGTCTAAAACAAACTTGCCTGTTAAAAAAATAGTAATTTACCTTATTGTTATTGCCTATTAGAGAACCTCATAAGCGAGAAGCAGTTTCTATTAATAGATAGAGTGATTCTAGAGGAAGATTTATAGGTATAGCTAGCTATCCGCCCCGGCTTCGCACGGGTGTACATATATTGTATATATAAACCTTCCTCTTGAAGCACTCTATTAAAAAAACCGCTTCAAAATCCGTTGCGTAGTTTTAAAGATTTAAGCATACATAGGTACGGATATATAGTGACAGCGACTTTATTTTATACTATGTCATGATTTCTATACTAATCCACTTAACTGTCTGTTTAATTAAAATTAAATCAAAAAAATCTTTATTCATGTAGGTCTATTACAGACTGTTATGATATGTCAAATCTACCGTCAGTTCGGAATGACTTTCGTTATGAGAACTGACAAGAAACTCAGCTCGTATTGTTTTCAAATAAATGTTGTACATGTTTACAATAATACAGATTCATTTTTAAATTCAAATTTGGGAGAATAGTCTAATCAGTGTTCGTAACCTGTCAATGGCTGTCCGTACCTATACCGACAGACAGTGACAGCGACTTTGCTTTATAGTATGTAATGATACACGTGCGAAGCCGTACCGAGTAGCTAGTATTATATATATTGTTATGTACACTCCTGCGCATAGGAAAAGAATAGAATATATAAATTCACGGTTAATGACATTTAACTGTTAAACTTCGAAGGTGAAGTGTAATTTATGCATATAAAATAGCATATTACGAAACATATGTGTGACAACAATATATACATATATATACATAATTATCTGCTTCTTTGGTAGCCATAGAAGATACGCAATATCTCCCTGGATATGTGACGACCTCGGTGGTCTAGCGGTCTAGCACACCGCTTTACGACCGATGGTCGCGGGTTCGATTCCTCGCACGGCACAAACATTTGTATTCATGAGTATGATTGTTTGTATCGGTCTGGGTGTTTTCTATGTATAATATGTATTTATTTACAAAAAAAAAAAAAAAATAATCTATGTATATGTATCAGTTATCTAGTACCCATAACACAAGCTTTAGCTAGCTTATCTTGGGTCTAGATGGTGCTGTGTGAAGTGTCCTGATATTATTATTATTATTATTATTATTATATTTCTCTATTTTTTTCCACTTGAAATAGAAGTAGAAATAATTTTTATTCAAATAAACTCATTACAAGCACTTTTGAATAGTCGTATTGATTCTACCACTCATTCGGAATGCAGATTCATCACAACAAGAATAAGCAAGAAACTAGTGTGTTGCTCTTTTGAATATGTTTTTTTTTTATATAAATAATTACAGTATATGAGCCTTGCGAGTACATATTATATACTGTTTTAAACTTGACGCGGTCATTATTTATACGTATAATTAGTAGTAGTAACAAACGAACACGTGTGAAGGTAGACGCATATGTCTGCCCATAAAAAGATTTCATTTTCCATCTACCCGCTGCTCTTCAGTTTACCCGTGATCATGGTGGTTGAAACACTACCGAAATATCGGGAACTCAGCAAATAAATATAAAACGTGGTAAGATCCCGTGATTTTTACTAATTATACATACATATTATTCGTAGAGACCACCCAGACCGATGCAAACAATCATACTCATAGTAAGCAGGTAGCACATAGACTTAGGTAGCTGAAGCTTGTTATGGGTATTAGATAACTGATACAAATACATAGATTTTTTTTCGTAAATACATACATATTATACATAGAAAACACCCAGACTGATACAAACAATCATACTCATTGTGAATAGGTAAGTCGCAAAACGACTTCTCACAAAGTCTACCTTAGTAACAATAATATACATACTCATGGTAAATAGGTACGACAGATAGACTTTGTACAAAGTCCCATTTTAATATGAGGAGACTTTTCACAAAGTCACTTATCGATTTTAAGATTACACGCACTCGTGTGTTCCAAAAGTAAGTAATCAAACGATATAAGTACTTACAAGGTAACAAATGTACCGCGTCTGGTATTTGGACATCAAACAAGGCAGCCGAGTGCCCGGAGCGGAGTCGACGCCCGCCCTGAGGAAGGACGCGCCCTTCCACGTCCAAATCTTCGCCCTTGACTCCGCAGGCTGTAGACGCGCAAAAACAGTTTTTTTTTGCTATTCTGCAATGTTTTCTCAAACATTAGTCTGTATATGTAGAGAATAGATTTGTTTTCGTTATGTTTTTTTATAATGCATAATTTAAAACATACCTGATTGAAAGAAAATGATATCTATGTGTGTATCTCTCATCTATAAAAAAAACCAAATAGGTATATATTATCTCGGTGGTTTAGCGGTTAAGCACAGCGCCTTACTTCCGATGGTTGCGGGTTCGATTCCTCGCACGACATAAACATTTGTATTA
The DNA here is from genome assembly GCF_030625045.1 of Achroia grisella. Lineage (NCBI taxonomy): Eukaryota > Metazoa > Arthropoda > Insecta > Lepidoptera > Pyralidae > Achroia > Achroia grisella. The sequence continues at coordinate 785,189 of NW_026712898.1, forward strand.
ATGTGTATGATTGTTTTCATCGATCTGGGTGTCTATATAATTATAAGTCATTTTATTTATTCAGATTATTGAGATCCAATCCAATCTATATATAATAAGTATGTATATATATGTATATAAAAAAAAGTATGTATATTTTTATATCATATTTATTCAGTTGTCTAGTAACCATAACACAAGCTCTGCTTAATTTGGGACTAGATAGCACTGAGAATCTCAATTGTTCTGAGATATATTATTGTTATTATTATTAAGTGTTTTTTTTTAATATACGTAAAATGTTTTTTTTATTTTTCTATTACGAATAAATAGTGAAATCCTTTCTCTATTTAATATTGGTTCAGACTAGTTGTTAGCCACATGTTTACCTGCGCAGCACCATTTAATTACCATTATCAATATTGTTTTTTTTTTACTCCAGTCGTAGCTCGTGACCACGGCTAGTGCAATCTAGTCGAAACGTCGAGATAGGTAAATACCTTTGCGATAAAAAAAACCGGTTAATAATTTAAATAACGCAATAACTATATCACAGTTATTATCAAAATAAAAAAAAATCTTAGATTCATATTTCGAATTCCACCTTTCTAGACTTATTAGTCGAGACAAACGATTGTATAACTACAGACAGACTACAAAAGGTTGTATTTTGAATAAAACTGAATACGCGTTTAGGATTTCTGTGTGAACTTGAAATTATAAGGGGGGGTTGAACGGTAGGCGTAGACGCCAGTGGAAGTTCGGAAGGGCGTCCTTCCCAGGGCGGGCGATGACCGTACCTTCACACCGACCCTTTAGGTTGCCCTCAAATTATTTTGTCGCTATGATGCGTTTTATTAAAATTATTTTTAAACCCTCAGCGTCTAGTGGTTTATTTTTATTCGTCTAAAATATAATATATAATCTACACTAATTTTATACATGCTAGTCTGTCTGTCTATTAAGTAGAAGGATTTGGGCTATTATTTAATTTAAAAGCAGATAAAGTTGCAGAGGTAACAGATTCAGATATTCATCATCATCGACATCGCATCCTCCCCCAAAGATCTCCACGACGATCGGTCCTGCGCTGCTCGCATCCAATGCCTTCCAGCGATCTTGACCAGATCGTCGGTCCACCTTGCTGGAGGCCTTCCCACGCTGCGTCTTCCGGTCCGCGGTCGCCACTCGAGGACTTTATTACTATAACGGCCATCTGTTCTACGAGTTATGCCTTGCCCATTGCCACTTCAGTGTCGCAATTCTAATTCTGTTCTATTCTATTCTAATTCAAAATCAACCTTTTCATTTCTAATTGAATACGTGTCGGATATTTTTTCCAATTATGCTATATTTTTTTATGTTGTTTTTTATCTTTACCGTCCAATTCAGGTCAGTATTTTTTCTTGAACAGAACTAATGAAAAACACAGCTGTTATTATCTTTATTACCAGACAAATATAAGTAGAGAGGAAATTCTTTAGATGAAGAGCAAACGTAATGAAGGTTTTTCGGTACGGAAACTATAGGAAAAAATATTAATACTAAAAATTTTACGTTAATAAGCGGCTAAAATGTCCTACATGAATAAATTATTATTGTTTTGATTTCGTTTAAAGTAACCTAGACGAAGAAGTAGCCTAGGATATCTACAATAAAGTAACCTAGAATAGATAGCACCCATATATACACAAATAAATAAAATTGAATATATGATTGTAATTTAAGATTAAAATTATTATTACGAAAGTATATACGGTAATTACTATGTATATATGTAGATAATTTTAAAATAAATTGTCTGTTTGTTCTTGCTAATATCTAAAACGGCTGGACCGACTTTTTGATGGGACTTTTACTCGCCGATAAGTACTCCTTTTTTTATAATGTACTTACAAGTACACGTTAAAAAGAGGATTATCTATCGATCTAAGTGGTGTTAAGCCATCTTATTCGCCATTCCAAATATATAAACAAGAACAAATTTTAATTATATAAATAACTTCATCATATGAAGTCCCGAGAAAGTACCTGTAATTATTACAAAACATAATCAAATCATTTAGTGAGTATTATATATACTTGGACCATCGTTACGTCGTAGACGAATTAATTTAGCCATCGAGCTACCTTTGTGATATGAAATCTCGGGAATATATCAGTAAATATTACAAAACAACCCCACCCCTTCTCCAGCCTGAGCCGGCTGACGAACCCGTAGCGGCTGTCACCTTCGTAGCGTCACCTCTACGTAGCGGCGTAGAGGGGCTACGACCCGGTCGCCCGGGCGGCGGCGGCGCGCCAATGTTTTGCTGCGATCGCTTTGTATAGGAAGTTTTATTTTTATTCGACCTTTATTGGTCATTGTGAAATTCAGTTTTTTATATACCACGTAGATGGCAAACAAGCATATGGCCAATCTGATGGTAAACTGTTACCGTAGCCTATGGACGCCTGAAACACCAGGGGTGTCACATACGCGTTGCTGACCCTTAAGAAACCTTAATATACCCTTCTTGAAAAACCGCATGCTATAGTCTCGTGAGAAAACCTAGGCAGGTAGTTCATTCCACAATGTAAGTGTACGCGGGAGGAAGCTCGTCTGAAACTGCACTGTCCGAGACCACTTAGGTTCCAGCGTGTGGGGATGAATTCCCTGTCGATGGCGTGCGGTGCGATGGTAAAAGGTAGCCGTAGGCAACATGTCAAACAATTCTTCAGAATAAGGTCCGTTGTATGTTATTAGAAGACGTAAATAAGTAATTGAGAAATGAAAGAAAGAAAGAAAGAAATGAATGAAAGAAAATTTTTGATATTTTACTATCTTCGTAGTCTAGTCATTACTTTAGTTCCGATGGCCATATAGGTTCCTCCCGCTGCAAACTTTAGTCATATGTGTGATTGTTTGTGTCGGTCCGGGTGTCTTCTATGTATAATACATATTATACATAAATATATGCTTCCAAGGATTTAGATGAGTCGATACTTCCTGTTGTCCTGAGATTATTATTATATTATTATTATTATTATTATAGCTTGTCCTTTCATGAAAATTATGTCACCTGTAATCAGACAATAAGAACCCGCGCTAATATGAAGAAAAACGGTGTCCTAAACCACTAAGGCACTAAGGCCGTCAAAGGTGACTGACATAGTGATCTATCAACGCACAGCCCAAACCACTGGACGGATCGGGCTGAAATGCATGCAGGTAGATGTTATGACGTAGGCATCCGCTAAGAAAGGATTTTGATAAATTCCATCCCTAAAGGGATAAATTAACGCGAGCCGCGAGCAAAAGCTAGTGTAAAATAAAGTCGTTGTCGCCGTCTGTCCCTATGTATGCTTACTACGCAACGGATTTTGACGCGGTTTTGTTTAATAGATAGATTGATCCAAGAGGAAGGTTTATGTATATAATACATGTACACCCGTGCGAAGCCGGGGCGAGTAACTAGTAATATATATACTTATAAACATACATCTAATTAACAACTGCAGTTATATAAAAAAACTAAGAGGACATTCGGGTTCATTGAACGTAGTTGACATTGTTAGACCGATATGGATGTCCCCATGCCAAATTTCCCCTTTTCCCCTTCACCTCTGCGAGTAGGGCAGCTGGGGCTAAGTACTTTTCCCGTAGGTTCGAGCGTCCGGGCGTCTGTGCATCGACCCGGGGTAGGGGCGGGTTGCATGTTACATATAAATACACTTTATTTATATACACTAAGTCACATTTTACAATGTACACTAGAAATATATACAATAAAAACAGAGAAGAATATATGAGAATAGAAAATCATGTGTTTGTACAAAAACAACTGTATTTAAGTCAGTCAAATCAAATTAAAATATCTAAAAATGTAAGCCTATTGCAATTACAGTATATATGTAACTAGCTTTTGTCCGCGGCTTCGCTCGCGTTAATTTATTGCGTGGAATTTATCAAAATCGCCTCTTTGGGGATGCCTACGTCATAGTAGCTTTATGCGTGCAAAGTCTCAGCCCGATCGGTTTAAAATTGACACAGTTTCATACAAACTTTCATCCCCTATTTTATCCCCTAAGGGGTAGAATTTATCAAAATCCTTTCTTAGCGGATGCCTACGTCATATATCTACCTGCATGCCTACTTTCAGCCCAATCCGTCCAGTGGTTTGGGCTGTGCGTTGATAGATCACTATGTCAGTCAGTTACCTTTGAGTTATATATATTTAGATTAAAACAGAGAAGAATAAGTCGAATGTACGTAGCCTATCTGATGATATGGTTCTTGTATTTTTTTATTCTTCACACAAAATTATGTAAATGGCTGATTTATGTACATCCGTCATACTCGTGAATGGGTGCTGCTTGTGGGGACTGGTCTGTTCGGGTTACGAACACTGATTAGACTATTTGCTTTTACAATAGCACATGCTGGTGGTCACTCTATTCTCCCAAATTTGAAATAAAAAAAAAAAATCCATATTGTAAACATGTACAACATTTATTCGAAAAGAATACGAGCTGAGTTTCTTGTCAGTTCTTCTCATCTCGAAATCATTCCGAACTGACGGTAGATTTGACATATCATAAGAGTCTGTAATAGACCTACATGAATAAAGATATTTTGATTTGATTTGATGAAGCAGATATCTAAGTAGAATAATGTAGAAATAAAATATAAAGGCAGTTAGCGAACTTTATGTTTTAAATATATTTATTTTAACAATACCGACCGTTGATTAGACTTTTTTTTATTAATATATTAATTTCTTTAACAATATTTTCTGATAATAAATGTTTATTATTCTCATTTCCTATAATACGTATATATATAAACGATATATGTACAAATATAACCTATAACCCCGTACATACGCATGGCGGGAACATTCTTTTTGTTTTTTTTTTTTTTTTAATTTTGTGGGGTACACAATTAAAAGGTCTTCGATTTTCAGAATATGTGGACTGTATTTCAATTTGTTTCTTATTCTATGGGAGTGGGGTTTTCTTGGTCGTTGCGCCGGCGGTGGTTCTTCGTCGGTGGCGTATGCGTAAGAGAGCGCGATCGAGAACCAATCCGCCTTTTACGGGCGGCCGAGCGCGTCCTTCCCCACCCCCGCCGAGCTGTGCGCGTCGGCCGTCCCACCCTCCCGACAATTCCTGCACATGTCGGTGACCGACGGGCCGGAACAGCGAATACGCACACATTTAAAATTAAATACAATAGTAACAATACAAAAAACTACAAAAAACCACGTGCGACTAAATGCCACATGTTCAGGCTACACTAAAGCTGTGATCCCTAAGAATTTACACAATGGGCGGGCATAGAATTCACAGTATCTATGCCGCTACAAAGGGTATATGGTACAAACAATAGTCTAACCTAAACAATAGTCAAAACACTGGAAAAATACAAATTTATACACAAAATTTATTTACATATTTTCGATGCCGACTCGTGGTCCGCAACAGCCTCCCCCCGGCGCAGATCTTCGCAGCCCTTATCCCTAGGGAGGACCACTAGCCTTCGGGTCGGCCTTCGAAAAATTCCCCCTCGCGTCCTCACGTCCGCACTTCGCACCACGCCGTCGGGCCCCTCATAGGTGCGCTCCACTTGCCCGCGCGGCCACAGATTGCGAGGTAGCAGGCCGTCCACTATTAAAACCATGTCGCCCGGCTTGATGTTTGCCGTGCTCCGTCGTACGTCGTCTCTGGGCGTCAGCGTCGGTAGGTATTCTCGTAACCACCGCTGCCAGAATCTATCCGCGAGCGCCTGTGCTGCGCGCCACGTTCTGCGGTCGGCAACGTCGGTGGTACCTACGTACGGTAGGCCGACGGCTGAGCCCATCAGAAAATGGTTGGGGGTCAGCGCCTCTTCGTCCTCGGGTCGCACTGAGACGTGGGTTAAGGGACGTGAATTGACGGTGTGTTCTGCTTCCGTCATTAGCGTTGCGAGCACCTCTTCTCTCGGCGCCCGCTCGTGCAGTACCACTGCTAGCGCTCTCTTCACGCTCCTTATCAGTCGCTCCCACGCTCCTCCTTGGTTCGGTGCGCCCGGGTCGCTGTACCGCCAGTTTATCCTCTTGTTGCTGACGTACTTTTCCAGTTCAGGGAGCCATTCCTTAAACGCAGTCGTAAGCTCCACGTCGGCTCCGCGAAAGTTCGTTCCGTTGTCCGACATAAAGGTTCGTGGCCAGCCGCGACGCGCTGCCATGCGTCGTATCGCCATTATAGCAGAGTCGGTCGATAACCCCGCTATGAGTTCTATATGCACGGCCCGGGTGACCATACACGTGAATAGGAGCCCCCATCGCTTCTCTCGCCTGCGACCTATCGTCACCCACATAGGCCCGAAACAATCCATACCGCATCTTGTAAACGGCCGGGCGTATGCGTCGAGTCGCTCCTTTGGCAAGTTCCCTTTCACTGGGACGTCGGGGTTCCTCCGGCGTACGGCGCATGTTGTGCATTTGCGTAATACGGTCTTGACGGTCGGCCTTAAACGCAGCATCCACACGTATTGGCGCAGGGTGTTCACCGTCTGTTCTCTGCCGGCATGATGATGTAGCTCGTGTTCTCTCTTAATCATCATCTGCGCCAACGGGTGCGCTCCGTCCAGTATGGGTGGATTCTTCATTTCTAGCGGCACCTGTGCTGCGTTTATACGTCCGTTCAAGCGTATTATGCCATCCTTGTAAACGGGATCCAGGCGGAACAGACGACTTGTCCTGTCTACGGTCTTTCCTTCGCGTAGACACCGCGTTTCCTTCGGGAAACTGTCCTGTTGCGCCTGCCGTATTATTAGTTGCTCCGCTTTGGTGAAATGCTCTGTGCCTAGCTTCTGTGCCCGTCGCCTGCATTTATCTGCGAACAGTAGCACTTGCGCCATGGTCCTCCTCACTCGGTCATATGAAGAGAACCGTGCAATGTCGATCACGGGTTCTGTCTCCTCCCGGACGTGTGCTACCATCTCTGCTGGGACGGGCTCGCTCTCATGAGGCCATTCTTGCTCCGGAGCGTACAGAAATGCCGGCCCGACAAACCATCTGTCGGCAGCGGTCATTTGTGTGTATCCCGCGCGGGTCGCGTCGTCGGCTACGTTGTGGGCAGTCGGTACCCAGCGCCACTGTGTCGGTTTCGTCAGTTCGGCGATTTCTGCCAAACGATGAGCCACGTATGGAGTATATCTGACGGTGTCGTTCCTTATCCAGTGTAGCACCGTTTTCGAGTCCGTCCATAGGAAGACTTCGGCCTCGCGACTATGTTCTTTCAATATGTCAGCGGCCAGTCGGGCTCCTATCAGGCTCGCCTGAAGCTCCATCCGGGGTATACTCTGCGCTTTCATGGGCGCTACCCTCGCTTTGGCTGCTACCAGGACGACGTTAACGCTACGATCCTCGCGTTCCGTCCTCCAATACGCGGCTGTGGCATATGCCTGTTCGCTTGCGTCCGTGAATACGTGCAGTTGCGACCGTTGGCTGTCGTTCGTGCCATACCATCGCGGCAATCTCAGTTCCTCTATATAGGCTAAGTCATCTCTCCATTCCTGGAACATCCGCGCTTCCTCGGCGGGCAGAGGGTCATCCCATTCGACCTTCTGCACCCACAGCGCCTGCAAGATGATTTTTGCCGTGATGGTGTAAGGGCTCAGCAGCCCGAGCGGGTCGAACAATGACATCACCGCTCCTAGGGCTTCCCTTTTCGTCGGTATCCGCGTGCCGTGCTTCACTTCTCGTGGGACGCGTGGCATGCCGGTGTTGAACGCCAGCTGGTCTTCGGCTGACATCCACAATAACCCCAATGTCTTTCCGTATGGATGTGCGTTGGCTCCCAGTTCCTTCGGCGTCCTCGCTCGCTGGTCCTCACTCACATTCTCTAGCAGGCTCGGTCGGTTTGTATTCCAACCCGCCAGCGTGAATCCTATCCCGCCATGAACCTCTACTACCTCTCGTATGGCGCGGGCTGCTTCCTCTTCGGAGTCAAAGCTATCGACCCAGTCGTCCATGTAGTGGTTCCTTGTTATGGCGGTGTACGCTGACGGGTGCGACTCTCGGTGCTCTGCCGCGTTCCTGTCTCGAACGCTGTGTGCGATGAACGGTGAGCTCCTCGCCCCGAAAATCATTGAGGTCATTACGTATTTCTGCGGCGGGTTAATCCTGTCATCTCCTCGCCACAGAAACTGTTGTGCTGCTCTATCTTCTTCCCGTATCTTAATCTGCAGGAACATCTCTCGTATGTCCGCCGTGATAGCTACGGGCTTCTCGCGGAAACGGTATAACACACCGTTAAGCGACCGTAGCATATCTGGCCCATCCAGCAGTGCGTCGTTCAAGCACATTCCCTTCGAACGGGCCGCGGCGTCGAATACGAGTCGCAGCTTTCCGGGTTTATTCGGATTCGTCACTCCGAAATGGGGAAGGTACCACGCGCGGTCGTTGTTGAACCGGTCGTCGGTTACTTCCTCGGCGTAACCCTTGTCCAACAACTTGTTTATCTCCGCGGTATACGCCAGCCGGAATTCCGTAGAGCGATCCATCCGCCGCTCTATTCCCCTCAGTCGGCTCGCTGCCATGTCGTAGCTGGGAGGTAGAGCGACGTTATCTCTCTCCCACGGCAATCCTACGACGTATCGCCCATCCACTCTCGTCGCTGTGCGGTTGAATGTGGCGACGGCGCGCTCCTCCTTAGCAATGGGTAATCTCTTCGACGATATACCCAACGCGTCGATGTCGTAATGCGCTTTTATTATGCCCTCTATATGCCGCATGTCTGGCTCGGCGTTGCGCTGTGTCAACCGCACGTGGAGGACATGTTCCTCGTCTTCCACGACACTTCTGGGTACCGTTCCGTGGATGACCCATCCCAGTCGTGTCAGCGACGCTGCGGGTTGATTGTGCCTTCCTGTGAGCAGCTTCCGCGTAACAATCAGATGCCAGTTGTCTGACCCGATCAAGACCTTGGGTCTGGCATCTTCGTAGCACACTTGGTCGCAAGTGAGTTGTCGCAGGTGTCCGTACGCGAGTATTTCCGGGTTCACTCGCTGCGTTCCTAGGGTGAGATCCCGGATCGTACGCGCCCTCACCGAGTGTTCTTCGTCCGTATGGTGTCGCCCTCTGATGATGACATCAGCCACTCGGCTTGAGGCTTCGTGCCAGCTCGAGGCTGCTCCCTGAATTCTCAGAGATCGCGTCGGACCTTCGGCTCCGATCTGTTCTGCGATCTCCGCATCGATGAGTGTAACCGTCGAGCCTTCATCTAGCATCGCGTACGTCTCTACTTCGCGTCCCGTCTTGCCTTTCACGATGATGGGACACACCTTTAACAACACTTGGCTGTTCTCTGGCAAGCGTGCTGCGGCTGTAATCGCGGTGTCCTCTTGCCGCTTCGGCGGCTCTTCTGGGGTGTGCAGCAGGGCGTGGTGTGGCTTACGACACTCTCTCACACCACATTTGCGTGCCTTACACTTGAACCTTCTGTGCGTGCTGTTCATGCATTGGAAGCACATCTTATTTGTTTTCGCCCACTCCCATCTGTCCGATAACGACATGTCGTTCAGCTTCTTACACTTCGGCGTTACGTGTGCGGCGCCGCAACAGCGACATTCGGTACTCTGTTCGCTCTTTTCTACGGCGGCGTATACGGCCGCGCCACGATCCGTCATCTGTCGCCGAGGTGCCGACATCGTTGCTTTCGGTATGGGTTGCCTAGTGGGTTGCTTCGGGGGCTGCTTCGTGGGTAGCGCGCTCGTTCGTCTCGTTGGTGATGCTATTCGCAGATGTCGGGTCATGAGATCGGCTTCGCTCATTAAAAACTCTGCCATCTTGATGATCGTAGGTCTAGTGTCCTCCTTGTTTTTTTCAGCGTAGTGACACCAGTGGACCTGTAAGTGAGGGGTCAGCTTCTCTGACACTTCACTCTCAAGCGCGGGATTATGTAGAAATCTCGCCCCCATGTCGATATCCGCGACGATGGTGGTGATGTTCTGTAGTTTAATGGCGAATTCAATCACCTCTGTTGTCGATGTTGCTATTACCGGCATCCTTCTCAGATCTTTGAGGGCGCGGTCGATGATGGCCTCTGTCCGGCCGTACCGCTGCTCCAACGTCCTCATGATCTGCGACGGTTCTGTAGCGGATACGAGTAACGCTGCGACTGTCTCTCTCGCTTTTCCACGTAAGCAGGCCCTCAGCCTGGCCAGGTTCTCCGCTGGTGTGATCCTGTACGTCTTTGTAGACTGGTCTACGGCCGCCTTAAACGCTAGCCATTCACTTGCTTCGCCGCTGAAGATCGGGAGATCTTGGGCTTGCCTCGGCGCTACCCTATCCGCTCGTTCGTCCACAGCTCGTTCAATAGCTTTGGCCAACCGGGTGAATCCTTCTTGCATCCCGGCTTCAGGAGCGGGGGACCTCCGTCTTTGCTTCGGCGTCCTCGGCGGTGAAGCTTGCCTTTCTGTTGGCTCTTTCTGCGTAGGCGGTGGGGAATTAATTCTCTTCTCCCCCCGTACTTCGGTACGTTGAAACCAATCCGTTATACGTTGCAGGCCGGCACCTTCCTCGGAGCACACGCTATCTCTATCAGTCTCTTCATGTACCGCGGCGACATCGGCTGCCAACTTCTTTCTAATTAAATCAGCCTGTAATTTCGCCATCTGTAGCGCTGCCTCGTACTCCAGCCTCTTTAATTTAGCTATACCGCTAGCGGTAGAGCGGCGCGATCGCACCGACGCGGCCCGGGCCGGACGTACATCTGTCGTCGGCGGCTGCGACGGTGGCGCCGGTGCGGAGTCCGAGGTAAACGCGGCGCGGGCGGCTTGTGCCTGTGGCGCGCTCGACGGCGCGGCGGACGCGGACATCTGCGTGGTTTCTGAAGGGGACGCTTCTGTCTGTTCATTTTCCCGCGTGGTCTTTTTCTCTGCTCCCGGGGCTTGGCTTCTCGTAGTCGGCATCGTGTTCTGGCACTTGCAAGCCCCTAACCTACCGGTCCCTACCTACCTAACCGTCCCTAACAATCCCTCAGGATAACACCCGAGGGGATGGACTATGGGGATAGGAGGGTAGGAATTACCCCGCAGTGGTGCGTATGTACAGACGGGGCGCTCAGGGCCGGTTCGGACTTTCCGACCCCTTTGGCAGTGCCTACAGTCCGGCCCCCGCTATACGATACACACGTACAGGCGTAATAGTGCTATTCGGTTGCGCCACGGTAACAAGCAACAACCGGCAGTGACACACCACCCACTGCACCGCTCAATGGCGTTAACCCACACTCCGACCGTTTGACACCGTTAGGTGGTAAGAGATGTGAGCCGCGGACACACCGCTTAGACGTTATCTATCCTATATGGCGTAGACGTTATTTATCCTATCCTCGCTGCACCCTCAAGTTTTCACCTTACGACGGCAGCTAAATTCGGTAAGCTGCTAGCGTCGCACCGTTGGGTGATCTTCCTCGGCGAGGTACGTCGCACCGTTGGGTGATCTTCCTCGGCGAGGTACGTCGCACCGTTGGGTGATCTTCCGCGGCGATTCGTCGCACCGTTGGGTGATCTTCCACGGCGATTCGTCGCACCGTTGGGTGATCTTCAGTCTTGATATGCGGCTGCGATGGACCACAAAATTGTGGGGTACACAATTAAAAGGTCTTCGATTTTCAAAATATGTGGACTGTATTTCAATTTGTTTCTTATTCTATGGGTCGGCCGGCCGGAGTGGGGTTTTCTTGGTCGTTGCGCCGGCGGTGGTTCTTCGTCGGTGGCGTATGCGTAAGAGAGCGCGATCGAGAACCAACCCGCCTTTTTCGGGCGCCCGAGCGCGTCCTTCCCCACCCCCGCCGAGCTGTGCGCGTCGGCCGTCCCACCCTCCCGACAATTCCTGCACATGTCGGTGACCGACGGGCCGGAACAGCGAATACGCACACATTTAAAATTAAATACAATAGTAACAATACAAAAAACTACAAAAAACCACGTGCGACTAAATGCCACATGTTCAGGCTACACTAAAGCTGTGATCCCTAAGAATTTACACAATGGGCGGGCATAGAATTCACAGTATCTATGCCGCTACAAAGGGTATATGGTACAAACAATAGTCTAACCTAAACAATAGTCAAAACACTGGAAAAATACAAATTTATACACAAAATTTATTTACATATTTTCGATGCCGACTCGTGGTCCGCAACAAATTTTATATTCAGACAAAGGAAATATTCCATATTTGAATTGAAAAGAACAAGGCTTTGTTTATTGTGTTATATAGCAGTATGTATATAAAAAAAATAAATTTATTAAGACTGATGTAAGACTGATGATAGACGAGACAGGTTTAAAAGAAGTAATTAGAACAGACAGACGAAAACAGCGGCTTTATAGACATAAACTGCGCCATACATGAAAGATCTTTTGAAGTATCTTTTACACAAAGCTATCATAATAAGATTAGCAAGTCTCAAATTTCAGTCTGGAACTAAAGTCAAAGTGTCAGTTCAAAATAAACATCCTTTGAAAGCTTAAACTTGCCGAACCTTATGAAATTAGACATAGCTTAAGCAGAACGCACACATGCGCAACTTTATGTGTATATACAGTAGCGATATTCACAGATACACGCACACATGCGCAGGTTTACTGCTGACTCACGCACACAACCGTAAAAATGTGCACACATACGTAATCGTCTAGACAACTTATTAAAATGCGGTGTTCCGGGGACTCGGCATTCGTGAGTAGGATAGGTCACGGACAACCACGGACATGGCCGTCTCCTTCTACTGCATACATCTGTCCTTGTCACCCGCATGATAAACTAACCCCATTCAAAATGCAACCTTATATCTTTTGCTATTGCGTTCATTGTGTAATGCATATGTAGTCAGGTATAAATTTCGCTTTCAATGCTGACGTTGCTTTGCTGGAATGTCGTAACTCGCAGTAATGTTATTAAGGAATATCGATCTTAATATGTTGTATGTATAGAGTATAAAATTGGTTGATGATATAGTTAGTCCTTCCAGGGCCCACGACGAGCAATGTTTGTCCTTGGTCGGTCAGGACGAATTAGTCTTGGGAATAATAATTTATGTAAATTTGTTCCATGAATGTGGTATATACATACATACATACATACATATAATATGTGGGATCTATATACATATCTAGGTACAAGACTAAGCTAGGTATTGTCTTGTAGTTGTTATTCAGAATGACATTGGTGGAGTCGGTAGACTAAAGGTTTCGCACGCGTTACTTAGTCGCGGGTTCGAATCTCGGATGATAGAAACATTTATAATCATATTGTTTTGATTCGTCTATTCTTTTTAAGCATTTTATATAAAATAATAGTACAGTAATAAATAAAAAAAAAGTAATTTTGTATTTCTATAATTAAATTGTTAAATCATACAAACTGTCAAACTAAGCATTTGTATGATGGTACTGTATGAGTAGCATAGTCACAAAAATATATTTTTGGTATGTATCATATTAAATTATAATTTAATATAATTTATTGTCATTTTTTTTTTAATTTATACGTCAAACGTCAAGTAGAATTAAGATAAAATTAAAAAAACCGCCTACAATTTACATATATGTACTTATCTTATATATAAAATTCTCGTGTCACAATGTTAGTTACCATACTCCTCCCAAACGGCTTGACCGATTTTTATGAAATTTTATGTGCATATTCAGTAGGTCTGAGAATCAGCTACTATCTATTTTTCATATTTTCATTAATATTTTATTTTTTGGGCAATTTTTATTAAAAAATACATACAATCCTAAATTTTCACCCTTCTATCACCAACCCCTATTTTTTTTATAGCGTTATTAATTTATATGACAAAACAACGTTTGCCGGGACAGCTAGTATAATTATAGATATTGATATGCTTTTGGAGTTTATTCATTACACAGAAAAATCTAAGTTTTATATGACTTACTTATACAATCACTGATTACCTCGACTCTGTGGTCTAGGAGTTTAGCACACGGCTCTATTTCCTATTAACGCGGGTTCAATTCCTCGCACGATGCTATGTATTCATAAGTGTTTGTATTGGTCGGAATGTTTCTATGTTATATGCATTTACAAAAAAATCTGTGTATTTCTATCAGTTGTATAGTAATATAGTCATAACATTAGGCTCTGCTTAGCTCGGGACTAAATGGCGCAGTTAGAGTAGCTAACTTTGTTTGAAAAAAAAAACGTATAAACTGGTTCAGATAGGAAAAAAAAGTAAATTTCAAAGTTTTTTTTTCTTTTAAATTTGTTGGCGACCGACCGCGGAACTCTTTTGATATTTTTATTATTTTTAAATTCATATTTTTGATGAGTTCTTTTTTATATGTCACGTTATTTGTTATTGTATTATTCTATTATTGTCTTTTGATAGTTTCGCAACTGCACATATTAATATATTATATTATTGTAAACTACGTGTTTTCATCAATTAGACACCCATACAGTCCACCGATCCATTGCAACATTAAAAACGTATTTTTTGTGCTTTCAACACTAGATCTGTGACAAATGTCACAACTCACAATTGACATCTAACATTTCGTTCAGTAATTATAAATCGTTAAGTACCCATAACGATTATTTTGTTTTACGCACAGTAGAGGTTGAAAATAAAGTATTTTTGCATACTTTATGTACAAATAAAGTATAATTACCAACAATAATATAATAATAATAGTGTCAGGACAATTCACACAGCGCCATCTAGTCCCAAGTTAAATAGCTAAAGCTTGTGTTACGGATACTAAATAACTGATAAACACATAGATATTTTTTTCGTTTTATTATACATAGAAAACACCCAGACCGATACAAACAATCATACTCATGAATACAAATGTTTGTGCCGTGCGAGGAATCGAACCCGCGACCATCGGACGTAAAGCAGTGTGCTAGACCGCTAGACCACCGAGCTCGTCAATATAAAGTAGGATATGTTATTACAAAGTATGGTTGGCAAACCTAGACGCAGTGTGATTTATTCTAGGTTGTTATTATATGTAATATTATGTTGAATGAATGAATGAAAAACACTTTATTGTTCCTCTCACAGAAAGAATAATTACATAAATTAATATGTACATTAAATATGAAAATAATTATAATATAGAGGTAACAATGGGCGGCCTTATCGCTAAATAGCGATTTTTTCCATATGTTATATGTTTTATTATTATTATTGAGTGTACAGTACACGTGCTGTCTAAAATTGTCTTACTATATTGGGGTACAAAAATATAATTAGACTAACTGTACCTACGACTTCCTTCGCATGGAATTTAACTTTATTTCTCTAAATTAAAAGATTTTTTCTAAAATAAAAGTAGTCTAAGTTAACTCATTATTACATCAGCTACCTGCCAATAAAAGTCTTGTCAAAATCGGTCCAGCCATTTCAGAGATTAGCCGGAACAAACAGACAGACAGACAAAAATTTATTTGTTATTTTGGTGTATGTACCATATTTATATTCATATGCATGTAGTAAAAAACTGTTATTTCAATATTACAAACGGACACTCCAATTTTATTTATATGTATAGATTTGTATGCCTGGCCTGTATGAACACGCTGGTAGGATGACCGACATGCCTCCTCGTGTGTTTAATTCTATATATAAATATATCTTTTTACACACTCTTAAATAAATACATATTGTTACGAGTATATACGACGTACTTATTAATTTGTAATTTAATTTTTTTTTTTTGGTTCTGTTTTTCCCTTTTTAGAGAAAGGCAAAAGGACTCAGCCCATACAGCCAATTTGTGATTTAATATATTACGAGTAATAGTTCAGTTGTCAAAAACACTGATTCACATTGTTGTAAATATATTATAAAAAAGGACAATAGAATTCTTCATCTTTCTGCTTTTCTTTTCTTTTCTTTTCTTCTTTCTGCAAACGTACATATTATTTATTATTTAACATATCATCTCACCATCTAAACACAACAGAACCCTACCACAACACATATACTGTTTAACTATACGTATCAAAGTCAATAGGTATAGGTATAAAAATTTATATATATACTGGAATTACCCTTAAAAAAATCAAAACATCTGTTAAATCATATTTATTGAGCAAAGCCTATTACGCGCTAAAGGATTACTTGAATAACAAATCTACATGGCAATAGTGAGACTATAGACAAGTAATATAAATTTATTCTCAATTTGACCATAGACTTCATTACATAGTATAAAACAAAGTCGCTGTCGCTGTCTGTCCCTATGTATGATTTAATCTTTAAAACTACGCGACGGATTTTGACGCGGTTTTTTAATAGATTGAGTGATTCAAGAGGAAGGTTTATATGTATAATAGATGTGTATCCGTGCGAAACCGGGGCGAGTAGCCGGTTAACAATAAACAAAAGAATATATATGTGTGTGTGTGTGCAGAATATTGGGATTCTGGGCAAGCCAGTAAAAAGATATCATTTCTGAAAATTCTTAGCTTAGTTTACTATAAAAATATATATATTTCGGTTGATGGCCTCGGTGGTCTAGCGGTTTAGTACATCGCCTTACTTCCGATGGTCGCGGGTTCGATTCCTCTCACAGCACAAACATTTGTATTT
Source organism: Achroia grisella (assembly GCF_030625045.1). Taxonomy (NCBI): domain Eukaryota; kingdom Metazoa; phylum Arthropoda; class Insecta; order Lepidoptera; family Pyralidae; genus Achroia; species Achroia grisella. The sequence goes on from NW_026712898.1 coordinate 801,773, forward strand.
ACTAGTATGACTGTTTCTTTCGGTCTGGATGTTTTCTATGTACAATATGTATGTATTTACGAAAAGAAAATCGATGTATTTGTATCAGTTATCTATGTAGTACCTATAACACGAGCTTTAGTAATGTGATTGTGATGTATTTCGCAATAGTATCAATCAATTGAATTATTTAGAATTAAAATAAAATGTTGACAATTAATGAAATATTGACCTTCTATTATATTCCATAATGTTTTTAAAGTAAGAAGTTCTGGTGAATGAGTAATATTTAGAATTTATAATGACTTGATTGATTTAATATTTGTACGTTGGAAACAGCAGAATATGATGAAACATATATTATATATACTTACCACCATTGTACATACCATATTCTGACAAATAAATATATTATTATTATTATTATTAGCTAGATTAACTTGAGTCTAGATGGCGCTGTGTGAATTGTCCAGAGATTATTATTATTACTATTAAACATTGTTCATCATATACATGAAAAATAATACAGTTCTTTCTTAGGTTATATAAAAGAAATAATTACGTGAAATTAATATTACACACACAGATCGAATTTCGCTAATACGGTAAGTGTTCGTTCAATATTTGTACAGTAATTTTTCCGATAAACCGCCTAAATATCGGCAATATACCGGTTAATGCCGACCGGAGACCTCGTGGATGGATTAAATGACCAATCACACTCAAGTCTAACAAAGTAATATTAGAAAACACATCCGCACCATTCACACTGTCCGGGAATAACACATATCTAAGTGGACGCGTTGAATATAAGTTCCGGACACAGTCCATTAAAAAAAACTGAGCGATATCTTGCCAACAAACTGTTCTACAGTTTGGCGAGTCAATGTATAAAAACAACTGTACTATTATCTTTATTAAATAAGTAATAAGTTAAAAAAAAATTTGCTTATTTAAAGAAAAAAGTGACATCTCCTAATTGCGAAGCTTGTGGGAAAGAAGATCTGTATCATATTTTGATGGAATACGTTCGTAATGCATCTGAAAGAGAATATACCATCCTAGCTTTAAAGTTAAACAAAATATCTTTATTAATGTAGGTCTATTACAGACTCTTATGATATGTCAAATCTACCGTCAGTTCGGAATGACTTTCATGATGAGAACTGACAAGAAACTCAGCTCGTATTCTTTTCAAATAAATGTTGTACATGTTTAGAATAGTACAGAAATATTCATTCATTCATTCATTGTCAAGATTCATATTTAAGTGTCGTGTATATTTGAGCGACTCCCTCCGATCGACGACCGTCCAATTCGTACAGGGATCGAAATTATGACGGCCTGACCCAAGGTTCCAACCCATGTGCCTTCAGACTAAAGTCGTATCCGTCAGGCGAGAGTTGGCCTTCAGCCGCTCCATAAGTCCTTCCTTTGGTTTGGAGTGCCATCTGCACTCGCCCCCTATCATCCGGTGAAGCTGTAAACGCCAGCTGCGGCCAACCGCATTAGAGTAGTCCGAAAAAAATAGGCTGTAATTTAATAATATATAACACAGATTAATTTTTAAATTCAAACTTGGGAGAATAGAGTGACTCAGAAATTGTGATCCCCTGTCAGTGTGAATGAGACGTCATTCAATTGTTATCAAAAACCAGTAAGTTCTAGATAATAGAACCTTCGACCTTTTCGAGGAACTTTCTTCGCGATTAAGGTGAACATGGCACTACAATGATTCCTAAGGAATAGACATTGCAGTTTAAGATTACTAGGGAGAAACTAGGGAGAGTTTAAGAATAGGGCAGTATGGGTATGTTCCTTTTGGATCCCTTTCAACTATTGGCGGTGCCAAGCAGTTTGGTTTGTAGGCCATGCTTCGAGTTAAATGTGAGGTTCTGAATGATTGCCGGTTACTGTAGCCTGTGGATGGCTGTAATGTCACCTAAAATAGTTTCTAATATTTTGACGTCGATCTCTACTTCTTATATTACGTACAATTTTACTAAAGTCTACGAATAATGTTTTCTTTAATAATGTTTTTCTCCAATATGGAACACCAGGGTTGTCACGTGAGGGTCGCCGACCATTAAGTAACTTTGATATGCTTTCTTAAACAAACCCCCTGCTATTGGGAGTCTAGGGGCAACCTCGGCAGGTAGTTTATTTTATAATTAGTGTGTGTGGGAGCAGATTTCTCTGAAATACTACTGTTTATGGCCTCTTGTACTATATTATATATGTATTTATGACGGCTTCGGTGTTTTAGCGTACTGCCTTACTTCCGATGGTCGCTGGTTCGATTCTTCGCACGGTCCAAAGAATTGTATTCTCGAATTAGATTTTTTGTATCGGTTTGGATTTTTTTCTATGTATAATATGTATGTATTCACGAAAAAAAGAATATATCTATGCATTTGTCAACAGTTATCTAGTACCCATAACACAAGCTCTAGTTAGCTTACCTTGGGTCTAGATGGCGTTGTGTGAATTGTCCTTAGATTATTATATTATTATTTACCAAGTTCTATTATTATTACAGATAAACGGACCGACACATATTCGTTTATAATCCATTCTCTAACAGTCCCAGTTGAGTTTCCTTCCTAACAATCCATTAACTAAGAATTCTCGTTCCTAATGAGCCTTTTTTAATTTGAGGAAAAATCCTTATGGAGATCCGACGGTCCGTGGGAGGTAGACGGATGCTGCCTAACATTTACCGGATAAAAACTCCAAGGTCTTCCTTGTTACTTGCTGTGTTGTTCCTTCCTTGTTCTACCAGAGTTTTGCCAGAGTTACATGAATGCGCGAGCAATCAGCAACCATCCCTGATGGTTCTAGGCAGTGAACTCTAAAAAATGGCGAGCACCGAGTACAATAGATCCCTGTAGCTCGCACTGCTGCAGGTCTAAACACACAATAGCCCAGATGCCTTAACAAATAAAACAGTATATTATTATCTATAAAAAAGAACGAGCTGAATTGATTTTTCTAGCTCGCAGTGCTACAGGTCTAAACACCTAGCAATAATCCAAATCCCTTAATAAAAAAAACAATACACACACACACTTTAAAAATTCGTGATCAACATGATTCAACACACAAGTTTCTTGCTCATTCTTCTTGTGATGAGTCTGCGTTCCGAATGAGTGGTAGAATAAAAAATATGACTATTCAAAAGTGCTTATTTACTTAGTTTATTTGAATAAAGATTATTTCTATTTCATACTCAATTTTCCACTGTCACGTTTAATACTGACCTGAGCGATATTTTTTCTAGTCCCCAATTTGGTGTATCAAATTTAATAACCGCCTTCATAACTCACCGTCCCAACTTGTACAAGTGTAATGTACCAGTACATACCGGCAAGTTAATATTAACCGACCGTCGACTTCCACGAATTGGCTCGTTACCCGGCGGTGCTGTAAACGGCTGAATATTTCAGTGTGTATGTAACAGGACTGAACCGGTGAAAGTAGATATTTATCCAAATATCTATGTATATAGTCGCCCGCAGGCCTCCTATGTTATATATATATGTTATGTACCGAGTAATGGGGAAATTGTATTCGTTATATTATTAAATCTGTCTGTACATCCTTATTTCTTACTAATAATATTAATATATCAGTTCATTTATAGGAAAAATTCTTAGCTTTTTCATTCTTGTAAGGATTTCTGGTGTTGCTCGCTAACTACTTATACATGAACTGTATCAAATCAAATCAAATCAAAATATCTGTATTCATGTAGGTTTATCACTCTTATGATATGTCAAATCTACCGTCAGTTCGGAATGATTTCGAGATGAGAACTGATAAGAAACTCAGCTCGTATTCTTTTCAAATAAATGTTGTACATGTTTACAATAATACAGATTCAGCATATGGTATGGTATCGTCAAAAGCAAATAGTGTAATCAGTTTTCGTACCCCGAACAGACCACCACAAGCAGCATCCGTTCACGAGTATGACGGATATATTATATTATCAAGTTATCTGTAATCATTACATGGTATATAACAAAGTCGCTGTCGCTGTCTGTCCGTCCCTATGTATGTTTAAATCTTTAAAACTACGCAACGGATTTTGAAGCGGTTTTTTTAATAGATAGAGTGAGGTTTTTTTAACAGATAGAGACATTAATCTATACATATAAATAAATAAATTGGAGTGTCTGTTTGTAATATTGAAATAACCGTTTTTTACTACATGCATATGAATGTAAATACGGTACATACACCAAAATATTTTTTTTTACAATTTTGTCTTGTTCCGGCTAATCTCTGAAATGGCTGGACCGATTTTGACGGGACTTTTATTGGCAGGTAGCTAATGTAATAAGGAGTAACTTAGGCTACTTTAATTTTAGAAGAATATCGGTAAATTCCACGCGGACGAAGTCGGGTGTTCAGCTAGTTAACTAATATAAATATTTAAATGCATTTGTGGGTATTCATAATGTAATGAATATATTAAATTGACTGAATTTCTTTTCAATATTTGCATACCTCTACGGGGTGCTACATGTCATGTACTTTTATTGTTTTTTTTTATGGATGATAATGGAATGGTGCACCCGCTGCGCTAACGGTTTACGCTGGCGGGGCACCAGTAGAGGATGATAAGATGAACATGAGGTCAGATCAGTTAGCCCATCGTGACAAATTCACCAAGAATTCATCACGATGGTTTCCAGGGAGAACCGCGTGGAGGTCGACCTGACATGGTACATTACTAGCAATAGGAGTTACTAGTTCCCATTGCTAACAATCCCCTTCCGAAGATCCGAAACTGTACCATGTAGCTAGCATTTTTTTTCTCGGCTTTCGCCCATAATTTTGGTATCTACGGGCTTAAGATAAGTACATAACAATGTTACATTTTGACGTTTGAATATTGTTCAAAATCTACCCTGTACCATCGTAAGCACAGATTATTATATTAGAGTCCGTTAGTTTTCTGTTCCCGCGATTTCCCTTCCCCTCCCTTACCTACAGTACTGAACTGATCGTACAGCGGCCTTGACGCGTGCGTATGCTTATTATTATTAAATATTGATAAAGAACTAGTATATTATTTATTAAAACATATATAACATTGTTGACTCTCATTATGAATGTCAAATTCAATGCAACCCCCAACCCCGTGTTAATAAACACCTACCGTGGAGTTTCCTAGACAGCCGCCCACCGCCCGCCGCCCGCAACCAGCCGCCCGCCCCGTCTGAAGGTCGACCAGGGAAGGGCGTTCACCCTCCAAAACTCACACAAATAAAACAAACTACACTTACGAAATCTGTCTACACATAGATTATACTACGAGTGTTGTATGCACACGGTTTTTGTGTGCGAGTGAGTAAAATATTTTTGTGTGAGTGAGTAAAACGTTTGTGTGTGAGTGAGTAAAATGTTCGTGTGTAGGGGTAGCTTTTTTCAGGTGTTACTAATAAGTGGTTGTGTAATGTTTAATACAGCGTTCTTTGTTGTTTGGTTGAGCATGTTCAAAAATTAGGTTAGCCTACCATTTTTCAGTCTGGCGAAAATTTGTGCGGTTACATATATAATTACATATTTAATAATAATATGAGATATATATATATATATTATAATTAATCCTTTATTGCGCACAAAGCTATTTAAAAAAACTTTACATAAATGTGTTAAACAACTGTGGACTGTTTTTGGCAAGTAGCTAATGTAATAAGGAGTAACTTGGCTACTTTTTTTTTAGAAAAATAAAGTTAAATTCCATGCGGACGAAGTCGCTAGAAAATGAGTCAGTCCGTTTTGGAGGAGTATGGTATATAACATTGTGACACGAGAATTTTATATATAAGATATATAACTAATGTTTTATCGTTTAATCGTGAAAAGGTAACGGATATATATGGATATATATACATATATTATGTAAACTGTTTAACTTTACTATCACTACATAGTATAAAACAAAGTCGCTGTCGCTGTCTGTCTGTCCCTATGTCTGCTTAAATCTTTAAAACTACGCAACGGCTGGTACTGCTAGTACTCGTAAGTCAATAAAAATAAATTTCTTACTTAGGCGAGTCAGGAGTTCCTTCGACCTTCGTACCTTCGACCCACTACTTTGTAGTCGGTCTACTTCGGTATACAGAAGCTTAAGGTCTGAAATTAATTATAAGGTTTCTGACGTTATATCTAAAAGATATTTAGTAAATACATAGATAATACCCACTTCCTGGCCGCAGGCTCTACATGTCAAGCCTTCACTGGCTCATCTGTAATCTTGATGTACATATATAATATATATACAAGCCTATATATAGTCTAACTATTTAACAAACTAGTAAATCTAATTAGGACACCTGACTGTACATGTTAAGTTTGTAATATTAATTAAACGAACACTAAAACATTACTCTTATTAATAATTAACTGTTCCCGCGCCTTGGTCCGCGTGGAATTTAACTTTATTTTTCTAGAATAAAAGTAGCCTAAGTTACTCCTTATTACATCAGCTGCCCGCCTATTAAAGTCCCGTAAAAATCTGTCCAGCCATTTCAGAGATTAACCGGAACAAACAGATAGACAGACAAAAATTGTAAAAAAAATATTTTGGTGTATGTACCGTACTTATATTCATATGCATGTAGTAAAAAACGGTAATTTCAATATTACAAACTTAGGCTACTGTACTGTGTATTTTAGAAAAATTCTTTTGTTTTTGAAAAATAAACGCGGACAACGTTATAATTTTAATTTTCATACTGCTTTCTTGATATATGATAGCGTAGCGGCTTTTGTATTGATTGCCGCATGCATCCTTATGTAAAGTGCGAATACTGTAACTACCATATAGTAATTTTTGTAGCTGTGACGTGGTCGTGTGGAATGAGTAGTCATGCTCACTAAAATGTCCAGACATGTGGTGGCGTGGTGGGCCGGGTCATTGGGCTCCCTAAAATATGGTCGAGCGCAGTGACGGCTGGCTCATCCGTCGTACTCGTGAACGAGTGCTGCTTGTAGGGACTGGTCTGCTCTTATCACTACGACTGATTTAATCTTATTGCATGATTATATTTGACCCAAAAAATTAGTGCTTGTTGGTAGTTTGTATTCACACGTTTCGACTTGTAAATGTAAACTTACAAGGATTATTTAAAAGAGCAACACACAAGTTTCTTGCTCGTTCTTCTTGTTAAGCTTTCCGAACGAGTGGTAGATAAAAGACAAATTGTTATGACTATTCAAAAGTGCTTAAATTAAGTTTATTTGAATAAATGATTTTCTATTCTATTCTATTCTAAAGTTAAAGCCCACGCGGACGAAGTCGCGGGAACAGCTAGTAGACTATCAATTTGAATTCACAGGCACAACAAATATAAAATACAACGATTATTCAAAAACAAAAACAGAAATACCATCGCGTGACATTTAAAATCAAGTCGATTTTAAAACGTAGCAGACTTTTGGTTACTCCTAAATACTAGAACTGTATTAGGAAATCACGTGTATTTAGTTAATTAAGGTTTTATACATTTTATATCGGCATGAAAAGTGGTATATTCAACATCGACCGCGGCTTTTGTTTTAAATATAAACTAGCTACTCGCCCCGCCTTCGTCCGGGTGTAAATATATCATACCTTCCTCTTGATTAGGAAGTGGAAGTCCATGGAAGATTTAAACGGTGATAAAATATAAATAAATAGTAAACTAACAATGTTTTTTTCCCATACAAATGGCTGATACCTGATATAGGATGTGTTAAGAATTTTTTTTGCGTAACTATACTTCAACTTTGACATATCTAATTTTGAGGACCCCGGAACGTAGTTCGTAGGGTCAGCTAGATAAATATCTACATAAATGATAACAAGTATATAACAGGAAAAAAACGTCATAGGAAAAAAAACAAGGTGAGTGACCTCTTCATGAAACTAATTGATAATGTTGCTATTTATATAAGTAAAACATTTTTTAATAATCTGTTAAACTTATATCGTCGATTAAATAGAAGAATGACATTTTTCAAAAGTAGAAGCTAGAATTGCCTGCTTTTATATGTGTCAATGAAATTAACCACGCCGTCTTAATCTTTATCTAAATACTTTTAAAATGATATATAATACTTCTGTATAAATTTAAAACTTTAAAGGAATAAATAATTTAAATAAATAAAAAAAAAAACTTTAAATGTAAAAAATGTACATTTTGAATACTGCCATTTTTCTATTTATCCGACGATATTTATGTTTTTTTACATCTGATTCATAACCTAATTTTCTACAACTCGTGTTTTGGTAAAAATATAACTTTAATGGAATCCTATTTTATTTTTTGTATTAGCTAATCTGTGGGCGGGACAGAGTATTAGGTCGCTAAATAAAAGAATGGAGTTGAGGTAAAATTAATGAATGTGTAATGGATTGTCTTTGTGATTTTACTCGTAAACTCGTTGGGTCGCGAGATTGCTTCTTAAAATAGCGTCTACCGGATATAAACCACAGATATAGATCGCTGATTAAAATTAAAGAAACGTACTCCAAAGGTTTCATTTGCGACTAGTTGTGTCCTGTAACGATGCCTGTATCGCATTAATTATATTAAAAAAAAATAACACATACACGCATACACACTGCACTTGGTTTGGGCCCGTAAGTGTGAAAAAAACCAGCAAAGGCTGAGAGAGTGAGAGGATTATAATAATAATAATAATAATTTCTCGAAATCGATGAAAATGATATAACACCAGTCACACCAGGCACACAGTAAGTACACACACACTCACACATACACACACGCGCACACACACATACACACACTCTGCACTTACTTGGTTTCGGCCCGTAAGTGTGGAGAAAACCAGCAATAGCTGAGAAAAAATAAAGAATAATAATAATAATAATAAGGCAGATTAATAATATATATATATATTTAAAAAATAATAATAATAAGCTGAGAAAATGCGACAACAGTGAAAATAATAGACAATTCACACAACGCCATCTAGACCCAAGTTAAGCTACCTACAGCTTGTGATATGGGCACTAGATAACTGATACAAATACATATTTTTTCGTTAATACAAACATATTGCATATAGAAAACACCCAGACTGATACGAGCAATCATACTCATGAATACAAACGTCTGTGCCGTGCGAGGAATCGAACCCGCGATCAATTAAGACGGTAAACCGGTAGGCCACCGAGACTTTGTAAGTCTGTGTCGGCAAACAACCACATGTGTTGCATCTCCCTAGTGACTGCACTTGCATGGGGCTGCATCGATGATGGCATAGTTTACACAACTGTCATCGGGTGACGACGGTGTGACAGTGACAGCCCTCCGAGAGCTGTCACCTGTCATCATATCATGACGTAATGTCACGGCTGCTGACAATTTAAAAAAACTATTGATTGATGATGATATATCTTATTCATTTGCCTAATTGTATATCATATAAACTGATAATAATATCCTGAACAAATTACCATCCATCTAATCCCAAGTAAAGCTGAGCTTGTGTTATGGGCACTAGACAACTGATATAAATACATGAATACATTTCTTTTTTGCAAATAAATACATATTATACATAGAAAATACCCGATACAAACAATTATACTCATGAATACAAATGTTTGTACCGTGCGAGGAATCGAACCCACGACCATCGGATAGTCGACCATCGAGTCCGTCCTATAATATAATAATAATAATAATAATAAAACACGACCATCGGATAGTAAGCTTGTGTTAGCTAGGTGATTTTTTTCTTTGCTAAACATGAATACAAATGTTTGTGCCTACACCACCATCGGATAGTCGTCATAAACCACCGAGGTAGTCATATTACTATAATACATATAATATTTGGCTTTTTAAGTTATAGTTTCTTGTTGAAGTGTGATGTGGATAACTTTTGAATCATCAAGACAAATGGTAATGACTACCTTTCTTTCTAATTATTAAACGAGCTTGCGGCTCACCTGATGGTAAACGATTACCGCCGCCCTTAAGCACCCATAACACCAGGGGAATTGCAAGTGCGTTACCGGCTTTTAAAAAGGAATACGCTCTTTTTTAGAAGGTTTCAATATCGTATCGGTTCGGAAATACCATTGCTGGAAAGTGAAGAGAGTCCACAATGTGCTAAAAACTTTTTGCCACGCACTGGCAAAAAAATTTTAGTAAAAAGCATGATGGAAGAAGCGATTCCACAATGTGGTTGTGCGTGACAAAAAGTTTCTAGAAAACCGCACTGTGGAGGACCGCCATTCCAGATGATCAGGATGGTATTTTAGTTTCTGGCAGGTAGTACGATTGTGAAATTCAGGTGGTATTAATCCGATTCCTCAGAAAACTAACCGTGTTATATAAGGTAGAAAATATACAGAGATGGAATGAGTGTCTGTGGGAAGAACATGTGGTCCATATAATTTAAATAGCTACGTCACTTGTGTCGTCGTACCTCCCCTTTTCAGAGTGTTTGGGCCACTCCTACACGCTTGCATTGTTCTAGTCTGAAAAATATCTGTATCTGTCTCGCTCTGTACCATCACAAACGGGTATCTTCGACTCGTTCACTGAAGAAATGCAGTTTCACTGACGCTCACGCGATCTGTTTCGACTGACGCGAGTATTTTATTTACGTATATATTGAAATTTGTATGTAACAAAGATTTGTTTTGATAAACTTGGTTTGAATGTCTTGAGAAATCCAATCCAATGTACTTGGTTTCCATTAATATGTGTATAAGTTAAAGATTGAAAAGATTTTTTTACTTAGTAACAGTTTGCACTTACTAAATCGACTTAATATGATATAAATTAATTAATTAATTGTTCGCTTTATAAACATTATTAATATTATATATAAATGTGATAATAATATGTGTGAAGGTGACATATTAAATTAAAATAATTAACCTAAAACTAAAAACCTTAAAAATATAATTTAATAACTAAAATATATTATTAAAAATTGTCCCTTTAGGCATGTCGTGTTATTTCATATTATAATAACGCTATAGATGAATGTAACGAAAATCGCAAATAAACTAACGCAGTCCGCGAGCCAGAGTCATTTTTCGTCGATTGTGATGCAAAATAGGAACATGTCACTTTGACATCTTCCTAGCTTGCGAGCCAATAGTTCTCCTGATGGTAGGTGGTAATCGTTACCTGTATACATAAACAGCAGTGTGCACATCACGTCGTCAGTTATGGTCCGGAGTGTTCCTCATGCTTAGCATTTCATGAGGACTGAGAAGTCGTTCCTCTAACTATAGATCAATATTACACATTGGTATGAAATAGAATAGAAAATTCTATATTCAATCAAACTTAAATTTAAGCATTTCTGAATAGTCATAATTATTTTTTTTATCTACCGCTTATTCGGAAGGCTGTCTTATCACATAAAGAATTAGTAAGAAACTTGCTTAAATTTTGCATTCTTTTAACCTACCGTTTATTCCAAAACCAAGCAAGAAATCGCAAGAAGAACGAGCAGAAAACTTGCGTGTTGCTCTTTAAATGATCGTTGTAACTTTACAATTTTAATTCTATAAAATTATCAGGGTCGGATTGTGAATTTATGGGACCCTGGGCTAAATCTACTTAGGGGTATACCTAATTATATTACTCAACTAAAAAAAATACACCGACCAAAAACAATCAACCAGAAATTCCTTTCAATTGACGCGTACTTGCATCGTTGGATTGATCTCAGGGTTGCCAACCTTATAGATTTTTTAAGATTCCAGATATTTTTTTTATATTCAAAATATCGTTTCAATGGGGCGTGGGCCCTTTATATCCTCGGGGCCCCAAGCTGCAGCCCAAAAAGCTCTTAGGTAGATCCGCGCCTGAGAATTATGCAATAAGAAGTGTATTGGGAAACGTTAAAATTATCTACTTATTAGTATTATATGTACACAGGATACTGAACAACTTTTTAAAAAAAATAAGGTCGTAATGTAATTGTATGTTTTCTACCAAGTAAACTTACACAATATATAATATATATATTGTAATGCTTACTCTATACTTTACTCCATTACATAGTATAAAACAAAGTCGCTGTCGCTGTCTGTCCCTATGTATGCTTTAATCTTTAAACCTACGCAACGGATTTTGATGTGCGCTAAAGGATTACTTGAATAACAAATCTACATGGCAATAGTAAGACTATAGACAAATAATATAAATCTATTCTCAATTTGACCATAGACTTCATTACATAGTATAAAACAAAATCGCTGTCGCTGTCTGTCCCTATGTATGCTTTAATCTTTAAAACTACGCAACGGATTTTGAAGCGTTTTTAATAGATAGAGTGATTCAAGAGGAAGGTTTATATATATATATATATTAGATGTATATCTTTACACAGTATGTAAAGTCACTTCCGCTATCTGTTCGCTTAAATCTCTTAAACTACGCAACGGATTTTAATGCAGTTTTAGCAATAGATAGAGTGATTCAAGAGCAATGTTTATATATATAATAGTGATACTTGTATATAATATTAAATATAATTCTGTCTCTTTTCAGGTAATTGCTGATTAAGTAAAGCATCTTTATTCATTGACAACCTTGTTGTAAGTAATAGTACCTACCAATTTATGTTTAAATTTTTTTAAACTAATTAATACAAAACTATTGAACACCGTTTATATGAGCCATGTGTTTGATACCATCTTTGCATTTGTATGTTTGTTACTTTTATACCTTTGATTAAATAACTGAAATGTGGCTTGAGGATACTATAGACTACATCTAATAGGGATGTTGTTTATATCAGCCGTATGGCATACATTTTTTTTCGGACTACTCTAATGCTGTTGGCCGCAGCTGGCCTTTACAGCTTCACCGGACGTTAGGGGCGAGTGCAGATGGCACTCCAAACCCGCGGAAGGACTTATGGAGCGGCTGAAGGCCAGCTCCTGCCTGACGGATACGACTTTAGTCTGAGGGCACCACTAGGGGTTCGAACCTCAGCTCAGGCCGTCGTAATTTCGATACCCGTTTGAATTGGATGGGGGATCGATCGGAGGGGCGTCGGTGTGGAGCGCCCGGGCGCGCACAGGCGCCCGGTTGAATGCGCGATATGGTGTGTTGGGGGTCATCGTCTTCCCCGGCGAGGACGGTGTCGTGTGTGTGTAAAAGTGTAGTCGGGGTGGTCGTATGGCATAATAGGTGATGAAAATGTAGACGAAGACGCGGGTTAAGACTTGTTTTTAATAAAATCGGGAGCCTCCAAAAACAATTCATCAATTAGTGTTACGTCTCTATAGAATTAATTCAAGATCTGCAATATCATTACACAACTGCCACTTCGCCATATCGACAACAAGTCCATGACGCCATGAACTGACAATTATACACCCAATGACCCGGTGTGATCAATAATTACCACAGTTACTCTTTAATTACCACTCTCGGTCTTGATTACCACACTTGGTCGGGAGAGTAAGCGTGGGAACGCTGTAAGGATAGAATCGATGCCCTTTATAATAAAACAATATTAATTATTTACATTTGCAAAAAATATTTAAGATATCTATAGTACAGTGTTTTTTATCTAACTGAAATGATAAACAAGCTGGCATCTCACCTGATAGTGGTAAATGGTAACTGTCAAGAACAGCGCCTTAGAGATTACATCAACATGTAATTTCGGTCACATTTTTGTGATTCCAGTTGTAATATGTAAATATACTATATTTTTTTAACGTATGATAATGGAATGGTGCACCCGTCTGCGTAAGTGGTCTACGCTGGCGGGGCACCAGTGGAGGATGATAGGATGGGCATGAGGTCAGGTCAGTTAGCACATAGTGGCAAATTCACTAGGAAATTATCACGATGGTTTTCAGGGGAAACCATGTAGAGGTCGATATCGAGAAGTTAACGTTGTACATTGCTAGCTATGGGACATTGGGCAAATATATAATAAATAATAAATAACCCTAGACAATTAACACAGCGCCATCTAGTCCTACGGTAAGCAGAGTTTGTGTTATGGGTACTAGACAACTTTTTTTTTATAAATACATAATATACATAGAAAACACCAAGACCGATACAAATAATCATACTCATGACTACAAATGTTTGCACCGTGCGAGGAGTCGAACGCGCGACCATCGGAAGTTAGGTGGTATACTTAACCGCTAGACCACCGAGACCGTCATAACATATAATAACAATTCCCTTTCCTATATACTATATTACCTATGAATCAATATATATATATGTATATATACTTGTCTACATTATTGAAAACAACAAATGAAGTAGACATACTTTCGCTCAGAAAATAACTGAAAATGGGTCACATGTATCCATTTTGTGAGCTTTCCAACATCGATTATGACTAGCCTAGATATCGAATAGGTTTACCATTTTCATAGGCGCGTAATAATGTGCAATTCATTGACTAACTTTCGTTTACAACTCACTTGTGAGTGTGGGTGCGCCGTAAGAGTACGGTGTGTGAGTCAGTGTTGCCAACAATATTCGCCAATAGTCCAAATAGACCTCCAAAATTCACTAAAGACTCACCTAAATAACCTATATTATGAAGCCAATCACTAAATAACAATCATGTTTGTGAAACATATTTTTTTAATTTAAAAATCAAACGAGTTAACTATTACAATTATGTTAGTATAATAATAATTGTACTAAAAGTATAAATGTACAATGAGATTTAGAAACAATTGAATAATTCTCTTAATTGCTCTTTGTTTGGGAAATGTTGTGTAATATAATAAAAATATTTGAAGTTGTACTTTTATTGTTAATATTAATAAACTACATAAATATTCCTAAAAACTACTATATTTCAACGAGTAATATTAAAACCTCCAAAAAAATAACTTTTACCTTGTTAAAAATCTGGCCACGCACTTCCAACTGCCCTGGTATTGCGGGTGCTCATAGGCGGGGGTAACCACTTACCATCAGGTGGACCGCAAGCTCGTTTGTCCTCTACGCTATAAAAAAAGTATTTTAAAATTTTGGAGCACAATTAAAAATCAAGTCATTTTTAAATTTGGAACACACAAATGTACTATTGAAACTAATTTAATCTACCAAAGGCGATATTAAATCCACTAATACTGGCAAAGCTACTAAGTGGAAGATGGCAACACTGATGCAGGTGCATTTTGTGAGTGTGTGCGTGCGAATAGGAAGAAAGTGCATTCTACACGGACGGCTAGGCGAGGGAAACTTGACATTACGGAGTCGGCCTCACAAGGGATTCAGTCCCGAGACATTGTACTCGATATTTTGTTATTTATAGACTCACTACAGAATTGTACTATGTTTTTTTTTGCTATTTCTCACTGTCGTTCATTATCTAAGAATGGACTGTACCAATCAGAACGTACTTTTCTATTTATTTCAGGCTATTAATAGCCTATATTATAAATACCTTAATGAAATCTTGCTCCAATATTACAGTACGATTTTGTTGCATTCTGATCCTCTTTATTTCTATATAACGCAAAATTTCATTTAAATAGTTATTACTATTTAAAATAGGCGTAGGTTACTTAATATAACATTAGCTATCTGTGTGAAATTCTCGTCAAAATCGGCTCAACCGTTTCAAAGATTTTCAAGATCAAACAGATAAAAAAAAAATTATATTAATTTCTTTCTACATTCATATGCATTTAGTGAATAGCTTTTAATTTGGAATTACAAACAGATACTTCTATTTTATTTATTTGTATATATACTAGCGACTCGTCCCGACTTCGCACGGATGTCTTACAAATCTTTGAATTTCATGACTATAACATATAAAACTTCGTTGTGTAATTTAAGAGATCTAAACGAACAGACAATAGCATCGACTTCATTTAAAGATAACATTTACTACTTAGTTAAGCTTAGAAATATGTTAAGATATATCTTACGACGTGATATCTTGTGACGTTTCCGTGCGCCTGCGCAGCGCATTTGCGCCAGTAAACTTGAAACCGTTCTAGGCCGGTGCACAGTATCATTACGCTGTTTCCCTTTCGCAGGCCCGATTAGCAGAAAGTTAGTTATTTAGGCTACTCGTTACAACCTATAGACACACTTTTGTAATTGAATGTAGCTTTTTTTACTTTGTAATCATATTAAGATTATTATGGGAGTGAGTATAAAATTTTTACAATAAGATACCACCGGATATAGTGAATTCAAATAAATGTAAAACACCTTTTAAATAATATTTAGTGATCCTATATAGTCACTAAACGATTACTCAAATGACAACGGGATTTTCATTTAATTAATTAATTTATTTATTTTTATTTCATTTATTTATTAAAGGAAAACCAAGGCTATTCAAGTACATCATAAATAAAATCAATATATACGTCATAATAAGCCACTGATAGGCTTTCATAAATAACAACAGACTAATTCTAAAAATTTACGTCACTACATATAAAGGCAACAACACATTATAAAGTTAACAGAGGATATGAAATTAAGTAATGTTAGACATAGACACCTACATAAGTACAATGTAAATAAAAAGGCCCTTAAAAAAGGATATTAAGTTAAATTTCTTACCAGTTCTTCTCAATTGAATCTGTATATTGAACTGGATGGTAGATAGTAGAAAAAATATTAATACAATAAACTTGACTTTCATAAGCGGCTAACATTTAAAATGAACTAGCTACGCTCCTCGGCTTCGCACGGGTGTCCATGTACATATAAACTTTCATCTTGAATGACTCTATCAGTTGCTAGAAACTGCATTAAAACCAGTTGCGTAGTTTAAAAGATCTAAACCATTTTATACTGTGCAGAAAAACGTATAAGTAACGAAAGAATTCGCGAGCAGAACTAGTCAGTAAATAAAAAACATATACAAACGAAATATAATGAGCAAGAAAAAAATATAATCTAATAATAATTAGATACTAGAAAATTAGGACGCCGCTTAGGTCTGTCTAGACACAAGCCTTGGGGAGGCCTTGGAGAGGCCTTGGGGAGGCCTTGGGGAGACCTTGGGGAGGCCTTGGGACTTCAGCTACAGCTAAGCTACAGATTAATTTAACTATTTATAAATCATTACTTTTCATCCTTGTCTTCTTTTAACTGATAGGTTTTATATGTGATTTTTTTCTAACTATAATGCCTGATAAGTCCCACCTAATATATATTATAACAAACTTTAGCCCGCGGCTTCGCTCGTTAATTTATCCTTTTGGAATGGTGGAATTTATCAAAATCCTTTTTTAGAAGATGCCTAGTTCATTGTAGCTTTATGCATGCAAAGTCTCAGCCCGATCGATTTAAAATTGACAAAGTTTCATACAAATTTTTATCCCCTTGGGGGTAGAATTAATCAAAATCCTTTCTTAGCGGATGCCTATGTCATAACATGCCAAATTTCAGCCCGATCCGTCCAGTGGTTTGGGCTGTGCGTTGATAGATCACTATGTCTGTCACCTTTGAGTTATATATATTTAGATGATTCGTACACTGCAATTTGACTGCCATATCTCAACTTTTAACTGAAACACAGCTTGTCTGGTTCACGACTGAAATAGAAAAAAGAATACACACGAGACTATAAAAAATTCACTGTCAACGTAATAATAACCTCAGGACAATTCACACAGCGCCATCTAGTTGTCTTAAGAGATGTTTTGAATTTATTTAAGGGTGTCAGTTCAATCCAGCCGTCAATCTACTTGTCAATGTCACAAAGATTATTTCGGCTCTGGCCTCTGCCGTTCTGTTTCAGGTTACTCTGAATGCCTTAGATAAATGAACATGATTATTGTCTTTACCATTTTTAATTATTGGTGCCTCATTGTTATGATGTTAACATCAGGCGAGCCGTCAGCTTGTTTCCCATTCTAGATACATAAAAACCATTGTTTCATTTCTTTCTTTTATATTTTAAGTAGGCAATATTAGTAATGAATTTCGTGTAAAAGCAGATTAGCGATGTAATCCGCAAGCAGGGAAAAATTTTGTGCTACATTTAACTAGCTGTCTAGAAAGATTCCCTCAGGATTTTGTAAAGGCCCGTTTACACTACACTTCCGCTGTTTTTTTTATAGATGATAATGGAATGGTGCACCCGCCTGCGCTAACGGTTTACGCTGGCGGGACACCAGTGGAGGATGATAAGTTGAGGTTTATTATGACCTCATTGACTGGCAGAATCATGTTACAGAACCACCTATCCTGGAGCAAATATCTACCGACGAATTGAAATCACTCATTGCTCGAAAAGAGGACAACAAAATAGATTTTTTACGTTTAACTTGTCACACTCAAGCCGTGGAGAGCTCAGTGAAAACTGTAACTGAACAGATTCGTAGCACTTACTTACATGCCCGAGATTAACCGTAAAAAAGAAGAGAAAAAATCCTATATTTTATTGGTTATCAAGGAATAAACAAAATATACAGACAGAGAAATATAAATATTAATTTACATTTATATATTTTCATTTTTATCTCTGATTTATTTATTTATTTCAGGCAACTAGGCCCATATTATAGATACCTTATAGAGTAACATACATATAATATAATATTTAAAAACTAATACATTGATATTGTCTGTGTGATCATGGCACTGAAGACGGCAATCTGCCGTAGCGCCGATATACCACACCTTTCGGCCAGTAGTCATCTTTCATGAAGGTGGGCAGCCAGTCGGTGGGGACCAGGGCCATTTATGATAATAATAATATATAATATATCGCATTTATTCCTAGAAGATTCGTCCATGTGTGAACGAAGCCTAACCATAGTCGAAGTTTATTATTTTTATATACTTATTACAACCCACGCATAGACAACCGCCAGCTCACTTAACAAGTAGGTCTAGACTCGAACAAGGATACTTCGTTATACTGTTACCTAGGGCGCTTTGATTAAAACAAGTCTTTCTTTGAATTTCTGTACTGCCTAATTTTTTCACAGTTACTTCAAAATTGAAAAAGTGGGTATATATTTATTATGTGCTCTCCGTAGATCATGTTTCGCCAAAGATCCACTGAGATACAAAACCAAAGATGGAAACATACCACCGATTGCAAACAATCAAAAATGGCAATTCCTAAAATGAACCAGTGATTGATAAAACGCCTACCAAATCTGGATAGGCATAACCTAAAAATAATGAGTGACGGGCCACTGTCCAAACAAACATCTGTACACAATAGGTGCTACTGACAGTCCTCTGTGCCGGGGCTGCTTTGTAGCCGAGGAAACGGTTGCTCACGTAATCCTGGAGTAGCAGTGGCCACACAACGTAATCAAACCCTCGGAACGGTGAGGTCGCTCCGTGAAGCCTGCGAAGATACCAGGAGATTTCTGCGCTTCTGGGAGGAGCTTTGCTGGCTACTTCAGTAGCCTGGTTCTACACGCACAACAGCCCAGATGAGAGGCCAACTGCGGAAAATGGAGTCATTTACATTACATGTGATGGTCATGGGTTCAATTCCTAGCACGCTACAAACATTTGTATTCATAAGTAGTCTGGGTGTTTTCTATGTATTATTCAAGGAATTATTATTATTATATTATAGTATATAATAGTATAAGAAGAAGAAGAGAGAGGAAGTCATCTCTATGGACATCACGATATCATTTAACATATATATATATATATTATCAATATGCCATTCTATTCCTGTAATTTTTTCCTTTTTTTCAAGAAATGCGTATTAAGATTTCTTAACTCGTCCTGGTCTTTCAGAATAATAATAACTCAATATTGCGCACAGATAAATATAGAACAAAAAGAGTACATGAAAAATGTTTAACAAAAGACAGTCCTATTGCTATAAGCAATCTCTTACAGACAACCTGCTAGAGATCATTTACATTCCTGCCTAATCTGAATCGTACAACGGAACACAGCTTACAATGCTTCCTTCCAATCGACCTCCCTTCCCATTTAAAAGGAGATCGAAATTACGACGGCATAAACCGATGTTCGAACCCCTAGCTGTCCCCTCAGTATCCTCAGACCAAAGTCATCTCCGTCAGGCGAGATGGCGTTCTGCCGCTACATAAGTCCTTCCTTTATAAAGTCGTATCCGTCAGGCGGGAGTTGGCCGCTCCATAAGTGCTTCCGCGGGTTTGGAGTACCATCTGCACTCGCTCCCTATCGTCCGGTCAAGCTGTGAAGTCCAGGTCCAGCTGCGGCCAACAGTATTAGAGTAGTCCAAAAAAAAGGTTTGCAAAGTAAGCATGCCAACTGAAATAGGTGAGACTGAAATACTCACGCTCATGACTTTTAAAAGTCTAACTCATTGGTAGTTTTACTCGAATTTTTTAGTAGTAAAATGTTTACTTTTACAATTAACAACCTTCTCAAAGAGCATTTCCGTTGTAGCGTTTATAATCATGTTGTAACGTGACAATAACTTGTAAGATCTACTGCATTGAAGCCGAGTGCAGTCTGTGCACTTTCCTTTGCACTTCCCACGTCATGTTTAGTGACGATTTTATCACTTTGCTATCCACTCTCTAAAGTATTATTGTGAGCATTAAAGTAGAGATTATCTAGAGTCGTCAACGCGCACGTGTCACCTCTGGTGTTTTGAAACGTTCATATAGGTATGGTAACCGTTTACCATTAGGTACCCTCGTGGTATATAAGAAAATATAAAAAAATATTATATCCTTTATTTTATATGTATTAGTTTATATGTATTATACATATAAACCTTCCTCTTGAATCACTCTATCTATTAAAGAAACCGCTTCAAATTCCGTTGCGTCGTTTTGAAGAATTAAGCATTCATAGTTCTATTCTATTCTATTCTATTCTATTCTATAGGGATGGACAGACAGCGACTTTGTTTTGTACTATGTAATGATATAATTACCTATAATTTATTTATATTAAAAATGAATGTATCAAATAGAATACAAATAAAATACAAGTGCTTAAATTAAGTTATTTGAATAAATAATTATTTATTCTATTCTATTCTAGAATAATATCTGTCTGTTTACTAGATTTTTATGACTAAACCACTTATGTCTAATCTTTATAAAATTGCCGTGTAAATCGATTGATTTTGCTATAACGAACATGTATAAATAAAAGCGTAGTGACAAACTGTAATGCAACTCAGGAACCCTCCCTAATGTTTTATATAAATAAAAACATTTACCTGAACTGTTTATTAAATTAAAAATATACCTTCCATAACATGGGGACTATAATTTTATGCATCGTTCTAACAATTTTTATGACAATAAATATTTTATAACACTCAAACGTTCATTTAATTCGCCAGTAATGTTGGGTTACATACATTTCTACGTTGCATTTCTACTTGCATTACTTTTTCCTTACATATCAATCCACTTAAATTACACAGGTCTAATGACATGTTATGCGTCTGCGCAATGAAAGATAGTTGTTTAGTATAACACTAGATTTGCTCCGTGGTTTTACCCGTTTAATCTATACATGTAAATAAAATTTTAGTGTCTGTTTGTAATATTGAAATAACAGCTTTTTACTACATGCACATGAATATAAATATGGTACGTACACCAAAATAACATTTTTTACTATCTGTTTGTTCCGGCTAATCTCTGAAATGACTGGACCAATTGGACGGGATTTTTTTATTTTAGAAAATTACAGTTAAATTCCACGCAGACGAAGTCTCGGGTGAAGCTGGTGTGAAATATATATAGTAGTTTAATAGTGTATAAATATTTGTTGGCTATATATGTATAAGCTGATGAAACCACGATCTGGTCGAATCGCTAGAAGGCGTTGGATACAAGCAGTGCAGGACCGATCATCGTGAAGTTCTTAGGCTGAGGCCTTTGTTCAGCAGTGGACGTCATCCACTGAAAGAATGATGGTATAAGCTGATATTGTAAGGACCATATCTTCATTAACATCTTCAACTGTACCCAAAATCCTTCACAAATAAATCAATTATTATATTATTTAGACAGCCACCGATGAAACCCACTTTTTACTTTTTGCCACGCACAACCATATTCTAGAATCGACTTCTAGCAATAGTATTTCGAACGGTATGTTGAAACCTTCAAGAAAACAGCTTATTCCTTCTTAAAAGGCCGACAACTGACTTACGATTTCTGGAGTTGCGAGTGCTCATGGGCGGCGGCAATCACTTAATGTAACTCAGGCGAGCCGCAAGCTTGTTTGTACCCTACGCTATAAAAAGTGTACTAACTTACCTTTGTAAATATGTACCACATAGTATCATCTTCCTACCTGCTCCTGTTATTTTTCATTATGATATTTTTCGTGAAGTTTTAATACTACACTACACGATTTTGTTACTTTATTTAAAATCGTAAAAATAACATTTCATGTTTATTAACTTACAAATAAGTACGTAGTTCTCATACAGACTACGATTATATGATCTAAGTTGTTATTTGGTGTTGAGTAAAATTAGATGACACTGAATGTATATATAATAATGGAAATGTATTCCTTTTATAAATAGATATATTGAGTATGACGTGATTGTACTTACAACAACTATCTTTTAATAAAATAATGTAATTATTATATGACAGTATCCCCTTAAGAATAGAACTACCAAATTCAATAAAAAAATTCTCACTACTATAAAAATATTCCATTTATTTATTTACACAATTACAAACAAACTCTTCTTTTATAATACTAGTATAGATAGGCGTAAAGTATAATAGCGTGCGCCTGCGCATGTGTCGGAATAGCGGCAGTTTCCCCGCTTTTCGCACGCTCGTGTTTTTCTCCCGAGAACAATGTGGTGATGAAGTTAGTTTCCACTTTCAATTTCGCTGATGGACAGTGAGCTGCGCGGGCGCATAAAAACTGAAGCGATATGCCCCGCCGCGGTGCTGTACGGTGCGCATGCGACTCTCATACGCGTAACAACTTGCGAATGAAAATGTTATTAGTTCGATTCCTCGTACGGTACAGATATGTATTCATGATTTTCAATTTGACACGGTCGTTATTTATACGTATAATTAGTATGAGTCTTAGGCTTTGCTCAATAAATACGATTTAACAGACGTTTTGAATTTATTTTAGGGAAATCTAAATATCTATAACTCAAAGGTGACTGACATAGTGATCTATCAACACAAGCCAAACCACTGGACGGATCGGGCTGAAATTTGGCATACACGTAGATGTTATGACGTAGGCATCCGCTAAGAAAGGATTTTGATTAATTCTGCCCTCATGGGGATAAAATAGGGGATGAAAATTTGTATGAAACTTTGTCAATTTTAAACAGATCGGGCTGAGACTTTGCATGCATAAAGCTACTATGTCGTAGGCATCCCCTAAAAAAGGATTTTGATAAATTCCACCCCTAAGGGGATAAATTAACGCGAGCGAAGCCGCGGGCAAAAGCTAGTATTAGTATATTTTTAATATTATATATAATAATATGTTAAAAATTACAAATTCCATTCAATTTAAAAATATGTAATCGCAATTCTGTAAGTAAAATAAGATATGCAATACTTATCTAATCTCGAATTATAGCAAAATAACAATTCCATTGACAAAATAATGAATGGAAATTTCTCTTATCTATAGCATACACATATATACATGTAAATAAAATTGGGGTGTCTGTTTGTAATATTGAAATAACCGTTTTTTACTACATGCTTATGAATATAAATACGGTACATACATCAAAATAACATTTTTTACAATCTGTCTGTTTGTTCCGACTGATCTCTGAAATGACTGGACCGATTTTGACGAGACTTTTTTTGGCAGGTAGCTGATGTAATAAGGAGTAACGTAGGCTACTCTTAGTTTAGAAAAATAAAATGAAACGCGGAAGAACTCGCGGGTACAGCTAGTTTATAAGTAAAAATATAACTACCGTTACCACCCCGTGGGCTGCTGGCCGTACTCGACATACGTACTTGCGTTTGTTTATAATTTTCACTCTCTATATTTTTCTCGTGAGTGAAAATTCCTTTGATTACCGTTTACCGTTTACGAGCGAGTTTTTTCACCATCCACAGTTCCACCGCTGACGGTAGCGCATGAATAGCAAATATGTTCGTACAGTCGACTTCATAATATAGCGAATATGTTCGTACAGTCGACTTCATAATTATATTGTTTTAGATTAAACTTGTTATAGACAAGCTACTCGCCCCGGCTTCGCACGGATGTACATGTATTATACATATAAACCTTCCTCTTGAATCACTCGTTACTAATAAAAAAACCACTTCAAAATCCGTTGCGTAGTTTTAAAGCATACATAATATTGAGTTCTGGCAGTTTGTTGTAAAACCTTACGCAATTTCCATAAAACGAATTACTAACTTTCGTCAAACGGCTGCTGAGTTTCACCACCGTACCACCCGCCAGAAACTGAAATACCATCCTGATCATCTGGATGAATGGCGGTCTTCCACAGTGCGATTTTCTAGAAACTTTTTGCCTCGCAAAACCACATTGTGGAATCACCTTCCCATGGTATTTCCGAACCGATACGATATTGAAACCTTCAAGAAAAGAGCTTATTCCTTTTTAAAAGGCCGACAACGTACTTGCAATTCCCCTGATGTTGCGGGTGCTCATGGGCGGCGGTAATCACTTACCATCAGGTGAGCCGCATGCTCGTTTGTCCCCTGTGTTATAAAAAAAAAGGCACTTAAGTAAAACTAGTTTGTTGATATTAGGTAAGTTTTTATTAGTGTAATCACCTACTTTTTTAAAACTGTCAATATATTATCAATTATATTAATATATATATACGTCGGGGTCACCAATTATGGGCTTTGTCTGGATTATATTTATGTATATTTAAATAAAATTACAAAGCAAACGTTTATCTATTTCTCCATTCTTGTACAGAAATTGCATATATAAAATATCATATGCAACACATTGTAATGCATAATTTACAATTGACAAATAATTGAAGATTTATAACAATTATTGTAATTTTGTTACTCGCTGGGAAGATACGTTCAGTTCAGTATATATACTGGTACTTCCCCGTGTGTTCAAAGTAAACTAACCGCAATTAATAAGTTATAATTTAACCTCTCTACAAGTTAACAATGTATTAATTATAATAATTTTATTCGTTTCTATTTATGTGTATGCATTGTTTAAGGAGAATCACTTAGGCATATTAAATAAGAATATAGGTTATTTTATTTATGTAAATTATATCTTAACCATTTATTACTCACTTCATTAACCACTGAAGTGAAGTTAACAAATTAGTTTCATTCAAATTCAAATTCAAAATCATTTATTCATGTAGGACAATAATAATTGAATTACTTTTTTTTAAAAGCCAGTTTGTTTACAATGTATATTTATATAGGTGTCTATGTCTAACATTAAATGAAAATCCCGTGCATGAACAACTATTGCCATGCACGCTCGTCATTCAAGTAATCATTTAGTGAGTAATAGGTTTTCTCAATAAATATGACTTAACAGATGTTTTAAATATATCCTTTGTTATCTTTTAAGGGAATGCGTATAAAAATTGACAATAAGATACCAAAGGATATATTGACTTTTTCTAAACGATACTTCTGAACAGCAAGTTCGTTGTTAAATCTAGTCATAGAAATATATATAAATAGAAATTTCATTTCATTTATCCTCACCGTTGCTTCTCAATACATTTATGAAAATATCATCTATGCCAGGAAGAATATAGACAGTTTCAAAAGAGTTAGTGATTGCACCAATAAAAACTTACGTAACAATAACGAACTGATTTTACCTAAATGTCGTTTGGCTATAGTTAGTAATTCGTTTTATAGCAATTGCGTAAGGTTTTACAATAAAATAGCAGAGTCTGTTATAAATCTGCCAGAAAAAAGATTTAAATGTCAAATAAAACAGTTCCTTTGCAAAAAAGCTTACTATAAAATTGAAGAATTCGTTAACGATAATAATGTTTTGATAGAAAAACTTTAAATCCATAGCACTGACAATATTATCTGATTACGCTAATAATGAGTGCGTAGCGATTTCTATGTTGATTATCGCATGCCTTTTACTTGTTATACTGTAATTATTTATATAAAAAAACATCTATTAAAAAGAGCAACACACAAGTTTCTTGCTCATTCTTCTTGTGATGAATCTGCATTCCGAATGAGTGGTAGAATCAAAATATGACTATTCAAAAGTGCTTGTAATGAGTTTATTTGAATAAAGATTATTTCTATTTCTATTTCTATTTTCATTTTATTTAAATCTAGTCGTCTAATTAACTAATCTGAGTGTACTTAAACTCATTGTATTGTTCTTGCTGATGAAATGTATGATTATGATTATCACATTAGGTTTTGAAGTGTAGAAAAAGTGTTGTCGCGTGACAGTTGTTATTATAAACGAGACTAGCGTGTTTTCCCATCAGACGGTGGAATCTCACCAGCGATGCACTTTTACCGTTCGACAGTACCCTCTTTATAATGGATATATAGCACTTATGGAAAGTTATTTGCTAATCAAAAGAAAATCCTAATGGAATACCCAAATTACTAGCCGGACTATATCTGCTTATAAAAATTGCATGATTAAATAAGTTGATTAAATTTAATCTAAATATATATAACTCAAAGGTGACTGACATAGTGATCTATCAACGCACAGCCCAAACCACTGGATGGATCGGGCTGAAATTTGACTTGCAGGTAGATGTTATGACGTAGGCATCCGCTAAGAAAGGATTTTGATTAATTCTACCCCCAAGGGGATAAAATAGGGGATGAAAGTTTGTATGAAACTTTGTCAATTTTACTTCAACTTTGGGCTGAGACTTTGCATACATAAAACTACTATGACGGAGGCATCCTCTAAGAAAGGATTTTGGTAAATTCCACCCCTAAGGGGATAAATTAACGCAAGCGAATCCGCGGACAAAAGCTAGTAGTTGTATAAAAAACTGCAATAGGTATTTTTAAACTTTCGTGTTTAATATACATTATTTATATTTTTAACCGGGTCTTAACACGAATAATTTTATGGCAAATAAAGGTATTTACCTCTCTCGACGTTTCGACTAGGTTGCACTGGCCGTGGTCACGAGCTGACTGAGTCAGCTAGTCGGATAAATACGTTTATTTGCCATAAAATTATTCGTGAATATAAATAATTGTATATAGGACACCGAAGTGTTTAAAGGTAGACCAGAATCACATCCTTGTTTTAATTCGATTTGAAAATTATTTGTATATATACAAAAACATAGATAGAAAATATTTCATTAATTTTTCAAGAATAAACATTAAGAAAACTTATTCTTACAAAGGAATGTAGGAATTCATTGATAACACCCAAAACAGCGGTATTTTCTAATATATTTATTTTAAATGTATTTTCTAAGCTATATTATTTCTTACTGATATGAAAATAAAATAAAAGTCCCGAAAAATATATCTACATAAGTTCGACGAGTATGTTAAAAAAAATCAACATAATTACGATTAGTAAGTGTAATATATAAAATATTGCTATTGCTGTAAGGAAAAAAAGATATAAAAGGAAACAACTGCGCTCCAAAAAGAAAAAAACTGCGCTGGTTGCCGTTCGATCCGATGCATAGATCGTCAATCTCTCGTCGCTTCCTGCGCCAATTATATGCAAGCGCGAGCGAGACAGACATACCTCTGTACACTGGTGAGAAAGAAACGGAGAATCCGTGAAGCAAGACGTCTGAGGAAAGTGTTGCAAATCTATGTGTTTGAAAATGCCTATATTATGTTAAGAGATATATTTATACACTTAAAATATCATTGAATAGAATAGAAAATATTTTTTTAGAATATTTTTTTTTTTATTTATTCATCCAAAACAATACAAATTGTGTAGGATAACATAATTGCAACATTACAGTAAATTTTTGTCAACAACATAATAGCAACTTAAATATTAAATCTAGGTATGTCAGCCTAGATAATATAATAATAGATAATCATTTATTCAGATAAACTTACATTGAAGCACTTTTGACTTGTCATCACATAGTATATTTCTAGCTGACCCGTCAAAGGTTGTTTTGCCATATAAATTTAAGTACTAATATCGCTATTAAAAATAGGGGTTGGTGATAGAAGGGTGAAAATTTAGGGTTGTATATTTTTAATGCAAATCATAATAAAATTAAAAAAAAAATTAGGGGTGGACAACCCTCATCACTTAACATAAAAATAGTTAGTAGCCGATACTTAGACCTACTAAGTATGAGTTCATAAAAATCGGTCAAGCCCTTTCAGAGAAGTGTGGTAACTAACATTAGTATGAATATAAAAGTTTCATAAAAATCGGTCATGTCATTTCGGAGTATGGTAACTAACATTTTGACACGAGAATTTAATATATCGTCGGTTAAATAGAAAAATTGCAGTATTCAAAATGAACGTTTTTGTCGTCTTGTAAACAAGAATTTAAAGTTTTTTTTAAATATGTTTAAATTCTTTTTCCCTTTAAAGTTTTAAATTTACACACATATTATATGTCATTTTAAAAGTATTTAGATAATGATTAAGACGGCGTGGTTAATTTAATTGACTTATTAAAAGAAGGCAATTCTTGCTAATTTTGAAATCTGTCATTTTTCTGTTTAATCGATAATTATATCGATTACTATTTTTATGATAATATAGTGAAAGTATACATATATGAAATAGATAGAGTATATATCTTAGAAATATGTTATATAAAGTGTCTTGTCAGATAAGGTATTGATAATTTAAAATAGATATACTTTTAAGATTACAGCTGTACTTATAATGTATTTATATGTATAAATGTTGTAATTCAAAACAAATATACATATATAGGATTAAGTAGGAAGTTATTATAAAATATTTATAATATATGTTGGAGTTTAAGAAATTGATTTGTGACAAACAGTATTCTCAATTCAATTTTATGTTATACTAGCTACCCACCCCGGCTTTGCATGGGTGTTCATGTATTATACATATAAACCTTCCTCTTGAATCACTCTATCTGTTTAAAAAAACCGCTTCAAATCCGTTGTGTAGTTTTAAAGATTTAAGCATATATAGGGATGAACAGACAGCGACAGCGACTTTGTTTTATACTGTGTAATAATATTATACAAAATCTTATTCGAAAATGTATTGCTACATGCGTAGTAATTTTCTTTGAACCTACTGATAGAGAAACACGTTCGATTTTGAAGTCCCATTTACAATTTCTTATAAGACCGAAGAGCTGGTAGCTACCTTGGACAAAGAATTAGTCTAGCTATTCAAAGAGGGAACGCTGCCAGTATCTTCGGAACGTTGCCTAAAGGGACCCCTTTTAATAATATATTTTAGTCATCATATTATATTTTTTTTTAAGCTTTTTAATTTTAGGTTCTTAGTTGTACAATTAGGTTATTTCTTATAAGAACTAAACCAATATCTAGGTAATATTTATAAAAAATGTCTATTGCCATTGCCATTCTAATATCTGTAGGTCTGTATACTCGTTTGCATGTTCAAATTCAAATTCAAAAATCATTTATTCATGTAGGACATTTTAGCCGCTTATGAACGTCAAGTTTTTACATTAGATTTTTTTTCCCCTACCGTCCGTTATTATACATTTATTCAGTAACAATTAATTTTTTTTTCTCAGGAAAATTCACACAGCGCCATCTAGACCCAAGTTAAGCTAGCTAAAGCTTGTGTTATGGGTACTAGATAACTGATACATATATATAGTTTTTTTTATTGTAAATACATACATTATATACATAGAAAACACCCAGACCGATACAAACAATCATACTCATGAATACAAATGTTTGTGCCGTGCGAGGAATCGAACCCGCGACCATCGGTCGTAAAGCGGTGTGCTAGACCACTAGACCACCGAGGTCGTCAAAATATATCTTTAATATTTATAACATTAATATGTTATAAATATTAAAGAATTATAATTTAATCACATATGAGGTATATGTGAATATGTTTTTCTCGTCCCATTTACAATTTCTTGTAAGAACTAAACCAATATCTGAACATGGCAATCTTATATATAAAATTCTCGTGTCACAGTTTTCGTTCCCATACTCCTCCGAAACGGTTTGACCGATTCTCATGAAATTTTGTGAGCGTATTGAGTAGGTCTGAGAATCGGCCAACATCTATTTTTCATCCCCCTAAATGTTAGGGGTAGTCCACCCCTAATTTTTTTTTATTTTAAGGCAAAACAACGTTTGCCGGGTCAGCTAGTCTTATATATAAAATAAGAATATGTGATTGTTGATATGTAAAAAAAAAAATTGTAAAACATCTATGTTAATGAAATAAATTATTATTATTAAATTATTATTATTATTATTATATATAAAATTCTCGTGTTACAATGTTAGTTACCATATTCCACCGAAACGATTTGACAGATTTTTATGAAATTATATATGCATATTCAGCAAGTCCGAGAATCGGCTACTATCTATTTTTCATACTCCTAAGTGATAAGAGATGTCCATGCCTAACATTTTTTTTTATTTCATTGACAATTTTTTAAACGATACATACAACCCTAAATTTTCACCCTTCTATCACCAACCCCTATTTTTTAATAGCGATTTTAATTTGTATGACAAACGAACGTTTGGGGTCAGCTAGTATAGAAATCTCTTTGAAATGTACAGTTGGTAATGTATTTACAATTGCCCTTGGTAGGTTATGTAGACATGAATACTGTGTTTGCTATAAAAAACAGGCCGTTATGTATAGCAAAAAGTGGAGAGCATCGGCGAGTATCCGAACTAACATTGATACAAGTGCTGTCGTCGTACGCATTCAAGGTTACGCTGCGCCCGCGCATTGCACACTCCCAGTGTTGCCATTCAACAGTATTACCACTACAATTGGTAGATTTGATCGCTGCTTTACTGGACAAAATCTGTTTCTAGTTGATAGTGGATTATTAGTGATAATGGGATATAAATATAATAATGATTTAAGTTTAAGTAATTTACTTGAATAATTACTTTTAAGTGTACATATGTAGTGGTTATTATTGCTAGTATAAAGTAGTAGTTAGTATTGCTGTATAAAGAAAAATAAATTAGTGAATTTTTTTCTTTAATTTTCTACTATTTCAGTTTACGAAAATGGATGTATACTAAATACAGTTTAGTTACTGCGGATAATGAAACTACTTAGATCTATAAATGAATGAACGAAATTTTATATCGATTAAAAACATACAAAAAATATGACAAAACATACAATCCGCTATATAATATCATTGTAAACAAATTTGAATGAAATTTACATATTTTTATTTATTTATACTCTTTATTGCAGCAAATACAGATTAAAAAATAGTAAATATACTGATAGAAAAGGAGGTCATATCGCTAATCAATCTATTTTAAAGCTGTAACTGGCAAATTTGTTTAAATTTAAATGGCAACATTGCGTTGCAGGCGCGAGACGCACACACGCGTACCTCGTACATATATTAGTTGTAATTGGCGTCGATTAGCACAGGAAGACTGGTCTATGGTGTTTTTTTTAGTTTCTGCAGTATTTTTAGCCCTCTCCGGTCCGGTCGACTGGATGTTGGAATAGGTTATGTCGTATTATTCAATGTTACCATGTACATTGGAATTTTATGAGGAAATAGCACATGTACAAGTTTAAAATCTCCCGCCTTGAATATATTAATTTAAATTATAATAATGACAAACATTTTAGTTTTGAAAGGTTTCAGTAGTACGTTCCTATTTGTTAGTATTATGTGACAGGTTTCCGTCATCAGGGCCGTCACCACACGGACAGTTTATATTTATTTTTTATATTAGATTTATAATATGGGCCATTAGTAACTATAATTTATTTATTTATATAATTGAAATCATTAAATATGTAACAAGATTTTTAGACGCATAGTTTGATTATATAAACGCTAAAGTTTGGATAATTTGAATAATTAAATTTCATCACAATCTGTTCAGTAGTATTTGTGTAAAAGTGTAACAATAAGTATGGATGTTTGTTACACTTTTACACAATAACTACTGAACAGATTTTGATGAAATTTTACAATAATATAGCTTATGCATCAGAATAAACATAGGCTATGTTTTATATTGAAATTTACCGCGGGCTCACCTAGTTATGTATACTTAAAGAATTCCTGCTGTGAAACACTCAGAGAGGTTTCTGAATTGACAACACTTGTGTAAGAAAATGGCTGACAACTCAATAGTCATCAATCAGCGCTGGAAACCATGTTTTCCAATATTTATGCTGAGTAGTCCACATTGACTCTGTGTTGTAATATGTGTAAATTGTTGTTTGCTTTTTTTATGTAATTGTTGTTGTAAACAAATCAATAAATTCTATTCTATTCTATTTTCACCGTAAAAAGATAGGCTTGCAGATATAAATACATATCTTAAACGTATATCCGCTATTGAGAATCTCCTTCGTTGTACTTGGCTAAAATTGATAAGACTCTTACATAAGCCAGGGTGGGGAGTTCGATGACCGCCCGATCTGATATGATAGTGTGTGACCTGCATGATAACGGTATCAGCACTGCGCAGCATCTCCGATTCGCCGAACAATATATACAAACTTATTGACAACCATCAATCTGAAAAATATTATTATACACGTGCCTACATTGTATACAAGTACCTATAGTTAGTTTATTTTTAACTAGCTGTACCCGCGACTTCGTCCGCGTGGAATTTAACTTTAGTTTTCTCAAATAAAAGTAGCCTAAGTTACTCCTTATTACATCAGCTACCTGCCAAAAAAAGATTACACTAATAGTGAGTGCGTAGCGATTTCTATGTTGATTATCACATGCCTCTTACTCGTTATACTGTAATTATTATATAAAAATAAACATCTATTCAAAAGAGCTACACACAAATTTCTTGCTTATTCTTCTTGTGATGAATCTGCATTCCGAATGAGTGGTAGAATCAAAATATGATTATTCAAAAGTGCTTGTAATGAGTTTATTTGAATAAAGATTATTTCTATTTCTATTTCCAATATCATCAAACGCAACAGTTAACTCTCCCACAGTTCTCTGAACACATTTAAATCCAACAAACCTAACATTAATTCCTGAATATTCTTGTATTATCGGTCTATCACCGGAGTCTATCAGAAATATAATTTCTTTAATACTTTTTGGAGATCAAATAATATCTTCGCTAACACATCGGAGTTTCAAATGAATCCCAAATTTACTTTAAATATGGATTTTTAATAATATATTTTTAACAATTTTTGAGGAGACCGTCCGTATTTTAATTTTATAAAGGATGATAATGGAATGGTGCACCTGCCTGCGCTAACGGTTTACGCTGGCGGGGCACCAGTGGAGGATGATAGGATGAACATGAAGTCAGATCAGTTAGCCCAACGTGACAAATTCACCGGGAATGTATCACGATGATTTCCAGGGGGAACCGCGTGGAGGTTGATCTGACATGGTACATTGCTAGCAATGAGATCATTAGTCCACATTATTTACATTCCCTTTCCCCCGATCGTCCGTGTTAGTAGGTACAAGGAGATACAGTCTTAAAGGTGTGTCGGAATAACTAAGAATAACCTTTAAACCTTTGGCAATTGTAAGTAGCTTTGACGTGATCTAGTGTTTTGAGTAGTCATGCTCACTAAAATGTCCAGACTTGTGGCGGCGTGGTGGGCCGGGTCATTGGGCTCCCTAAAATATGGTCGAGCGCAGTGATGGCTGGCTCATCCGTCATACTCGTGAACGGGTGCTGCTTGTAGGGACTGGTCTGCTCTAATCACTATGACTGATTTCCTCTTATTAATTGTTTAACCAGTTGGTTATATATTCAATATTTTTTCTTTTTGAGTATTTAATTGAATTAGTGCTAATTGGTGGTTTATATTCACACACTTAAACTTAAAAATGTAAAGTAATAATAAAATTATTTAAAAGAGCAACAAGCAAGTTTATAGATCGTTCTTCTTGTGATGATACAGCTTTCCGAACGAGCGGTAGATTAAAAAAAATGTAATGACTATTCAAAAGTGCTTCAATGTAAGTTTATTTGAATAAATGATTTTCTATTCTATTCTATTCTATTCTTTAGGAGTAGTAAACCACTTGGTTAATACGCTTACAGCTTCTGAATCCAAAATTCTGCGAAAAATGTCTTTGGTGGCTAAAATCAAACTCGTTTTTAAACTACCTCTAGCAAACCACTTGGCTTTTAATCTCGCGTCGCCTTAATCCAGAAATTCTGCGAAAAAATTCTGTTCTCAGGATTGCCCGATCTTTATTGTTTTCGTTAATTATATTATGAGATTTAATAAATACGTGGTTAATGAACACGCACTGTGCTATACGATAATTGGTGTTATCAGGTAACAAATATGCTTATCTGTGTCAGTAGGTTTGCGGATATACCCGAAGTGCTTTTGAAAGCTATATTTAGTAATCAAATTGTAGATAGCCTATTTATAACTTTTAGATGTAAAACTTTAAGGTCATGTGAAAGAGCTGTTGAAATCTTTCTCGTCTTAGGTTATGTTTCACAATAGGGCACCCCAAACGTTAGCTAGTAGAAGATGCTATACTATGATCACCTAAAAGTTTTAGATGTATTCTTCTGTGTTTTTTTTTGTTGAAGGATCTGGGCTATTACTTAGACCTGTAGCATTGCGATCTGCAGAGATCTACCTTTTGTTCAGAGTTAGCTGCCTAGGCCCTTAAGGGACAAGAATTTTTGCCTCTTCAGGATAGTGATACTTTCCATAGGAGATATTTCGTTTATGCATGACTGGACTACAATCACATAGGATTTGTTGTGGCGTTTTCTCTTGCACTTGGCAATCTAATACAGACTTTGTCTAACTAGAATGTCAAAGAGTTTGTTGTTGTACAAGTTTGTCTGTGTGCTTAATAGCTCTAATCTCAGAAATAACTTCACCAATTTATATACAATTTTCACAGATATATTAATATATAGGCTTCAATTAAAACTTCGTGTTTTTTTTATTCCAATCGATTTAGAAACAATCTTACTAGTATTATAAATGCGGAAGTGTGTGAGTTTATTGCTTCTTCACGTAAAAACTACTGAATGGATTTTAATGAAACTTTACAATAATATAGCTTGTACATCAGAATAACACATATGTGTAGGTTATAAATTTTACGCGGGTAAAATCGCCGGTACAGATACAAAATGGAGTGTACACTTAGTAAAGAATAAATAAATTTGTCGTTATTTCTAACACTTGTAACATTGGTCGGATGTCTTGTTGGAGTTCCATTCATGCCGTCTTTCTCTGATAAGTCACTCCCCGACCCCGGTATCGGCTCTTGACATTGTCACTATACTCGTTTATATAATTTTATCTCCAATTTTGCACAAATAACGACACGGCCGACAAATAAAACAATATAAGTTAGAACTTATTTTTAATCAGCACTTTATTTTTGTACGTGAGACAAATAAACATAGATCTTTTACAGCTGTACTAATTAGAAACCGTATATAGGTATGCAGTTTTGTTAACTGTCGTCTAAGGAGACTTTTTACGAATTCACTTATTTTTTTTTTCCTTTTTTATGTATACTAATATTATAAAGCTGAAGAGTTTGTTTGTTTGTTTGAACACGCTAATCTCAGGAAGTAACCAGTACTTGAAAAAATATTTTTGTGTTGTATAGTCCATTTGTCGAGGAAGGCTATATAACATTACGCTACGACCAATAGGAGCGGAGCTGAAATGACGAATATTTTTTATTTATTTATTTAAATCAGATAGCTAATGGTCCATATTATAAATACCTTACAGACTAACATGTTTATACATCTGAATAAATTAAAAATTAAAAATTGTTCCACTATTATTTGAAAAAATACGAGCTGAGTTTCTTGTCAGTTCTTCTCATCTCGATACCATTCCGAACTGACGGTAGATTTGACATATCATAAAAGTCTGTAATAGACCTACATGAATAAAGATATTTTGATTTAGAATTTAAATTTGAATAATACAATTATAAGAAAAGAAATATAAATTGTCTGTGTGATCACGGCACTGATGATAATATATATATAATATTGCAAATGTGAGGAAATTAAACGCAGACGATGTTGCGCGAGTCAACTAGTTACTATAACAATGAGTGACCTAGTCAACCATAATGCAGGTTAACTTAGGATCCTAGGGTACTAGGCAAAGCTTGTACACAATAATACCTAGACAGACCCGTTCAGTATTTTAATATTATTCAAATATAAGGTTTTTTTCTTTGTTAAATTCATTAAAATTATTTTTTAACATATGTATGTTATATATGCTAAAATATAATAAACGTTTATTACATTTAATATAGCTGGCAACGGCAATGTCGTTATTTTTAAGGTAAAATAAATAATTTACTTACCAATCCTTTACAATATATTTTGGTACTATACTAGAACACAAGAAAAAAAAATAAAAGTAAAAAATTGTCTATAAAACACATAGTTCAAAATAACAGAATATAAAAGGCCTGTAGCCAACAATATTATTATTATTACATACTATTTAATATTAAACTATAGATTTTTTACTATTGGTACAATACTTAATAATACAAATTTGTATATTAAGATAGATAAATATAAATAAAACGTGAATACAAATGTTTGTAATGGACGGGAATCGTACCGACGGTCATTCGAGGTAGTCTAAACTTATTACCTACATACCATTATCGTAGAAGAAAGAAGTTATTTATAAATTTTATTGTAAAGCGCCTAAATAAATATTTTTCATTGAATATTATTAAATAGATTACTCGTAGAGCGACCAAAGTTATCTTCCGACAAACAGCAGTGGAGTTGTGCTGTGACATTGGCTCTAGATTTGTAAGTACACGAGTCTATTTACAGCCAATATTACTTGAACCACACTACGGTCCATAATTGTATCACACTGCGTATGTATCACAAGTACGGCGAGCTCGGTGTAGCTCAGCGTACGCTGGCCGAGTCACTGTGTCACGTGGTTGCGCGCGCGCAACTTTATTTGTAAAGTCGGTCAATGCCCCGGTGTGTTAGATAAAAAAAACATACGAATTGTTTACGTGCTTCGTTACGCAAAACGAAGTTACAGATTGTTCATCACGTTCCGGTTTTAAATAAATATTATGTGATACATTAGAGTTCAACATAGTGTAGCCACTTACAGCTATAACTATATTGTATCGAGCGATATGTTATGTTAACTGTATCTCTAAAAATTTACCGATTGAAAAAAAAAGTTTTTTTTTTATTCTTCAAAACATCTGAATACCCACATTGTTTTCTATGTTTTATAATACCAACATCGCTGAGCAGAAACATAAATAAATTACATCTCGCAGTGTGATTACTCGAAACAATTAGAGACGAGTTCTGAGCGAATTAATCATAACCTAAACCATACAGAACCTGTTAGATAACTCGGAAAATGAAGGAAAGCTGCGCGACGAAAGTGGAAAAAGCTTCTTTCACACAACACAGGGCGGGCACCCACACATAGAGCCGCCAACACCAGCGCGTCGCTAGTGTGCACTAGCACACAGGCGCGCGTACGAAAACGAAAGTGTCCGACCGGCGCCGAGCGCAGCCGAGCCGAGCTCACGAAGTCAGTAGAACTCATCGGTGAAACTGGGACATCAGTCCGCAATTCGACGCGAACGGTGGTGGACGCGGCCCGCTATTACGACACGGCATATTACGCTGTGTGACATAACTGAAACTGGTGATTATGGTGTTTGTGTAAATAAGTAACAATGATGGCTGTGGCGCGACCAGCGAGTGCGGGCCCCGAGCCCCGCCGGTCCCCGGCTGCCGACCGCCGCGCGCTCAGCGCTGATGCCGAGCCCCGCACGCTAGCGGCCCGGAAGGCTTACCCTGAGGAGCCTCTATCTCCAAAACAAGACACAGAGGACGAAGCGCCCTTGGACTTGACAGTGCGTAAAGAGATATCAGTTTGCGATTTCGCGCGCCATTCCTTCGCGGATCCGGCGGACTATGTGAGAGCTCAAGTGATTCTGAGGCAGTCCCATGACTACCTGGCCACAGGCCGGGACTCCGGCACGGAGTCAGACGACTCCGCCGGCAGGCTCAGCCCCAACGACGACGCCGTCTCGGGCAAAGCGTACAAGAAGTCACTCATGAAGAGATACAGTAAGCATTTCTTATTATCACATAAACATAATTGTAATTTTATTTTCGTGTACTAATTTGCCGGGACTTCAGACAGTTGTAAGCTGAAATTCTTCAGTTGTAAAATTTAGCTTCCTGTCGGTGACAGAATGAGGACAAGTTGACATGTACACATATTTTTGAATTAGTTTATTACCGCATATACTATCTTTCATCTTTCTATTCCTCAGTAAAATTCTTATGGTAAAATATATTTACGGCAAAACGGAAATAAAAATAAGTAACGCCGGTCTACGAAGTGTAGGTCATGGAAGTGCCTACGGAGCGGTTACGGGACTAAGAAAGTGGCTGTATGAGGCAAGGGTCGCTACGCGCTACGTCCGTAGCGGTTGCTACGTGACTATAGCTTGGCGACAATTTTCGTATTTTTATTTTAAATATTTTATTTTGTGTATCATATTATACTCTACATTTACGTTATATTACGTTTATGTATTGTTTTTTTTCTTGTTAATTAAACATGGAACAATGCCTAAAATAATATTATAAATACAAAAGTTTTGCTTTATGTTTGTGTAGGTACATTATTAAAATAATTAACGCTTTTTAAAAATGCTTTCGCATATAAAAAGGTAAATTATCAACGAGTCACGTGGGCTGTATTTTATTATTATAAAATTAATAATGTTTGTGAATAGTGAACTGGCGAGAGCAGGGCGGATCGCTACAACTTCATGTAGTATTTATTATAAATTATTATATTTTAAACTTACAATATTATAGATGTGAAAGTTTGTATGTTAGTTATTGATTACGAGAGACCTATCCTAACAGAGGGAAATGCTATGTTTAACGTAATAATCTAACTATACATTTCATTAATATTTCAATGTGGGTACATTTGTCTCATTGTGTCGTGATTAAAATTCAAAGTTAGATTCGAACCAAAAACAACTGACATGCAAATTTCCTCTTACTCTTTTCAAAAGAGATTCTGCATAAATATATATAATACAACTAACAGACCCCACACACGTTGCTGTGGCTAAGGTTCTTAAACAAAATAATATTGCAACTATAAATTGAGATGTAAGCTATCCTATCTTTCAAGTTGGATCAAATTGCACACGATGTGCAAATCAAATTTGCAATCGGTTCAGTAGTTTAGGAGTCCATCGCGGACAAACAACGTGATACGTATTTTTTATATATGTAACAGTAATTTGCTATTTTTGTGATAAGTTATAATTTTAATTATAATCCCCTAGTCGCGTTTCAGGTTATACAGCGCCTCACAAATTAAGACGAGCTCAAGAAATTTCAATACCCTCCGAACGGAACTCCCAGAGCTTACAAAGTTTCAAGTAACACTAGGTGCCTACGCTTTCAGTAATTAGGAATCGTGCGTAGTATATATATATATATATATATTTAACTACCTAAACTAATCTTATATAAAAAAAATCTCGTGTCACAATGTTAGTTACCATACTCCTCTGAAACGACTTGACCGATTTTTATGAAATTTTATATGCATATTCAGTAGGTCTGAGAATCGACTACTATCTATTTTTCATACCCCTAAGTGATAAGGGTTGTCCACCTCTAACATTATTTTTTTTATTGTGTCATTAAAAAATACATACAACCTTAAATTACCTAACCTATTTTTTTATAGCGTTATTAATTATATGGTAAAAGAACATTTGCCAGGACAGCTAGTATGATATAAATAAATAACTGCCGAATAAAAAAAACTAGTAATTTGCAGCTAAGGACAGTTTTGAACGCATTAACACCAATTTCAAAAATGAATCTGCATTTTTGCGAACATGTACAACATTTATAACTAGCTGTACACGCGACTTAGTCCGCGTGGAATTTACCATTACTTTTCTGAAAAAAAAAAATTATAAAATAAACCTGGCCGAAGTTACTCCATTTTAATTTCCAAAAATACCGTTAGTTATACATTGCGGATTTACAATATATAACTAATTTTATATTTGGAAATATCACCAGAAAGTAATGTCATTGGACGATAACATATTTTATATATATAAGTAGGTATAATTAATTACAGGGGATATAAATTTTAAGATTAAAAATCAAACATATCGTAACATATCTAAATCGCGCAACGAAATTTCCTGCATTTATCATTGTATGTATTTTTAATACAATATTTATATATGTAATATATCTTATTATTATTATTATATAGTTATACTGTTCCAGCGACTTAAACTTTATTTTTCTAAAATAAAAGTAGCCTAAGTTACTCCTTATTACATCAGCTACCTGCCAAAAAAAGTCCCGTCAATATCGGCCAACAATTTCAGAGATTAGCCAGAACAAACCGACAGACAAAACCAGGAATTTATTACGTTTTCAGCAGGTCAACCTGACATGGTAGGTGATGGAGATATTCAGTGGATTACACATATACAGCAGTAAATATAATTTGTTCTCGTTCCAATCAGTTGCACGTTACATATCAACTGTTAGTGATCACAGAAGACCGAAGAGCTGGCAGCTACCTTGGACAAAGAATTAGTCTAGCCATTCAAAGAGGGAACGCTGCCAGTATCTTCGGAACATTGCCTAAAGGGATCCCTTTTAATAATATATTTTAGTCATTTAATTTTAGGTTCTTAGTTGTACAATTAGATTACTGTTAGTTAGCAACATGATTACTTATTTTAAATGCAATGGATTGGACTATTTCTTCTAAAATCAATGTAGCTAATACATTAGTACCAAGTACATTGTTAACTATGGGGCCATAAGTTCAGATCTCCCCGCAACATCTGCATTAATATCGCATAAACTATCTGGCTGGAAATATAAAAAGTAAATAAATAGAAACAGTTTCCTGATTCAATGATTCATCTCAACACAAAACGTATGGAATGCCGCCCACGGATGTCTAAAATAGCTGTAGTCCAGACACACAGACACCGAACACGTAAAGTAATATGTTATGTGCCGTGCCTTTCATTGAAGAGTTAATGAGTATGATTAAATAAAATATATATGACCACAATTATGTAACAAAAAATATATAGACACTATCCTTGTATGTCTCATAAGTTGTCTATGGACTAGTCTTAAAAAAAAATACAATGTGTCCTTAATCACGTAGCAATTCTGGTGTGTCTCATGAATTGTTTATGGACTAGTGTTAAAAAGAATAAAGAAAACTAATGAGACTTTAATCATATAACTATGCTGGTGTGTCTCATAAGTTGTCTATGGACTAGTCTTAAAAAAAGAAATAAATGTGATCTTAATCATATAACAATGCTGCTATATCTGAAAAGTTGTCTATGGACTAGTGTTAAAAAAAATGTACCTCAATTATATAACTATACTGATGTGTCTCATAAGTCTATGACTAGTGTTAAAAAAAAGTGTGACCTCAATATAAATACACATAGAAACTCAGATATAAACAATCATACTCATGTTTGCGCCATGCGGGGAATCGAACCAGCGACCATCGGAAGTAAAGAATGAATACTATTAATATTATAAACGCAAAAGTTTATGAGTAACGATGAATGTTTGTTACTCGTTCACGCAAAAACTACTGAACGGATTTTGATGGAAATTTTCAGTCATATAGCTTATACATCAGAATAACATATACATATATAGGTACAGCTAATATATATATAATATTGGTAGCAGCCTACAACTGCCGCTAAGCGCCATATTTAATTATAAATTTTGTGACGTCATCCAATTAACATATATATATATTTATATTCTTATTATATGACATATTTATATCGAACTTCTGTTGATCAATTGTAATATAAGTATGTATTACAAACAAAATACTTATATTACATTACATTCTACTTATAAAGCATTAACACCAATAAATGTCGTTGACACAATGCGGAAAACACTGCACCAGACATACACACAAACGCATTGTACAGATAATGTTATTTTATACGTTTCCTCTTCAATTAACACCAATTGCGTAAGTGTTATAAGAATATACATTATTATAGAATACTTATATATAGTTCTGTATATTTTTATTTTATATATTGTTTATGGCTTTACGGCTTTGGATAGCCAACTTTAGTGATAGGGTTGCATATTTAAATATAGAATTCACATTCCGGTATCAACCATTGCTGATTTTTTTTTATGGATGATAATGGAATGGTGCACCCGCCTGCGCTAACGGTTTACGCTGGGGCACCAGTGGAGGATGATAAGATGAGCATGAGGTCAGGTCAGGTAGCCCATGGTGACAAATTCAATAGGAAGTTATCACGATGGTTTCCAGGGGGTACCGCGTGGAGGTCAACCTGACATGGTACATTGCTAGTAATGGGTCATGAGTCCACATTACTAACAATTCCTTTCCCCCCAGGGTTGCGTATTTGAAACTGGCATGTTGGTAGATCCTTATAAATAACGAAACATAGACAATGCACTGGATTATATAGTACCATAAAAAAAAAATATTGTGATGATCTAATCCCGGCCGATTTCGGGCCAAGCAACTGTCTTCGACTCCGGTTTTGCCTAAATATTTCCTTTAATTTTTGTCTATCTGTTTACTCTTGCTGATCTCCAAAACGGCTGTACCAATTTTAACTGGACTTTCACTCGTAAATAGCTAATGTTATAAGGAGTAACTTAGGCTACATTTTTTTTTAATTTAAAATCCACGCATATGAAGGCGCGGGTAACAGCTAGTCATATGCATTCTGCATATAATTCTAAGAATAAAACAGTCGATCAGCAAATACGTGATATAATCCAATTGT
The DNA here is from genome assembly GCF_030625045.1 of Achroia grisella. Classification (NCBI taxonomy): domain Eukaryota; kingdom Metazoa; phylum Arthropoda; class Insecta; order Lepidoptera; family Pyralidae; genus Achroia; species Achroia grisella. The sequence continues at coordinate 844,720 of NW_026712898.1, forward strand.
AATAATTATTGTATACCTACGTACGGTCAGCAATCGCAGTAAGCACCGTCAGCATTAGCTATGGGGTCAACGACCGGCGCACTTCCTTGTATGGTCAGCAGCAAAATGATTAGGCACGTCCACATCGCTATAACAATTGCATATCGGATGACACACTGTCAGCGGATCTTTTTTGTAGACCGTACATAGTAATGATGTAACTTAATATATACTTAAACATAGTATAAAACAAAGTCGCTGTCGCTGCCTGTCCCTATGTATGCTTAAATCTTTAGAACGGATTTTGAAGCGGTTTTTTTAAATAGATAGAGTGACTCTAGAGGAAGGTTTATATGTATAATAAATTTCTATATAAAAACAAATCAGTCAAGCGATAATTTACTCTATTCTTTGTAACAGAAGACGCATATTTCTACAATAGTGATTAATATCCGACTAGAATCACCTAGTTTTAGTCCTTCTGCTATTCCTGTATTTGTGTCAGGTATATTGCTATCGAACTATTTTACGATTTAATTTTAGTTGATTTCACCGGCCGCGGCACAGATTTCTATTCGGACATGACACGTTTTGATTTCATTAATATCGAATCGTAGGCGATTTTATTATTTTAATAATTAAAAAAAAAAATCATAAATACATACATATTATACATAGAAAACACCCAGACCGATACAAACAATCGTACTAATGAATACAAATGTTTGCCGTGCGAGGAATCGAACCCGCGACCGTCGCGTCGGAAAGGCCGTGTGCTAAACCGCAAGACCACCGAGGCCGTCTAAGTATAAAGAAACAAACTTTGCATATTGTACAGTTTTTAAAGTTGCTTTTGAACAGTATTGCCACACTATATTTCCATATCATATAACAATAATAATAAGTGTGAGAAAAAGCGCGCAAAAGCTGAGAACTAAAACAAAAAAATTAACAATAATAATCATTTTCTTGATATTATTTTACCATATATGATTGCTTTACGCTTCAACATATCTGATGGCAAGGAATTAGACTGGCTCCCTGCCAGCACCGGCCCACATAGTAACAAAGGACCATCCTAATAATAATAAATATAATAAAAAAACAGCAAAAGCTAAGAGAAAATAATAAACAATAACAATAATAATAATAATAATCATTTATTCAGCATCTTAGTACAACGAAAAAGTAGTAAAAAACTTAAAAAAATACATTTCGCTAAGAGCTGAAAGGGCCTCCACGCTGCTGGTGCCGCAGTGGGTTGGCAGCGCTGATTTTCAGTGGAGCCACTAAAGAAATAGCATTCTTGATGATGGTAGTATTGACTTTAAATATATCTATGGAAATATAGTCTATGGAAATAACGTCGCCAGAGCATAAACAAGCCATCAAAATCATACAACACAAACAAGTTCGCGATGGCCGTGAACCCGTCTGTGTAACGTTTGCCGACGGACGGACATTTCTAATCAAATGCCAGAACGTGTATATAGCGAATTTTAGGTATGTAAAACTGTGGGGAACCCCAAATGTCGCGTGCAAAATGGAAAGGGTTTAACATGTATGTGGGGAAAAACTACTAAACTAGTCTGTTGGCAATTATATAATAATAATCTCAGGACAATTCACACAGCGCCATCTAGACCCAAGTTAAGCTAGCTAAAGCTTTTGTTATGGGTACTAGATAACTGATACAAATACATAGATATTTTTTTCGTAAATACATATATATTATACATAGGGTGTTTTTTATATTCATGAGTATAAATTTTTGTATCGGTCTGGACCGTTACAAACAATTACACTCTGTATAATTTGAATATTGTTTCACAGCTTTTTTTTATTATAATACTAGCTGTACCCACGACTTCGTACGCGTGGAGTTTAACTTTATTTTTCTAAAATAACAGTAGCCTAGGTTACTCCTGCTAACTGCCAAAAAAAGTCCTATTAAAATCGGTCCAGCCATTTCAGAGATTAGCCGGAACAAACAGACAGACAGGGAGACAGATAAAAATTGAAAAAAAAATGTTATTTTGGTGTATGTACCGTATTTATATTCATATGTAGATAGTAAAAAACGATTATTTCAATATTACAAACAGACACTCCAATTTTATTTATATGAATAGATATGTAGAGATAATTGAGTAAATGTATTGGGAATCAACATGAAGCTGTGTGACAGACTTTCCCATGACTCCAGAGAAAGGATAGTGCAGGAAACAATATCGTAATGCAGCTGCCAAATAATATCAGCATTATCATGATACCTGCGATGCGCGGGCGCAGGTCGGAAGTGAAAGGTGCGTAAAAAATCTTATTTATAAGTACGTGATTTGAGAGACGGACAACGCCGGATGCGCGCGCGCCTCTACCATAAACAATGCAAGATCGATTGAAGTTTATGCAGGATTTACTTATAATTTGTTTATTGCCACCATAGACGGTCAAAATCCGTCATATCTTTAGTATACTCAAGTCAAGGGCATATCGAAATATATTTATTCATGTAGGTCTATTACAGACTCTTATGATATGTCAAATCTACCGTCAGTTCGGAATGATTTCGATATGAGAAGAACTGACAAGAAACATAGCTCGTATTTGTTTCAAATGAGCTTGTATATGTTTATAAATGTAGATTCATTTTTAAATTCAATTTTGTGAGAATAGAGTGATCGCCAGCATATGCTAAAGTGTATCGGAAATATTTTATCTCTTGTGATGAGGCAGCTTTCCGAATGAGCGGTAGATTAGAAGAATGATAACTTTGACTTTGATTCAAAAGTGCTTAAATTTATTTGAATAAATGTATTTCTATTCTATTTACTATTTTCGAATACTGGAATCGAAAATCCAATGGCCAATTAATTCACGACTCGCTTGAAATAATAAGTACTAATCACGCCAACTCACTCGTGAACCAGGACATTATTCAAAGGTCATTGGTCCCGAGTCCATAAGCATTCGAATAAATAAAAAAAAAACTAATTTATTATTTGCGTAAATATTACAACAAACGAATCAGCTCGCTTATTATCTGATGATTATTATTAGTTCCAATCAAAACACTGGCTGGCTACCTGTTCCGAGGTAGGTATTTAAATTTCGAACGACAAAAAAGATCAATTTTGAATTATATTAATTCATTCCGCGACTCGATTCCTTGTAAACGACCCAACTATGTGATTAGAAATTAAACTCTAAGTCCAACGTAATTCGGATGGAAATTACATGCAATTTGTGTGCGTTATGACATTCTCATTGTCATGTAAACAATAGAATGCCCGAAAGGGTGAAGAAGGGTTGTTCTTTTTTTAGATAGCTTCCTGCAACCTATTCATCTCGCTCGCACAACAGAATAACAGTTGTACAAGAGTGAGACGCTGACACAAAAAAAATTTCGGTCTCTTCATTGACGGGATTTTTTTTCAAATTAACCTTACGTATTCTAATGACGTTGGCGCATCCGTTTTTAGAATTCGAAAAATAAATAATGTATAACAAAACTATGGAAAAGCTTATTGGTGATATTGTAAATTTTATGACTTCCTTACAAGTCTGTTTTACAATTTAATACGAAGTTATCTCAATAGATGAACAATAGTAGTTAAACTACATCAGATCGACTATGTAACGTAGTGGCGCGGGTGACAATAAGTATCAATATTTTAATAGAATCTTATCTGCATTATTTATGCGTGCAATGCTCTTTGAATTGGGTACATCTGGGCGTGGGGCCGCGAGCGCAGTTTTGGCCGGCCTTCAACCGCGACACAAGGCTATTAAGTTTCACAACACATACAGACAAACAGACAGACCTGTCCAACCACTGTTACTCGCGGCCCCTCGTAACATTACATATCAACTATATAGCCCGTTCACGTATTGAAATACGTGCTAATGAAGCAAAAACAATTACATCGCTTTTTGCAGCACTCCAAACTAAAACATGTGAACTGATTATGTTAGCATACAAAAAATATAGTTTAATGGGGTCATATTGTGACGGTAAAAAACCACAAGTTTCCGTAACAGTACACCGTTCACCTTGCCGTCTCATCTGTCGCGCAGAAAAAACGTATAACCCAATTTCTAAAAGCATCCTCAAAAAACCCTACCTGCCTCCGGTAGCGGGAGTGCACCCCCGATAAAACGGTAACTGTAAACGGTTTTTTTTTATAGGATACAATTGGGGGTATGTTTCGCGGTTTTTTTGCTGCACTCGAGTGCACTTTTTATTGCCAAATTTACGGCCGCGTCTAGCAACGGTACCTACACGAACCATTGTCTAACCAACGCAACATTGCAAATGTTTTTTGAGCGTAAAAATACGAACAATACGATATAATATTGCAACTTCCTCGAAATATTTTTGCGTTAACCTTTCATCGTCTTTCTCTCTATTTAAAACCCTGTATTTTTAAACAAAAACATTGTACAATTGGTCGCGTTGCCAAAACATTTCGGCGATAGCGTTTTTTTTTATGTTGACAAACATAAACCCGCCAAATTGTTGTTGGAGACGACTCAATACCGGACGGACCAAATGACAATTTACTTGTAACTTCAAATTTATATAAAACTAGCTGTTCCCGCTACTACGTCCGCGTGGAATTTAACTTTATTTTCCTAAAATAAAAGTGACAATTTCCTTATAGAAATATGAAAGCGTAGCGGTTTTTGTATTGATTAATAATGTAAAATGTGAATACTATAACTATCAGATGGCAATTGTAGCTTTGATATAGTCATGCTCACTAAAATGTCCAGACATGTGGCGGAGTGGTGGGCCGGGCCATTGGGCTCCCTAAAATATGGTCGAGTGCAGTGATGGCTGGCTCATCCGTCATACTCGTGAACGGGTGCTGCTTGTAAGGACTGGTCTGCTCTAATCACTACGACTGATTTTCTCTTATTAACTGTTTAACTAGTTGGTTGTATATTCAATAAAGTATTTAATTAAATTAGTGCTAATTGGTGGTTTGTATTCACACACTTAAACTTAAAAATGTAAAGTAATAATAAAATTATTTAAAAGAGCAACACGCAAGTTTCTTGCTCGTTCTCCTTGTGATGAGACAGCTTTCCGAACGAGCGGTAGATAAAAAAATGTAATGACTATTCAAAAGTGCTTCAATGTAAGTTTATTTGAATAAATGATTTTCTATTCTATTCTATTCTAGTCTATTCTATTCTTATTACAGCAGCTATCTACCAGAAAAAGTCCCGTCAAAATCGGTATTAGATCTGAAGCACCGAGTAATGGTCCGAACTCCTCAATAAAAAATAAATAGATTATGATATCTATACATCTATACATATAAATAAAATTGGAGTGTCCGTTTGTAATATTGAAATAACCGTTTTTTACTACATGCATATGAATATCAATACGGTACATACACCAACATTTTTTTTACAATTTTTGTTTATCAGTCTGTTCATCTGTTTGTTCCGACTAATTTTGACGGGACTTTTATTGCCAGATAGCTGATGTAATAAAGAGTAACTTAGGCTACTCTTATTTCAGAAAAATAATGTTTAGTTCCACGCGGATGTAGTCGCGTGTACAGCTAATGTTAAATAAGATTATTCGAGAGTTATAAACCTGTTGATTATAATGAGCCGGTCTGGCTGTCCATACCGCGCCATCCTCAAGCATGCGTCATGTCAGACAGGAGATGTGTGACGTCACCCAGCCGCTTCCGTCCAGCCGGGTCGACACCCACACAAAACAATGATGTGTGTAAACACCAACACTATTATTATTAACAAATGCGCTTTATTGCGCAAATACAGTAATTATTAAAGACTAGCTGTTCCCGAGACTTCGTCCGCGTGGATTTAACTTTATTTTTCTAAAACAGAAGTAGTCTAAGTTACTCATTATTACATCAGCTACCTGCAAAAAAAAGTCCCGTCAAAATCGGTCCAGCCATTATAGAGATTAGCCGGAACAAACAGACCGACAGACAGACAGACAAAAATTATAAAAAATGTTATTTTGGTGTACCGTATATATATTCATATACTTGTAGTAAAAAACGGTTATTTCAATATTACAAACAGACACTCCAATTTTATTTATATGTATGTATAGATGTATAGATAATATTATAAACGCGAAAATTTCTGAGTATGGCTGGATGTTTGTTACTCTTTAACGCAAAAACTACTGAACAGATTTTGATATAACTTTACAGTAATATAGCTTATACATCAGAATAAAACATAGGTTATAATTTAAAAAGATATAATGTAAATTTAGTATGTTGCGGACGAAGTTGCGCGGGTCACCTAGTACCAGACCACCCAGACCTATATAACGATTATACTCTTCTCTGAATACCAATATTTGGACCTCTGAAACCATAAATGATCTATGTTTCAGTATTTTTTCTTGTCTATCAGACTGTTTATATTTCATTATGCTATAAATTAATAGATTCTTCCCAACAAATATAGGTTTTAGTCGTTACGAATAGACAATATTTATATAATCACTAAGGAGCCTAGAACAGTCTAGCTCAAGAAATTCACGAATAATTTCTAAATACACTCTAATTGGCTGGAAGAAAATACAAACGAACCTATATAATAACATCTGTAGGTAGGTATGTATATATTTCGGTAATAAATACCAATTACATGACTTGATCTTGTCTAGAAACATATTAGGTTGCCGGGGGCCATTTTTGTGATTCAGTAGGCACGGTACTGCAAATCGGAGTGTCAGCATCTCTGGGTACTATATTCAAAATTTTTCTCTTTTTATATTAATACTTAATTATATACTAGCTGATCTCGTGAACGTTATTTTGACTTATAAATTAAAATCGCTATTAAAAAATAGTGGTTGGCGGTAGACGGTGGATTAGGATTGTAGGTAATTTTAACAACATTGTAAAAAATAAAAAATATTACCAAAAATGATTTATATATGGGGGTATGAAAAATAGATACTAGTCGATTCTAAGGCCTACTGAATATGCATATGAAATTTTATAAAAATCTGTAAAGCCGTTTCGAAGTAGTGGTAACTTCTTCGGTTCTTCTGATGAATACGCTATTTTGTATTGAGTGAGTTAAGACTTATAATTTTAGATTTCTTTGTTAAATAACCAAGGATATTTAACAAGAGCAGACCGTCAGTCTTACTAGCTGTTAGGGAATTTACTCTCTGCTACCAAAATGTTAGGGAAAGTACTATGTATATATATAGGGAAAAATATGTGGAAGCGTCTGTCACGTATGGTTCTACGGATTTCTTGGGCTTCAGGGTCTCAAAGATATCTTCGCTAGCTTTCCAGTTTCACAGTAGGTTTAACACAGTTCTAATTTATTTTAATTCACAACACAATGCGCGCGCGGGTCAAAGCCGCTGTACGGTCAGTTCAGTACTAGTAGGTAAGGGAGGGGAACAGAAACCGCGGGAACACAAACTAACGGACTCTAATATAATAATCTGTGCCTACGATGGTACAGGGTAGATTTTGAACACTAACATTATAAACGCAAAAGTTTGCTAGTGTTGATGGATGGATGAATGACTCATTCACACAAACTGAATATATTTTTTGTAACTTTACAATAATATAACTTAAACATCAGAATAACACAGGCTGTAAATTTGACGTGGATATAACCGCGGGCAGAGTAATACACAAATTCGCAAATCCTAAATAGAGAACCAAGTCTGGATATCGTTTATGTATCTTATAAATTATGTATCATGTAGTATACGAAAATACATAACCCAAATGGAGGCTTACACGTGCGCTGCTGTGAATCTAGATATAACATTAACGATAATATATATTTTAATATTTATCCATCTAAATCAGGAAAGAAATTATTGTTATATACAGTCTTACGTTTTCCTTATGCTCAAATTATCCTTGTCTAATACATCGAGATGAGCAACTGTAGTTTCTCTCTTATACATAAAAATATAGGCTGTTTTTTTGTGAAATATAGTATTAAGAGTTTTTGCAGCAATTGTCTTTGTTTTATATAATGTACTGTAGTTTAATTTTCACATGAAATTTACAGCCTTTTGTTATTCTAATGTGTAAGCTATATTATTGTAAAGTTTCGTAGAAATCCGTTCAGTAGTTTGTGCGTGAAAGAGTAACAAACATCTATCCATTTATACTCATAAACTTTACGCGTTTATAATATTAGTCAAATTCGTGTAATACATCCTAAGTGTAAATTAATTTTGTAATTTCCGCTATTTTTTTCTAGATGTTTCTTATTGCAGTTTTTTTTTAAATTCGCAAATCAAATTGTGGATTTAACACAACTATTTTCAAATTCAAATTCTTTATTATTGAAGTACAGGTTACAAAGGTCTTAAGAAATATATAGTAAGTTTTACTGTCTTCTGCGATTACGCATACAAATATGATTGAAAACTATATATATTATTGTAGGATTATAAATGTGTGTGTAATGTATATTTCAGTAACTACTTGTATATATTATGAAGAAATACAAAATAAAAAAATACATATTTCTCTATCGATTTTGCTACTTAATGGCATATGAAACTGGTTATTTGGTTTGTAAAAAAGCGTTAAAGTCGACGAGCGATCGGAACAAAATTTGGAAAGGTAACATTTTGAAACCGTTTTAGTAGGCGTTCTCAAGGTACGTCGTGTATACGTTCCGACTGCGTTGCGTCACTCGGATGTTAGGCAAGCGATGTGTTGTAAAAAAGCCGGTCCACGCCTGTACTACAAACTTTACACGACCTTATAACGACGGGACAAGATCCATTTTTGTATACATGCAACGCTTAAGCGGCTAGCACACGGCTCGCAAATTCAGTGGCAATGTTCGCGTTTCGTGTTTTTTTTATGTAACGTTATAGTCAGCAGTCCAGTCCAGTACGTGGTGACTGTCACTTACATACGTGCTCAAACTACCATCAAAAATACTATCCTGATCATCTGGATGAATGGCGGTCGACCACCGAGCGTTTTTCAAGAAACTTTTTGCCGCGCATAACCACATTGTGTAATCTACTTCCAGCAATGGTATTTCCAAAACGATAGGATAATGTAACCTTCTAGAAAAGAGCTTATTCATTATTAAACAGCCGGCAACGCACTTGCAATTGCTCTGGTGTTGCGGGTGCTCTTGGGCGGCGGTAATCACTTACAATCAGATGACACACAAACTCGTTTGTTTATGCTATATAAAAATACTGTCATAAAAGTGGATTGTCAGTAACTATTACCCTACTGGTAGCAAAATACTATGTTAGGTCTATCTCCATGCTGCCCCATACACCATCATGTTAAATTCCCGGTGAATTTGTCACGATGTGCTGACTGACCTAACTTCAGTCTCATCCTCCGCTGGTGCCCCGCCAGCGTATACCATTAAATCAAGAATGTACACCATTCGATTATAAAAAAAATCTGTGGTGTATACCAATTGTATCATAGTAGATTCGGCATTAGGCGCTTGTAATTAGTGGGGTGTTTGCGCAATGTGGCGGGACGACCTCGCCGCATCCGCATTGTGTGAAGAAATCCCAAACTATCGTTGAAATGAGTACACAGTAGTACGCATACAACGCGGAAAATGTATAGCTCTTTTGTATCTGAACCATATGAGTCATTGCAAATGTTATGTTACGATAGTAGACGCCTAAAATGAGGTACACTCATAAATTCACATGTTAACATGTATAATAGTAATTTTAGAACAGTACAAAATACACAGCGCCATCTAGTCTAAGATAAGCTTGTGTTATTGGTACTGCACAACTGATATAAATACCTAAATACGTACAGACAGACGTGACAGACGATTTGTCCAAATTATATTTATAAATCGATATATTTTAAATTAGTGTATTATAGTTTTAAAAATCTTTAAGAACTAGATGTCCATGAAGGCAGACCTTGCGTTCTATTTGTCTGAGATTACTTCTGTTCTCAGCGGATATTGCTACATTATCCGACGATATTTGTCAGGAAATCAATTTATTATAATAACTGAACATTTGAAAATGTCGACAATACTAAGTTAGATTCTGTACAGTCATCTTTGAGTGCCGCTATCTCGCTCATTTCCGGCGCCAAGCAAATAAATGCGTAAATTGATTTCCGAATTATAAATTACAAAATTTCAGTTACGTTAAAATCTATTATCCCCATTGCAGGCAACGTACCCATCATTATCATTATCAGCTTGATCACTATGCGGTTCCTTCCTGGAAACCGTCATGCTCAATTCCTTTTGATTTCGCAGTGAATTTTTTTTTTCGGACTACTCTAATGGCCGCAGTTGGCCTTTACAGCTTTACCGGACGATAGGGGGCGAGTGCATGGCACTCCAAACCCGTGGAAGGACTTATGGAGCAGGTGAAGGATACGACTTTGGACAAGCTTCATCTTATTGCGTTTAACCAGTAGTGGTCAGTAAGTACGTGTATAGCAATACAATGTAAACGTAATTGACACTCGAATATTTCGACAACATCCTTATGCGAGCGAGTTAGAGTAAATTTGTCCAATACTAGACAGTCTCCGCAAACATAGCACCTCTTACGAAATCGACGGCAAGTGTGTCAATGTCAAAATCTCGCGAGCGCGGGAATAGGCCGCCATTGCGCGTCGACTAACGTCGTCCGCTCCTCGTCTACAGTATTAGTTGCTTTTGGTGAGTAGCGGTTGAATTTCTTCCATAATTAATTTAAATTATAAATTGGAGGGATTTGGCCTATTGTCAGGTGCTTAGACCTGTAGCACTGCGACCTACACGGATCTATCGTTATCGCTTCTTCTTCAGACTTCGTTACCGGACCTTCATGGAGAAGATTTGAAGGATATTCAAAGGAGCGATGGTCTTTATCTCCTCAGGATAGAATGTATATATTCTAAAGCAGATGTTTATGAATGAGTGTGCTGTGTTATGTATATATCACAGTTGGAGGTCGTATGACCTGCACTCCTTCTCTTTATAAACTATAAGTGTACAAAATTTCATTCTCATCAGTCCGCGCAAATTTTGTAAAAAGAGCTACAAAGTTTTTGCTTAACGTATAAGCTTTCATTCTTTATTCACTCTTGGTTAATTTATAGTGAATTTTACCTGATTTTACCGGACTTGATCTTCATTCTTTTATTTTCCTTTGGTGATCCCGCCAGGGTAGACCTTTGACGCAGATGGGATGACCATTCCATCATCATCAATTTTAAAAAACGGACACAATTTATTTATGATGACACTATCTGATTATCTGATATTAAATCATATAATGATAAAGTAAAGTATATATATAAATAGAAAGATAAAAGAGGAAATTATTTGGCGACGCCTGGAGGCAGCCTCTCGATGTAACCATCGATTTTCGTCGAAAAACCACGATGTAACTAAACGCCAATTATAGCTTCAGTGACAATTATTTCACGGTCATGTCATAAAACTTGTGTAAATAAAGCATATATCTACATTCTACAATTGTTAAAAATTAATACAAGAGATGTTCACGACTTCGACTTACAGTCTAAAAGTCTAGAATTCAAATCTAGCCGAAAACAAAAATTTTGAGCGTCATTTTATTCCCTTGAGGTCGGCAGTTGACAATGTCCTCTGGATACCCCATCGATGATGACAGGTGTGTACATTTTTCTATACCATAGAGCTTGCGTCTCAAATTATGGTAAATGATTGCCGCCGTCCATGAGCACCCGCAACACCAGGAAAATTGCAAGTCCATTGCCGGCTCTTTAAGAAGGAATAAACTCTTTCTTGAATGTTTCAATATCGTATCGTTTCAGAAATACCACTACTAGAAAGTGATTCCCAAACGTAGTTGAGTGTGGATGTCTGGACGGTAGGACCGCCATTGATCCAGATGATCAGGATGATATTTTAGTTCATGGCGGATAGTGCGATGGTGAAATTCGACAGCTGGTATTAATCCGAGCAATTCCTCATTATTATTACCATAAACAATTGACAAGTTTACAGAAAACATGAGGATGCGTGAATACTCTACCGGCACATTGCGCACGCGCCGGCAGCAACAAACAAACAAACAAACAATAAAACGAGACGACAAACATCCACGTGCTGTTATCCTAACTACTTCCTCTCACTTAAAATCAAAGTCGAAGTACAAACCGTTTATTTATTTAAACATTTTTGGTCACTTATGCAATGTTTTTTATCCCCAACAAAGGAGATTTTCAATATGGCTGCATTTTTTATGCCTGAGAAGATTTTCTATATGGACTCATTTATTATTGTTTTTAATTGTGCCTTCCAGCTTATCTATTTATTGTTTTATATTTAATTGTACCAAACAGTTTATCTAGCTGATTTAGTTGAAAATTCGTCTAGTACTATTATACTAGTACACCTTCCGGACTTTGCTTTGTAACTATGTTAGTTTTGTATAATTCACTTGGGTATAATGCACCTTTTAAATCGTGAAAGAATTTCCGAAATCGGGACAGTTGTCCTGAGTTTTCTTTCTTTATAACCTCTCTCTTTTTCTCTTCATTTCTCTTTACGAAGTGAAAGAATTTCTCAAATCAGTGCTGTTCTTCAGTTTACTTTCTTCATAACAATATCCTCTCTTTCTGAATCTCTTTATTAACTAGTGTATATGAAGCTATTTTTGATGACCTTGTTATTAAACATTGTAGATTTTATTAATTCAAATATTCTTTTGTATTAGATAATAATATAAAATATATTGTTGTCATGTTAAATGAATAAACAGGTGGCTTAGTATCGTCTATTCATTCAAACAAAAGTCTGAAGGTCTGTTCATGTCTGTAGCAAACTGTTGTTTCCATTATGTGGGCTATCAACCGATTTAGTAATAATAATAATCTCAGGACAATCCACACAGCGCCATCTAGACCCAAGTTAAGCTAGCTAAAGCTTGTGTTATGGGTACTAGATACCTGATACAAATACATAGATAGTTTTTTTCGTAAATACATACATATTATACATAGAAAACACCCAGACCCACACAAACAATTATACTCATGAATATAAATGTTTGTGCCGTGCGAGGAATCGAACCCGCGATCATCGGACGTAAAGCGGTGTGCTAAACCACTAGACCACCGAGGTCGTCTATCGTAGTAAAATCAATATCGATTCCAATTCCAATTCTACTTTATACAGTTCTTTTAAAGTTGCATTAATATCTAATAATAATACTTTTTGTAAATACATAATATACTTAGAAATCATTCAGAGCGATACAAACAATCATAATCACGAATACAAATGTTTGGACCGTATGAGGAATCGAACCAGCGAACCTCGGATCAAACTAAACCTCTGTACCACCAAGGCCTACGTTGGACTCATAAAAAAGAACCATTGAAAAGTGCTAAATGTAAATTTGTTTGTGTAAAGATTATTTCTATTTTTAGATAAAATTAGATACATGATGTAATGTGTTAATCACAGTAATATTATAAAGTTAATGAGTATTAATGAATAGATGGTCAGATAAATATTTGTCATATATTACCAGTATTAATATTTTATAAACACTAAATTATTATATACACTCTGATCGCCGTACCAAAGTAATTTAACTGTTAAACGTGTTTTGATTTCCACGATACAGGCATAGCCTGGCGTGGGGTCAGAGTTACAATGTTACTGAAGTTAAGTTTTATGAAATAAATGTTATTCTATTCTATTCTATTCGAATGCTTGTTACTCTTTCACACAAAAGCTACTAAACTAGTCGCTGGTTTACAAAAAAAATCTTAGTGGCAATCGAAGTAATTCTTTTACAAGTTGAAATATTTGAAAATTGTATTCATAACATTACAATATTACAGAACTATTGACTCAACAGTGAAAACAAATGAACGTATTATATCCACTTCCACAAACAGAAACCACCTGCGTCGGTATATAATATAATATATAATATAATCTATACATATAAATATAATTGGAGTGTCTGTTTGTAATATTGAAATAACCGTTTTTTAATACAAGAATATAAGTACGGTACATACACCAAAATAACATTTTTTTACAATTTTTGTCAGTCTGTCTGTTTGTTCCGGCTAATCTCTGAATGTCTGGACCGATTTTGACGTGACTTTTTTCGGCAGGTAGCTGATGTAATAAGGAGTAACTTAGGCTGCTTTTATGTTAGAAAAACCACGCGGACTAAGTCGCGTGTACAGCTAGTATAATATATAATATAATATAATGAGATACGCGTCATGAGACATATTCAATGACGCCACAACATGTATTATATATTTATTGACATTTTCATTAAATTATCAAAACATTTCCGCACTATTAATATATTATTTTTTTAGCTGTTCAAAGATTTCAGTTTCACTACTTTCTTGTTTGTTTACTTTGTCGAATGTCCTTCGTTTATTTACTTAAAGAGATTATATTAAATAGAAAATATGACTATTCAAAAGTGGCTTTAACATTAAATTTATTCAAATAAAGTTATTTCTATTGTTACAGAGAAATAGAAATAGATCTATTTATACAACGAAGTAGAAATAATCTTCATTCAAATATTTTTTTTATTAACCACTTTTGAATATAACATTTTTTTTTATTCTTTTTTTCCTCTTATTTTTTTTTGGGATTTTTGTACACAAAATGTGACGATGACAATACCATCGTACCTATACTAAATAACAAAAATAAACTAAAAATCAACTTAAATAACTTAAACTAACATGATACCATCCAGAACAACTTGGCTGCATCGGAAGCTGGTTCTGCAGATATTTCATGAAATACTACTATGTCTAAGCTATTTAACTTTAAAGCTTGGATGGTATATTCTCTTTTAGATGCATTACGAACATATTCCATCAAAATATGATGCAAATCTTTTTTTCCACAAGCTTCCCGATTAGAATCATAAAAAAGAGGTTACTCATTCGGAACGCAGACATATCACACGGATAATGATCATAGATTAGGTAATTCAGCTTACTATAAACCTTTACCATAAACCCTTAATTTCTTCGTATATAGAAGCATGAAGAGGACTTCATTCCTCATATTTCACTACCTTTAGAATCCAAGTCGAAATAATAAAATACTTTTTTTTATATAAAACCTTTAATGTAAACATAAACCCTTAATTTCTTCGTATATAGAAGCATGAAGAGGACTTCATTCCTCATATTTCACTACCTTTAGAATCCAAGTCGAAATAATAAAATACTTTTTTTTATATAAAACCTTTAATGTAAACAAAAAGCTGAGTAATCAGTGATAACCAGTTTTGCGGATCGTACTGTTGTATTGAGACGAATAACCGCGCGGTTGCGCAAGCGCATGCCACCTCGACCCCGCGCCCCCGCGCCCGCCACGCTTATAAACAGGAAAACCGATCGACAGCCTAAATCCGCACATTCTATTTTGTCATTTAGAGACGTGACCTCTTTCGAAATGTGATATAATCACAGATATAGACAATCATCAGAGCATAACCGTAATTACGTAAACTAACATTATTAAAAATATAACATTTTTTGTCTGTGATTGATACATTTGACAAATATTTCAGATAGTTTAAAAAATATTGTACTCATAAAGTTAACAAACCTATACATATAAATAAAATTGGAGTGTCTGTTTGTAATATTGAAATAACCGTTTTTTACTACATGCATATGAATATAAATATGATACTTACACCAAAATAACATTTTTTACAATTTTTGTCTGTCTGTCTGGACCGATTTTGACGGGACTTTTTTTGGCAGGTAGCTGATGTAATACGGAGTAACTTAGGCGAGTTTTATTTTAGAAAAATAAAATAAAATTCCACGCGGACGAAGTCGCGGGAACAGCTAGTATTTAAATGAAAATAAGTGCCTTAGAATGATCGAATTCTCATAGAATGTAATGATTCAGTGACAATGAGCGGTAAATTAAAAAAAATATATATGAGTAATTTTCTATTCTATTCTAATTTCACTTGTATGACGTTTAATTAAGGCATAGATTCGCTCATAGAATCATATTTTCTTACGTCTATTTGCAAAAAAAAATTATAAATCAACTGAAAAATAGATTCATTCACAAATCAAAGGATATACATATATTAATTTACATGTATTTATAAATGTAAGTCGTTTCAAGTTTGTAACACATATTGCGTATGCGCGCCAGTGTCCCGACGCCCACAGAGTAGTGATTGGCAAACGTTTCCGGTTAACACTTTATCGGTTCACGACTATCGATTTTTTGTCGTAAATTATATCATCCCAAATCGTAAACGTTATGCCAGTTCACTACCGTTTGACATTTCGATCGATTGTCTAACATCAAACGGATATTTAGTTGGTGTTTGTTACAAAACAAAACAATGAACATTTCCGGTATTGGTACATTCAGTCGAATTGCATATTAATTACGGTTGAAAGAAACTAGAAAGAAATAGATGTTTGCTTGCAATATTCTTTTCAATGGCAAAGATAAATAAAGTTATGTTAGTTACTATGTTAAATTAAATATTGAATATATTCAATGACATAAACCGGTTATGACAATTGATTAGCGATTATGTAAACCGAATAAAGCAATGTTTCCAGATGAATAGAATTACCGATTACATAAATATTTCAATGTAAAGTTCACAAATCAACAACCGTGGTAACAGCATGACGGTAATGCAGCCGAGCGACCGCCCGCCACAGATAACAAATATGTAACTAAAATATTACAGATTATTAATTACAGACTATGGACAGGCCATGTCTATACACGACTCCAATAATATTAGTGGTCTCATTATTTAAAAAAAAGAAACAATGTTGTCTATGATAATGTTTTCGTCTATAGGTTTATAGGAACAAATTACAAAACTAAAAAAAAAATTGGTACAGTACAATTTTTTTTTATAATAAACAAAAGATCAAAAAGTTTAGATACTTTATTAATTGTTTTTTTTTTACAAAAGAGTTTCTTTATTTATACACTAGTTTTGTTTACATGTAAATAATTGAAACATACTTTTTATTTATTTCTAGAATAATCCTGATAAAAATCCAATTACATAACTTTGTACATCCTTCACAAGTGACTATCAACTTCTAATTCTAGTAGTATCCCTGAAAAATATTTCCACTACCCACAAATCGGCACTCACCCTATTAATATCAGATACGAGCGCATACTGTGATGTTGTTTGCACACACACGCAGTAGTAGAATGCACATCTCGCCTAGGCAATCTATATGTTTACTATCGTAGTGCGGGGCGCGGGTTTGCGGGGGGAGGGGCGGGCGCGGGGCGACCGCGGCGCAGTGCGGGGAACGTTCGCAACCGGGTCAAGGGAGTCGCGATGCACCGTTCACGTGAAATCTCACTTTCGCGCGCTGCACTACCAAACATGGCGGACCGATAGTGACGTGCAATTTCCATTTCGATGACACATTTACGGTTTTCCGGAATTTTTCCTTGTTTTTAATTAATCATGCACACATAGTATTTAGAATACGTTGCAATGTTTTACACGTTTCATTGATGAAACGACAAATATAAATATCTCAAGCAGCTAAATATCCTTGCCCCTATTTCTTATTTCATACGTAAAGTTTCATACGTAATCAAGATTTATCCATCCGTCGTCACACCTTATCAGAGACAACTTCAATAGGGGGGGGGGGGGGGGGGGAAAGGGGATTGTTAGTAATGTGGACTAATTATCTCATTGCTAGCAATGCACCATGTCAGATCAACCTCCACGCGGTTCCCCCTGGAAACCATCGTGATACATCCCCGGTGTATTTGTCACGTTGGGCTAATCTGACTTCATGTTCATCCTATCATCCTCCACTGGTGCCCCGCCACCGTAAACCGTTAGCGCAGGCGGGTGCACTATTCCATTATCATCCTTAAAAAAAAAACTTGAATTAATGCAATGCGCATCCGAAAACGATAAATAACACCGTAATTATGTTCTGTCACTACTTTTATGTTTTGTTTACAATATATAATGCATTATTATTTTAAGTTTATTACTATTTGAATGAAAATAATCAGTAAGTAGAGATAGACCATGTGCTAAAATTAGATAATAATTAACATAATCACAATTGTATCTATATTATTAATAAATAGTTATTAATAATGGAATAATACATTAGTTATATTCCTTTCGACCTCGATCCATGACTTCATTACAGTATAAAACAAAGTCGCTGTCGCTGTCTCTCCGTCCCTATGTATGCTTAAATCTTTAAAACTACGCAACGGATTTTGAAGAGGTTTTTTTTAATAGATAGAGAATTTCAAGAGGAAGGTTTTTATGTATAATATATGTACACCCGTGCGAAGCCGGGGTGGGTAGCTAGTATTAAATAATTTACACTATTTCACACCGTACCGCTTCCGTTTAGGGGTAAACCAACAAATACGAGTTCATCGCTGCGCAGATACTTTGTATACCGGTAAAGGTCTAGAAAAAAGTTATATAGTCTTGTTTACATTTTTCTAAACACGACCGTGAATCGAATTAACATCTATTCGAGGCTGCACGTCGGCAACCTGTTGTTTCCTCAGACAAGGTTACCGCGGGACCTGGCCCAAAAAATCTATCGCAACGACCAGCTTTTAGGACATGACTAATCAACAATAAGTTGCGAAACGTCCGACTCGATACTAATCAATTCTTTTTCTGCACTTTTAAGCCTACTTATGTGTTCTCTATGGTTCTCTGGAGTGGCAACGGAAAACCGATTTTCCGTGTTCGTTAACGATTGGTCCATAACCACGACCGTTCTAAACTCAAATTGAATTTAAATATCATAATATTTTACCGATTATCTTTTCTATTCTATTCAAATTTTATCTGTCATATATATTTTAAAAAACATTTAGACTATGTGCGTGATTGCATAGAATATAGTATTTTAGGTAATCATTGATTGTAAGTGTAATCGGCTCGCAACATTTACATTATATCAACTGTCCATACTCCATAGACTAGATCAGTGTAGTCTAACGTCTTACAGGACATTAACTATTTGGATCTTACAGTACCGGAATAGAGTTGCTGTTCGCGTGTCTCTATGTTGTTTTGGTCCGCAGTGAGTGGAGCGTAGGAAGCGTGCGCGCATCTCTGCCCTTCGCGCCCGGCTGACCTAGTTACTGCGCCCGCAGTGCGCTGGCGCACAAATATCTATGCTACGCATTCGTTTCTAGGCGAACTCATGAAAAATAACTCCATTACAAGGAATTCACCAGTATTGTATTATTTTTATTAATACTTTATTAAATATTGATAGTTAATACAATTTAAAAAAAAAAAATAGTAACAATCAACAAAATATTTTTATAATAAATACATATAATATAAGAAATAACGGTAAAAACGGTTTTTAAGTTGCAACCCTATTTTCGTAATAATTTTTTTTTATTGTCGAGCGGAAATTACACAGCATCGGTTTTCCGGTAAAATTAATTTTGAAAACACTATTATTTACGACAACTATTTGGCAAAAAATATTATGACTAATTGTGACTTTTCAAATACACACGTATATGTATACTAAACAGAAAGCTACTGATATTATTCATAAATCTGAACAAATTTCTTAAAATATTATATTTTAAAACTCATCTTTAGACTTCGCCACTGTTTCTCGGTGTAATTTATTCAGTTTCACGAGTAACCTAAGACTTGAATCCATACACCTAGAACTATATTGAAATGTTAAATAATTAATATATCAACTTAAACCTACAGCTGTGACTAAATACATACATATGTATTTCCTTAACTGTATATCACCAATTGCTCATTAGAGTCTATATACCTATATAGTATATATATATTGTACCTACAAAATGTGTTAACATTGCGCTGGTTGTAAATTCAACGCTATACACCGCGATGTAAGTTATTAAATAAGATAAACCTGTTATCAAGTTAATCACATCGGTTTCCATTTCGCAGCGCGCGCCGCCTACGACTTTCTTTCGTTTCCCGCGCGCGGGGAAAGTGCCCGCGCTTTTCCGACGCCATCTTGGATCTGCTTAGCAATCAGATGATTGCTCGATTATTTGTTGACGTTTTCTTAAATTCAATTATTATATTTATTGATTTTAGGATTCATAAATCTATACTAATATTATAAACCTGAACGGCCTTATTACAAAAAGATAAACCTGGTTTAGCACTAGTAATAAACCATTCACCAATGTATTCCTTATTACAAAATGAAGTTTATCTCTAAATCGTGATTCGTCTATGGTCTAAAGTTAAACCTGCGATGCCCCTAGTTTAACAGTGGTCTAAATGCAAAAAGTCAAACTCCATTTTAAAAATTGTATTATAAGTTGTTGATTTTCGAAAAATATTTTACCTAAATTAAAAATATATTAACTAAAAATATTTAAAGCTAATTTTACGATAATAAAAATATATAAAAGACGTTATTTGTTATTTTTTCACTCATTTGACTTTGAAATAGTCACCATTCGAATCGATCCAATAAAAATATCCCGCCGTTCCTTTTCTCCGTATAGGACTCCTACTTGTAATTTAAAACAGATTTTCAGCTTAATAGTACATTAACAAATATTATATATTAATGAAATAGTTATAATGAAGACATAGATAAATAGAAATAAATTTATTTTTAGTTTATACATTTTTATTTGAAGTAATATTATTTTTGATCTTTTCATATTTCTGGTAAAACGGAACGTAATTGTACGCTAACAGACATGAGTGACTGATTTCTGTATGTAATACATAATGAACGATTTAACTGTAGTACTAAGTAGTCCTCTGTTAGATCTGGATTCGTAATAATGTTAGGCTTATTTCAAGTATTATCTTTAGGAATGGTTTAAACCACGACCATTTAGACCACGTTTCGTCCGAGTTTTAACAGATTTTTTGTAATAAGACCGGAAGAGTTTGTTTGTTTGAACGCGCTAATAATCTCAGATGATTTATGTGATGAAGATTGAAATTTTCTGACTATTTATTATTATTATTATTTTTTATATATATATTATATATCTCCCATTGATGGGGTAATAGACTGGTTATTATTATTATTATAGAGGTGTATGTGTGGTGTTTTTTAAATACAAATATTTCACATACCTATCACCGCCGTTTAACACAAATACAACTATTATTGTATTGTATCAGCTCGTTTGGTGCTGATCAATGTGACTCTTTTGTACCGAAACTGACACCTGTTTCCACAATGTGCGCGTGACTCAAGCTGTGTGCTGCTGAGGCATATATTTAAAATGGATTTAAGTATTACATAATATATCATAGATACATTATCTATTTATTAACTGTAACACATTATAAAACCGAAAGTTTATTACTTATCTGTCTCACAATAATTACTGAATATCTGATGAGACTTTTCAGAGTTATAGATAGACTGTTAAAACATAGCAGTTAACAGATGTGACATAATCTAAGATATTGAACACAGATTTAAGCGAGCTCGTAATAAAAAAACTAATATTGACGAATGTAGAGGAAGCGAGGGTTATTTGTCTCACAATATTTACTGGACATCTTCTGATGAGACTTTTCAGAGTTATAGATAGACTGTTAATAGACAAAGATGTGACATAATCTAAGATATTGAACACATATTTAAGCGAGCACGTAATAAATGAACTGATATTGACGAATATAGATGAAGCAAGAGTTATTTATGTGTTTAAGGATCACAATAAAAATGACAAAAGTAGGTATTTGTGATTATTTCTACAATAATATTCTCTGTTTCAATTTTATAATATATATTAATCCTGAAATATTATATAGTCTTAATGTTATATTCATACTTCAAATATTCAATCTGTATAAAATGTAGTCTGAACGGATAAACTCTTTGCCTAACCTACCTTTGCCTGCTTTTGATAAAAAAAATAATCGGTATGCATTATGGACTCTAGCGACGTGACCGGAGCTAAGTCAAGGATGATCGTGCAATGGGCAAGAATATATTGTTATTTTTAATATAAAAAACTAAACATATAATTCGAATTAAGAAATGAATAATTTTATTAACTCACTCAACGTCATCTAATCACTAAACACTAAGTCTGCTTAGTGTTTACGATCTCTGGATCGTAATATAGAGTTTAGACAACTTTTAGAAATATCTTTTTTTAATTAAGTCCAACAGTATACATAGAAAAACCATTCTTATATAGTACTTAGTAGTTTTCGTTGCAAGCTATTTTGATTATTAGATGAGTATGGTAGTAAAATTACTACGGTATTAGTAGTAAATTATTAGTAGAATAGTAGAAACCGTACTGAGTATATATCATCATTACATAGTATAAAACAAAGTCGCTCTCGCTGTCTGTCCCTATGTATGCTTAAATCTTTAAAACTACGCAACGGATTTTGAAGCGGTTTTTTTTTAATAGATAGAGTGGTTCAAGAGGAAGGTTTATATATATAATACATGTACATCCGTGTAAAATGGGGCGAGTGGGTAGTATATATATAAATTACTACTTTCCATCATGTAGAACAACTCATTGCTCAAAAATATTGTATATTTTTTACGTATATAGCCTTATCATTACGTCTTTTATCCTTATAATTTTTAAGCTGTATATGATATATGTGATTGGAGTATACAAATAAACATTTTAGTATCTTATCTCGAGATATTTCTAACTATAGAGAATTTGGCACTGTTTTCTCTGCCTACTCCATTAGGGGCTTGGTATGATGCCAGATAAGATATATGCACTAATTTTATCTCTAATTAATATTAATCTGTACTGTATGTACTGATTTCAATAAAAAAAACATTATGTTCATTATATCATTCATCAGGTAACGTCCCAAGTTGTAGGTATATAACGACCAGTACATCAAGATCTCTACTGGCATAGTAATAATTGGTAGATCAGGCTTTTCCAACTGGTTGACCGCTGGAGTTCGAAATAGCAATCGCTTCCCGGATGTACTCTGACGTCAGGCATCTCGCTACAGATTCGCCCAAACGCTGACAATCTCAAATTATCCTTGTTATTACGAGCTGGAAGGCTCAAAATCCATTGTGTTAATTAAATCCCCCGATTGCCTTCATTAAGAATGTATCGATACCTCGGAATACACAATTGCAAATTACCAGTATGTCCAAACATTGTTTTATCAAGATAATGTATTTATGAATATAATTTATTACATTATCAGTCATACACATTAAATAAAATACTTTTTAACACAAGTAATTGTACTGTACAGTATTTTTTTTAATATGTGTATTGTTTACAGTGATAAACAAAATTTTTATTGTCTAAAATCATAAAAACAAAGTCATTTTAATAGCTGTTAGTAGGGCCAGTGTTTATACTCGGGTTATTGCGTATAGAAGTTAGTTACAAACATATATAAATATAAATAATAAAGTAAAACAATCAACAATGAAAAGCACAACAAATCAGTACTGCAGAAGAAGACATTTTTACTTTTACTCCCGCACAAAATGTAGTCGCCACAGATAAAATATTGCACAGATGACGAGCTAGTCATAGCTGTATGCAATATGTAAGGATGAGTATTAACAACCGTATTGTTATTAATAAGATATTATAATAACTTTTTAAAACTCTTTTTAGCAACCATAACCTTAACAAACAAGTCCAACAGTATATATTATTACACTAGTATCACATTCTCCCTTGTTTATAGATGTCGATAGAAGTATCGATTAACAAATCTAATCGATCACAACGTATAATCGATATTGTTCATCATTATCTAACATGATTTTCCTCAATGTTGAATCGAGATGGTCCAAGTTATAAACGGATTTTGCTAGTTTCGTTTTAATTCATGAATGCTTATAAAATTATGATACCTGTGTGTACTTTAGAGTCATGAATATATTATTAATTTATTGTACAGTTCCGTATACTAACTAAATATTAACAGCACGTTTAAACAGCTGTTCGGGAATACACAAGCAGTTCAAAATCGAGTATAATTTTGAAGGTTTTAAATTATGATGATGTAATATTATTAAATATGAAATGTAATTGTTACAATTATTAAATAAATTATTTATATAATGAAAGCAATTACAAAAGTAGATAAGGCGTGAATTATAATTCAATAATAACTATAGACATAAAAAAATCTGTAGTTACGATTTATACATCACTAGCAACCCGCCACAGAAAAGATAGATTACAATTTTTTTAATATTTGAACTTATACTATGCTATAAAACGTTTGAATTATGTATATAAACGTTCCTCTTGAATCACTCTATCTATTGCTGAAACTGCATTAAAATCTGTTGCGTAATTCAAAAGATATAGGTGAACGGACGAAGAGTATGTTTGATTCTATTCTCTACATATATCTACTGCTTAAAATGGTCATTCGAAACTTCTAAGACTCTTTCTGCAGATTTTGCGTAGAAATTTTCAATAAAATAACTATGTTGAATTGGATATCATTTCATAAACCAAATTAAAGTGATCTGTGTTTCTTATTAAGAGAAATTGAATTTGTAAAGTCTCCATTACTATAATTTTACTAAAACAAACAAGCTTTTGAATATCGCATTCGCTTTGTTCGAGTCGATTTTGTTGGATTTCGTTTTATTATAATTTTCCAATTTTCCTTATAAATTTAACAAACCCATAATTTAACATACTCACAATACAAACATTTGTATTCATGAGTACATTTTGTTTGTATTAGTCTGTGTATTTTACTAAATTAAGTTTCTATATTTCTAAAAAAAATATTGTAAATTGTCTATGATTTGTACTAATAATACAAGCTCTGCTTTAATTGTTATTTTTTTTAATCTATCATTTCGCCTTTTTTTTTCTTTTTATTATAATATGTGTATTATCAGGTGTGGATATCAGAGATGTTATGGATTTGGAATATCGGATACCGATAGGTTTCGGATATAGGAATGATTATTATACCGGATACGGATACGGATGCGGATACGAAATTATTTCGGATTATCCGTTAGTTTGGATAATTTCGGTTACGGATATTAATTTTTTAAGGAATTTCAAAAGTAAAATACAAGTACCTAATAAAATAGTTACATAACGTGTCTCAATTAGGCTCCATCTCTATCCGATATTAACCGAAACTTACTTAAGATTCGGTTACGGTTACAAATACGTTTTTATATCGGATATCCGATAGTTTCGGATACGGTTACGGAGCTCTTTAACCCTGGTGGATACCAATTTCCAGTTTCTTACTGTTTATTTACTATTTACACAACTTGTAACAACCCTATCTCCTCTCGCTTGCGCCTCAACTAACACATGAGCTGTAACATTACGGCGCGTGACCGGCAGGTATTGAGAATACCAGCTTCCGGGTATGATCACATTCGCCATATAGACTCCCATTGTCAATTTATTATACTACATTTATACGCGACACTGCTTATATGTACAAATAAATAAAATTCAAGTATCGATTTGTAATTTCAAATTAACAGCTTCTCACTAAATGCTTATGAAAGTATATATGGTACGGTACGGTGACATTAAAAAAAATATTTATGTGTGTCTGTTCGTTCTTGTTAATCTCTGAAATGACTGGACCGATTCAGATAGGACATTCAACCGTAGATAGCTACTGTTATAAAGAGTAACTTAGGCTACTTCTAATTTAGAAATTTCACTTATTTTAAAGGGATAAATTTCATACGAGGGAAATCGCGGGAAACAGCTAGTTGCTATTTATATGTCTGAGTATATATAACAATGTAATACGCGTTATTTGAATGTGCTTTCTGTATTAGTTTCATTTTGTTGAGTTACTCCTTATTACATCAGCTACCTGCCAAAAAAACTCCCGTCAAAATCGGTCCAGCCATTTCAGAGATTAGGTAAAACAAACAGACAGACAAAAATTGTAAAAAATGTTATTTTGGTGTATGTACCGTATTGATATTCATATACATGTAGTAAAAAATGGTTATTTCAATATTACAAACAAACACTCCAATTTTATTTATATGTGTATAGATATACTGAAATAATACCAAATCACCTGTAATAACACCGTTTGTCGCATATACAGCCATTTCAGTGTCGCAAAATGTGAAACTTGTCTATTTATATCGAGGCATAAATTGTGTTCCTTAGCTTCAATTCTTTCTCGCGACTTTAAAAAAAAAGTCAGATTTACAATCGACGTACAGCATTGTCGTTTCTTTGTTTGAAATTAAAAATAACTTTAGAATTAATAATTATTTGCATGCACAAAACCGCAGCCAAGGAATGACAATTATTCGGGTTATAATGAAAAATATGAATTATATTTGTTTTCATAGGTATTATAGTATAAAAACCTACTGAGTGTTATTAAAATAATAGCCAAAGATATCCGAAGAAGTATCGAATTAATCTAAATATATATAACTCAAAGGTGACTGACGTAGTGATCTATCAACGCACAGCACAAACCACTGCACAGTCGGCCGGGGTTCAGGGCCCCAGGGAGAGAAACCGGCGTACAATGCGGGCAGAAACTAATGTAAAATAAAATCTAAAATAACGTAAATAATAATAATAATTATTATTATTCTCTCTATCGTCTCATTCTCAATATTATTATTATTATTATCATCAATCCATTACACGAACAATATAATGTGAATTTGTACACTGGCGTAGTTCATTTCATAGTTATTTCATTATATTCATCACATAACAATGTATTATATTATATATTAAACCGCAAAGACTCTAAAAAACAATAGGAAACCCCAATAACCGTAGCAGTAATATTCAATTCTTTGGAAAAACAAAATGGCCACACGTATTCTGTATTAAAACCGTGATAATGTAATAATAAATAATGTAAATAATTATTATTATTATTGTCACCACATCACGTAGACACCAGCGATCCAAAAACCAGCTATCATATTTATAATCCCATTCATTTATATTGTGACATAATAATACAACATTATTTTGCTGACAAACTTGTCGGCCATTTTGGTATGGAATTCCCTCATTCATTTAAAATGTCTGTTCAGGTTTTTCTTATCATACATTATAATTGTGTTAAGTCCATCGTATAGCAATGGGAAAATTCTAAATCAATAGTTAATACATAAATAAATATACATATATTAGTAAATTCAATTTTTTTTATATGATTAGTAGCTATTTTCGTCCTTATATTTCTCTGCTTAATTCTTCTAAATTTGGAAACAGATTTTGTTACGATTATCGTTCCAATTTGGAGAATTTCTTCTGAACGTTTATATGTATAATACATGTATATGTATATTATATATATAATCCTTTGGAATATGTATATATTATACGTGTCATACCGTACATAATAATCAATATTTATTCATCACTAGTTGTACTCGCGACTTCGGCGGCGTGGAATCTAGCTTTATTATTCTAAAATAAAAGCAGCCAAAATACTCCTTATTACATCAGCTACCTACCAAAAACTGTCCCGTCAAAATCGGTCCAGCCATTTCAGAGATTAGCCGGAACAAACAGACAGATAGAGAAAAATTGTAAAAAATGTTATTTTTTGTATGTAGCGTATTACAAACAGACACTCCAAGTTTATTTATATGTATAGATTTTCATTATTTACGAGCTGTCATTCATTCATATTTTATTGCAAAAATACTTTGTCAAGTTATTACTGGCATTGGAAAAATATATCATATATATATACATATACAGTTACAATTAACTTAACGTGTACACTCGAAAATGTATTTAGGACATATCTCTAATACCACAATATTCTGCAGCAGCAATGCCCAAGGTGCTAGTTGGTTTATAAATATATATAAAATACATGTTGCAGAGTAACATGCACACAGAGATAATTCGGCAGACTACTGCTAAGCCAGTGAGCAGCGTTGTACCTAAGCACCGCCCAACAGGGTTGTAACTACCCTTCCAACGGGTCAAACACATCAGCACAAAGGGAAAAAGTACACGAACATTGCAGCGCACTAAACTCTAAACCAACATGCTACACCTCTGAACATATTTTAGCAGTGTTTCACTGGAAAGAGCTGCAGTGGGGGTGGGCAGGGGCGGGTGGGCGCGCGTGCATTCACCTGAAGGGTGGTTCCACCTCGCATAACTTATGAATGTTAATATTTCAGGGTAGGAAAGTGAAAGTAGTTTGTATGACGAGGATTATGCACAAAGCGCTCACTGCGGCGTCCGCAATTATCTCGGTTCGGTTTAATTAAATGCTTCTACGTTTTAAAGCAGAATGCACGCTGTAAAGTTTTGAAACTCTCGCTTTCTGTTGCAGGTTATTACACTGTTTAGGATTTATTATTTGCGTATATAACTCACGGGACCTTGTGTTATGGTACTAGACAACTGATATAAATATATAGATACTTTTTTTGTAAATACATACATGATATGTACAATAAACACATAAATATTTGAGGAAGGCGATATGCTGAATCTCTATGTTTATTAATGTAATTGGACTGAAATAATAACAGTTTCTCCCTGCAACTTCATCGGTTTGATTTAGTAAAAGAGTATATGTTTTTCTGTATTCAAAATCTATTTATATATATATATGTGCATAGATTTGATATAAAGACGAATATACGAACTATTCTTCCAAGCCGTTACGTCATAAAGACAAAACAAAAAAACTACCACATGTCTTCGTACAGCGTCATCAAATGACAATGATTCTGTTTTTTTATTTATTTTTTATAATTTTATTTTTTTATTTAAATATACATCTAAGATTACAGTAACATATTTTTTGCGTTACACAAACAATAAGTCTTTTTAAACATATAACATTTAAGTGAATGATGATTCTGATTACCCCACCTGGTAATGTAGTCGTGAAGTTATATTATATATATTTCCAAGTATCGATTTAGTGGAACGTCAAAATAAGGGCACCATAACCTGTTAAAATATCCGAAGTGAAACTCCATTGTCAGCCGATAGGAAGTTGTATTTATTGTGTCGAACGGCCTGAATTTACTGTATCGATTTACAGAAACGCTACCGGGTACTGTCTGTACGATAGCACCGGTTCAAGTCTCATTTATCCATTTTCAGTCTCATTAAACAACTACTAATCTAGATTTTGTTCACGTGACCAGGTTTGAACGAGAATGGAATCAATGTAGGACATTTTAGCCGCTTATGAACTTCAAGTTTTTTTGTAATAATATTTTTTAGACATGTTGCGGCCTCCTTGACAGGACTGCTTGCTGGCCGGTTATAAGACGTGACTAGGACAGACGAAAGAATTGACAAGACAGACACGACAAGGAAAAAGACGGACAATTACATAGATATTTGAATAATTAGATTTTACTTTTAAAACAAACTCTCTTCTTTAATTACGACGACATTTCTCAACGGTCGGCCGACCAGCAGACCGTTCAGGACATTTGAGCTGCTTATGAACATCAGCTTTTTTGTATGTGTGTAATATTTTTCCCCTACGATTTCTCCTTTCGGTTTTCCGTCCCATGATGATATCGTTTACGTCCACAAAAAAAACAATCAAATAATTTCCACTGAACTGAAAAAAACATTTAATCTCTTTTAATAATTGTTACTTTTACAAAAAGATTTTGTCATTCATTTTTTTTAAATAGATAGATTATCTCTACATTGATTGATTAGATCGCACCTATGTGAAACCGGGATTGGTCGCTAGTATTGTACAAATATGCTATTCATAAAAGTAACTGCAACAACAAAACCTATTTGAATATACCTACGACGAATGTACCTTGCAAACATAACCACTTCATTATCCGATATCTCGACTGTACAAATAAAAACTGTATGCAATACAGTATAGTAGATATTGTATACAATATATACAGATAGGTACAGTTCGTTGACCCCTAAAAAGTAATAGCAAAACCGTTTGCATGCAACGCCTTCCTAGATTCTACTGAATAATGCAAAATCGCATCCGAAGTGCATCCGTTCGATGGGGTAAAGCTGCGATCACAACAACTGGCAACGAAGATGTAAGATATACAAATGTGTATAAGAAAGTAAAAATGCTAGGTAGCATATCATCTGTATATATCTACTGATAGATACAGACTTTCTTTAGTACTTTCTATAATGACCAAACCTCTACTTGTCATACAATGGATTACAATGGCATAGACCCATTTGCGCTAATGCTTTACGCTGGCGGGGCACCAGTGGAGGACGATGACAAGAACATATCAGATAACCCATCGTGACAAATTTATCATGATGGTTTCCGATAGGAACCGTGTGAAGGTACATTAGCAATGGGGTCAACAGACCACATTACTAACAATCCCCACATTGCTACACATTTACATCGAGTTTTTAAATCACCACGCAAAACAAAAATAAGTTAGAATTTCGAAATACAGTTTCCTAGCCTTGGACCTATCAGGCCTAGTCAAGTGTCGAAGCAACTCTGGAACTAACTTCTAGTAAAAGACAAGATGACATAATTAATGATACAGTTACTAGCTACTCGCCCCGGCTTCGCACGGGTGTACTCGTATTATAAATCTAAATCTTCCTCTAGAATCACTCTATCTATTAAAAAAAAATTGCTTAGTTTTAAAGATTTAAGCATACATTGGGACGAAGAGACAGCGCCAGCGATTGTGTTTTATACTCTGTAATGATATTCAAAGATTTGTCAGATTCCTCAAAGTGTTGCATGTATGCATTACACCTAAAGTCATCTTCGGTGAAGCACAGATTGTACCTAATCCACCCTGGCTCCCATTTCTCTACACACCTAATCCTCTAGATGAAAGAATTGTTGTTCTCCGATACAGGCAATTTCTTTTAAATTCTCAATGCAAGCACTTACAAAAGACTTCAGCGTAATGGGGTAGCTGAATAAAAAAGTGGAGTAACCATGTACAACTTGACTAATTGTCCCTAAACGATCCCTTGAAACGATTCTAGTTAAATTACTAGGATTACCTTCAGACTTTAATAATACTCTGCCAATGTGCTAATTAGCGCATATTAAACCACTATAGCATCATCATCCACAGAAAACTAAAACTACAACTCCCTGAAGTTATCGCGACTTATTCATTAAACAGAACAGCAAAAAGCTTTTATTTTCCATCGTCCTACTTAAGCATTCCGTTTACATGAAGAGAACATATTTCAAGACATCAAACTGACAACAAATGTAAGGGCAACTCAAAATCCACCGCTCCGTATTCCCCACGGATATTACGACTTTGCGGTCTGAGCGAGCATTCTAACGATCAGATCGACCTGAACTCCTTGCCCCGGTGAGGTACGGTCGCGTGCACCTCGCTGTAATCTCGAAAAACGAAAGTAATTTACATAAGGTCTCGTGATAGTAGCTATCAGACGATATACTCTCACATGTGTTCCGAGCAGTAAAAAGTTCACCGTCTAGACATTTCGACCAGGAATGCGATGGGAAAACCTCCATCTCTTTCTATGCGTCAAACATGCGCAGTCCAGCCCGCGTCAGAGGGAGACAACAGGTGGCTCTGAATAATTCAGGGGGGTGCGGGTGGCTCCAAGGTCAGAGCACGGAAGCGTCTGGCTCGAGTGTATTAAGATTATAAATTATACATTATCGATCTGCCGGTAAATCGACTCCAGCTTAGGTACTATTTAATGAAATTTGCACGAGTGCAGGCTCGACTCTAGGAATTTATTCCCAAGCATACCAAATAAGGAAGACAAAACTAATGCACATGGCATATCAGCTGAGATCCTACGCAATATTAAGAGATCATCATTACACACAGACAGCACAAAATATATTGTTCCCGGACTCCTCGTGTGTTGCCATTCATGATGTTTGCTTCAACCTGCCTCTATACTCTGTAATTCCACTACGATTACTTACTCTTTAAATCAGAAGACAATGAGCAAACTGCTGCTCGCAAAAATAGGTGATACGTTGGACAATTTTGTACAAATTCTTCCTCAGGCACATTATTTTTAATATATCTCATGAACCTTTTTGGAAATGTTATTACAGTCCGTAGGTATTAGCTATTACTAGATGTTTCAAGGTAACAGAGGGCTAGGAGCCCTAAGGGAAAGCCACAGCGAATGTCCGACCCGCGTACCTGTCTCTACAAAGGCCTAATTATTACAAAGGCCTCAGACGACTCGGTACATAGGATAATGGCCGGAATAGTGGCCTGTCTTGAACACTTGAAGTTTAAACGTAATCTGTAACTAGTGTAAAGGAATTTGATAAACGTCTAGGTATCGAAGTTAGCCTTTGGTCCTGAAGATTTCAAATTTCACTGATCAAGATTATAGCTGTCTGCTGACTTCAGAGAAATGTGGACGTTTAAAGCGTATTTCAATAGAGTAGATTATAGTTTATTATTTAAAAATGCACAGTGATCTGCTGATAAAAAAAATACTTATTAAGGGATGAAATACTAGGGGTGTCACTTGAAAATTGGTTGCGGCATAATTTAAAAACTTCTATTGTTAATTATTTTTCAACAGTAGATTAATAAATAGCTAAGAAAAATAATATATTATAGTAAAAATACATATGCACTACCATGTTTTTGACACACAGACCATAGAACCATAATTATTAATTTTCAAATCTGCTTCTTCTTTATCCCATTTATTTGGGGTCGGAGTAATATGTTTTTCTCTATTATTCTATTCTATTCTCTAATATTCAAACTTATGGTTTAAATTAATTATAATCGAATTTATACCATTGGGCTACCAGTATTTATTATGATTTATTATATATACTTAATAAGATGTCTGTTTGTTGCAGTGGACGGCGGTGAGCCCGCTGGACTACGGCTAGGTGCTCGCGGCTCGCTCGGCCAGGCGCTGCTGCATGGGCTGCTGGCGCCGGCGCCTGCAGCTCGTCACCATCTCTACACCGCACCCAACACAGGTCAGCATATCTTTCCTTACAGACATACATACAGCGTATAAAGGAAAACATTTTATTGTCATATCTATGGTGCACATAACATAAGGAATGCAAATAAACATTTCATTCGTTTCATTCCAATTCATTATTTTTTTGGTTTAATTTCATTTCCTATACAAATTTCAACTCTATTATTTTTAATTCAATGAATTTAATTTTAAACAAGTATTAAATAGAATAAAAAGTTTCTTAATTAAATAAATTTAAACACTTTTGAATATTACTTTTTTTTTAATCGACCGCTGATTCGGAAATCTGTCTCGTCACAAAAAGAACGTAGTAGAAACTTGCGTGTTGCCCTTTTAAATAAATGTTGTTGTAAATAAATGCAAACGAATAATAATAAAATATTTATTTGTCAGAATATGGTATGTACAATAGTGTTAATTATATATAATATATGTTTCGTCATATTCTGCTATTTCCAGCGTACAAATACTCATTATAAACAAGGAGAATGCCTCTGATTATTATCGATTACTTTTAATAATAATAATAATAAATTTTTATAATAATATATTCGTCATTTTTATCTTTAATATAGTAAATATGTTGTAAAGGTGACAACCCTATGAAAGCACCTAGAAATAGCTGAAAAAAATAAAAAGATCCTGTATCTACACGAAATTCAACCTAATAAAGGAATATATAGTGCGATCATATCACATTTTACTGTGATATAATGCCGAATTGCTTTTAGAATCGTGCTCACATATTTCTACATCGTTACCTATATTCCAGTTCTGAATAGACCCAATTTGAAAGCGGCCAAAAATAGAATCAGTCTAGACCAAGTACACGATGTAGTCGTAAACAAAAATCTGGCTAGAATAGCATGCGAACCGACCAATCAAATGAAGTATTACAAATTGTTATTTGTCACGTTCATAGGTAGCTTTAGTTTTTTTTTTTGCGGCACTGGAATCACTGGTTAATAATCATCAATAGTACATCACATAATCATATTTTAAGCATAATCTTTCATAAGTAAACAATGAAAATTAAATATTTTATGTAATTTAATTATTTATAAAGAATTACACGTTCAAAGGTTTTTATAGTCACAGATCACAAAAGACAATAGAGCTGCACAGAGCACTCACTCAAGGAGTGTTGCCAACCGTATCGTGATGTATCTAATATTATTTATCGTGCGTAGGTATTGTATGTCGTACAGTTTAATTTAAATTATATTTCCAAAACTTTAGTACATAAAAATATTTATACATTCCTCGATCGCAAATTCGTCTGCTTTTTTTGATTACATGTAGCACGTTTATTGTCGTGTAACATTCTATCTTTGAATGAAAATTTTATTAAGATTCATTCAGCATCATGTCCTGAACAGGTAACAGACAGACCTCATTTATATTTTAAGCTTGAATTTCAGCCTACAATAGGTACACGTAATTTTTAACCTAACATTACCCAACATCAATTGTCGGCATTAGAACGAAAACTTCATAGATTATAGACTGATGTAAATAAATTATGAATTGTTACCTTCAAAGAGATACAATTGTGAATTCTTTGCTCTTTGTGGTATCCGAATACATTGGTAAAAGCGGAAATTAGGTGGGTAGTTGTAAGTAGGAAGGGCGCAGCGCGGGGTGGCAGGGCTGACTACGTGGCTACAGTGTTTGCGCAAATGCCCTGGCCCCAAGTTGAGTAATTTCCGCCGGGAGCCGTCCCTTCGGCATGCTTCATACTGGCCATTTTAAACTTCAGTACAAAATAACGGTTCAATATTGAAAAATATATTTTCTTGGCTATATATACATACTTAAGTGAGTTTGTTGGTCTTTTTAGCGGATTCACACGACTTATATAATATATAGTAAAGTTAAAACCCTAACCAGTTAGGAGTTATTTATATTTCTTTTGTTAAAAAAATTGTTACTATACTCTTATAACAGATAAGGCCACAGTGTAATCTTCATCCCATACGCTGGTCATAGAGCAGCAGGCGGACGAAGTAGCGGGTAGAAAGTAACATATAAATAAAATCATACGTCTGCGATAAAATGCCACTCACCTGTCCGAGTACGTCCAGATAAGCCGGGAATTAGTCGTGTTTTTTTATTTATCCGCCTTTTTCACTATAATGGAAAAATTTGGAATGAACGTGCAAATTAATTGTTTAGTATCCTCGTAAAAAACCCGTTATGCATTTATTTATTATGATTAAAAGGAAAGGGTTTTGTCATGACTTTCCACATTTCAAAACGGTAACCCTACTCGTGACCTCTCATGATGCATACAGGATGAGATATGAGTTGTATCTACAATATTTTAATGACAAAAATAAATAATTTAATATCATGGAATTAAAATGAACGTGTAAAAAATCAAAATGTTTATTCGAACACTACTCCACTATTCACGTAAAAAACTTGACATAACAATCATTTCCTCACTTGAACAAAAAAACTACGGAGTCTCCATAAATATTTTTATCAAGCTATCAAATCTTTAATCTTAAATCTCTAAATTAGGATATAAATATTCAGCCATAGACCATATAAATAACAATATAGTATATTTTAATAAGTTATTCAAAGCAACACTACGACAATGTGGGCGCGTTTTAATGCCAAATGTCGACATTTAATGTCCAATCGTGCGCTGATAAAAAATTCAATAAACGTGTTATTAATTATATATTTTTTACGTAACTGGTACAACAAGCTAATGACCTATCTAATGAAAGTGTCACCTATGCGTTTTTATTCGAAGATTTTATCCTAAAAATGTAAAGTTATATCTATTTATTTCCTCTTTATTGCACCAGAAGTATATTACAAACTACATAATAAGTAATAAGGCACAAAAGGCGGTCTCATCGCGTAAGCAATCTCTTCCAGACAACCTTTGGGTAGAGGAGAGAAGGTAGAAAGTGGTAAATGACGCAGGAATCGTCTAGAGAAATAAAAAAGGCATAGCAACACTAAAAACTAAATAATAATAATTTACATATAACAATTATTCAAAAAGTAACACGCGTTTCTTGTCCGTCCTTCTTGTGATGAATGGTAGATTTAAAAAAAATATTTCAATAAAGAATTTTTCTATTCTGTTTTATATGTTTATATTCCGTCACACGTCATATGACCTTCGTGATAGGGCGCGTTTCCATTGCTGCTCTACCAAACTCTTCAGTTTTATATATATTGGACAAATTTAAAAGAACTGCAATGAAATTGAGCTGATCAAAAACTTAGGACTATCTTATTTATTAGTGGTACAACTATTTTAATTTTTTTATAAATATAATACAGTCTATGGATGTCGTTAGTAGTGTTATCTATAGAGGTAATAATTTAAAAAAATTATCTATTATTTTATTACAATTAAAAAACTCTTTATTTCTTATGTAAGCTGAAATGCAAATAAGCTGATAGCTCACCTCGTGTTGAGCGGTAACCATAGCCTATATTCGAGTATATGAACAGTATTACGTATATCACGTTATCATGTAACACTCATGCGTAACCATTCCAAATGAAAGATATCTCGTATCCTATAATTTCTCCTTAAAACATTACTTTACATTTAATTAAATTTGAATTATATACATCACATAGGATTCCTCAGATACTCAGGTGTTCAGATCGTCCGATATGCACCCACCCTTACAAATCCTAATATATATAGGGATCACGTAGTACCTACATACATATTACATAACTACCCACTTTGCTCCTGAATATTACACGTTAGCTTCAGACAGAGCTCTTATAAAGTCTCTGCTTACCGCATGTATTTTAATACATATATAATATAGTCTTTTTATATACTTTTATCTTAAGGGTTAACCAAACAAGTAAGTAAGAAACCGTTATTGTGCAAAATAATACAGCAATATAGTAATCTCAGGACAATTCACACAGCGCCATCTAGACCCAATTTAAGCTAGCTAAAGCTTGTGTTATGGGTACTAGATAACTGATACATATATAGATTTTTTTTGTAAATAAATACATATTATACGTAGAAAACACCCAGACCGATACAAACAATCATACTCATGAATACAAATATTTGTGCCGTGCGAGGAATCGAACCCGCGACCATCGGTCGTAAAGCGGTGTACTAGACCGCTAGACCACTGAGGTCGTCAAATAAGGACTATATTTAAATAATTACTGATATCATACATTCGAATTTGGAACAGTTTTAGATAATGTACATTTATTGCAAATAAAAAATTATATTACTACTTCGTGCAGCGTAGACTGATCAGTCGAGAATCGGGGCTCTAAGTTTAAAAGTAAATTAACTAATAAATAAATATCGGGTAATCATTTGAAATGATTAACCCATTTCATATGGTTACCCAAATAAATTTATTTATATTATATTTGTGTATATCAAAACCGGTATTAATTCTCATAAATGTGAGATTGTCTTCATGTTTCTTACCTCTCGATGACTTATCTGAGTATGAACTTTACCATGCATTTGTATGTAATCTTTGAAATCTTTTTTTTAAAGCGATGTTTTCACTTTAATTATATAAAATAGGTTTATTTATGAATTCTAAAACCGGTTTTAATTTCTGATGTTTCTCATAAAAATACAACTGTTTTTATGTTTGCTACCTTTTGATGTCTTATCAAATGATTAAGTTTAGTTTTGTGTATCTTAACCCTTTCACGCAGACAACCATTATTATTATTATTATTAAATATTGTCGCGGGTAAACATTAGCGCAGTACAGGGCGTATCTTCCAAAAGATCTACCCGCATAAACTGCAGAGAGTGTACAATCCAATCGGCCAAACCAGCCGTCATAACAACCGAACAATGCTATGAAAAATTCATATAGCAAAGAGGAAGTCCCGCAATCGATAGCAGTCAGCTGATCCGGCCAATGTCAAGAGCGCGCCGGGGCCCGACTCGCCCCCACCGCCGCGACCACGCGCCCCCGCGCACACACGCACAGAAACACCCCTCTAACTCAACGCACCCACTCACTGGCAATACATTGCGTAATAACAACGTACGCATATTGTTGTGTTTGTAAATGGATGTTTCTGTTTCTATCCGAAGTGACATTTCATATAAATTTTATATTATATAATTTCAGTAGTATCTTCTATCCGTTACTTTGTACGTCTGTTCGGGTATTAAACTGGATAAAATAGCGTAAGTCCTTCTACCTTCTGAATACTATATATAGGCGAAATTTTACGACAATTAGTAAGATTAAAAAAAAAATGGTTTCTCAATTATAATACTAGTTGTTACCTCGATATTGGCTGAAAGATAGCCTATATCTAATGATCACAGTATCGTCAAAATTCCTTAAGTTCCATTCAATCCTTTGTTCTTATAATTGCAACAAACAGACAGACAATCTTGTTTAGTTTCACTAATACTGACTGCCTTTCGATTGGTACAACGCCTGAACCTGTATTTCACAAACAAATATAAAACAGTAATAACTAAGAACTTAGACAAAATGAAATATGTACCTACTAAGTTTGCAACAACACGTGTATTTTCACTCTCGCCGCTACCCCTCAACTTTCACTCTCATCAACCCCTTTCGTGCCAAGTTTGCGCAGATGTCCGCCCGGGCGTTGCGGATCGCGCTGACCCCGAAATGTGCAACTCTGTAATAGTATTAATATTGCAGCATCAGGGTGGATTATGTTAAACCCAATCATTTGACACGCTGACAATTCTCAATAACCCTAATGAAAGGGTGTTGTTTGCACTGTACACATTACTCAAGCTGTCAAAATGACAGTGTCAAGTTACGTCATTTTGACAGTGGTGCAGTGACGTTTGTTTTAATCTTACAGCGATTTTATTGCGGGATTTCTCTTGTATTGTTTGTATACGTGATCACAGTGTGAACTAACTCCTGTGGCGACAAACAATGAAAATGTGTTTGAAATGAAATCATAGTGTTTAAACTAGAGAAATATTATTAAGTTACACAGCTTTATGAGTGATATACAAATCTATATTTGTGTTAAAATACAGACTGATTTTTTTTATTGAATGGCTATTCAAATTTAAAATATCTTTATTCGTGTAGGTCTATTACAGACTCTTATGATATGTCAAATCTACCGTCAGTTCGGAATGATTTCGAGTTGAGAAAAAGGATATCTTTCTTAGTTCTGGTAAACTATAGATTACACTCTTAGACATTATAAAGGTAGAGAGAATGTTTTGATTCATTGTGCATTGTAAATCATTGTAAAATTGTAATTTTACTATATATTAATAAAAAGTGTATATATAACAAATTTTATAATTAACCACACATATCTATAAGTAACAATAACTGACGCTACAATTCCCTGAATTAAATGAGCCTTAAGCAACGCACAGTCACCGAAAATCGTTCAATACAAAACTTTATAAAAACGTCGGCGAAATTCTAGCCAAGTATAACCCTTGCAACCACCGTGGCAGGTCAGCGAGACCCTCAGCTGACAAATAAACATGCAACATCCTAAACAAACAATTGTTGAACGCAGATGGTTGCACACATTGCGCTATCGCACATTTCACCCAAAAACCTATATTTCTATGCAAAAATGGGTTGCATTGCATTGCACCTTGCACTGCGAAATTGCTGCGTCATCCATCACAATAGACGCTAATCTGTACCCTCATCTCCCTCCCGTGTATAGCTGCATCCTTTTCATCTTTTGAACTCGACCAGGCGGCTTTCCGGAGCTATTGACACTTTGAAATTAGAATGTCACGCGTGGGTGCAAATGCAAGCCATTGTTGGATCCGCTTATTGTGTTTGGATTCGATTTGCAATCAAATATGAGGGGTAATTATGGCCGCCTATATACTGGCCCCTAGCTTAGATATCTTTTCCCATTTATTGACACACGATATTGTTAACAATGGCGATCGAAAACCGCATTGTATATACCCAAGTCATATACCAGAAGCTGACCGACGTGGCATCTAAATTACATACAATCCTAAGTAGAATTAACATCTTAAAGGAAACGAGTGACAAAGGGAGCTAAGTAAAGGGGCCATCAAAAGATATACTGTGGGATCGCGCGTTTTTATCATCAAACGGATGGACATCTTGAATGATGTTACTACTTACTTGAATTTAATAATAAAATGTGGATCATACGAAGCACTCTGCACAAATATAATACTTATATTTTATATTGTTAATGATTTATCAGAAAAATATTTTACAATCATCAAGTAAATCGGGTACAGTAATATAGTAATCTCAGGACAATTCACACAGCGCCATCTAGACCCAAGTTAAGCTAGCTAAAGCTTGTATTATAGGGACTAGATAACTGTAAATACACACATATTATACATAGAAGACACCTAGACCGATACAAACAATCATACTCATGAATACAAATGTTTGTGCCGTGCGAGGAATCGTACCCGCGACAATCGGTCATAAAGCGGTATGCTAGACCGCTAGACCACCGAGGTCATAAAACAGTCCGACGTAAAATTCACGTTTTCGTTTACTGATAAACATAAGACAGGTGAAGTACTTTTATAAAGCAAGAAAGGTATGCAACTGTATGTATAGAGAGTCTGGTACTCGGTCATTTCTTTTTATCCCGTAAGAGATATAAATAATATTTAATCAGTGAACTATAAGCTTTGAAATAATTAATTAAAAATACTCTCCAAACGAGCCATCTTGCACGTGTAACTCTGCCATAAACTGTATAATCCAATACTTACTCGTATGACAACAGCGATTATATAACATTTACCTGCGCTGAATCTTTCTCGTATTCATATGCAAAAAATCGCGAATTCTAACTCTTTATTCGCAAGGATTATGGTCTAACGCCGATCGGGACACAAAGCGGATGGACAGTGGTCACTCCATAAAGATGGTCCGATTAAGGAAGGGTCCGTCGCACCTTTGTTCCTCATTGTGATATTTTA
Source organism: Achroia grisella (assembly GCF_030625045.1). Taxonomy (NCBI): domain Eukaryota; kingdom Metazoa; phylum Arthropoda; class Insecta; order Lepidoptera; family Pyralidae; genus Achroia; species Achroia grisella. Next base: position 885,596 of record NW_026712898.1, read on the forward strand.
CTAATGGGACCGCATTCCTCGTTGACCGGTAGACCTGATTTTGGGACCCTCGTGTCATAGGAACCCGTAGCGGTCATTATTTATAGTTAATTTATTATTATTTTGATACGCGAGATGAAAGGGTTGACACAATAGGGTTGAATTCCGTGTTCCTGCCGGTTGGTCACTTCGTGTGTCCGAAATAGAGTAGCTCCCATCGCTGCCGACCTGGAACTGGGGTGACAAACTTTTATATAACATCGTCGGCTTGGGAACATTAATATGCAAAGAAATGTAGCGTTAATAAACCCTAAAACAAAATACTTTGACACTAAAAATGTAATATAAAACTTGTAAAAAATTTGCAACCACTGAATTGAAATACGAATATTTTATAACCATTCTACACAGTCACCGTCGAAATTTGGGCGTTCAATTTGATTTGCTTTTTATTATGTCCAAACACGTAACGTTATACCATTCTCAATTTAAATGGTCAAACTGACCGGCAGCGCTTCCCGGTTCCCATACTCATTGTCCGACACTGAAGGGTTAACAATGCCGACAAAGGGGTGTGGACAGCGCATTATGGCTCACACCGGTCAAATGGTCATTTTAATACTAGTCATAGTTTCAATGGACGAGGAAATGTATGAATAAACAGCTTTCTTTCTTGCCTCCTAGTTGTATGGCTCATGTTGATTATATTATTTAAATACCGAACAACCGTTATTCGTCAAACTTTTTTATTGCAAGGGCCGGACATGAGAAAGTTTGGCTGTACAGCTTTATTTTCGAGACCTCATTACAAATGACACATTTTGGTTTCTTTGCGCGCGTTACGGTAAATAAAACATGTAATTTAATAAAATCAACACTATAATAGATTTCACCTGAATTTACATACAAGTACCATGTATTCAAAAAACCATAAACACATTAGCATGCAAAAAAATGCAACCCTATGGTGTTCTGGAAACAAAAATCTGCATAATCATAAATTTAGATAACACCATGCAGTTTTTGCATAACAATCGCATAGTAGCCGTGCCATGCATATTCTCACATACGTAAACAGGTTGAATGCAAGTGCATCTTAGGATTTGCCTCTAACGGTTAATCTCACCGGACCCTTGGTCAGACTGACCGTTGGGTCTGGAACACGGTGAAGATTAATCACTGCATCTGCAGGGTTGCATGCGAATATATTATGCAAGAGGCCGTTAGAAAACATAATAGATCCCGCTCCATTACAAAAACGGGTTCAACGGTGGGCTGAAAATGTAGCAAAATAGTTCAAGAAGATACTAACTCAATATATATATACATAGACTTAATATAGTAATAAACTTGGGTATGTTCAAATCAATTCAACTTATTTACTGGAACATGTGTACATAATGGTCTTAAAATAACAATAGTTTCAAACATGACCTGCCATTTCCGGCGTGTAAAATATTACAATAATATTTATATTACATTATTATATTTAAAATTATTATTACAATACATGATTTAAAATAATCTATACATATATAAATAAAATTGGAGTGTCTGTTTGTAATACTGAAATAACAGTTTTTTACTACATGCATATGAATATAGAAATAGAAAGAAATAGAAATAATCTTTATTCAAATAAATTTAATATAAGCACTTTTGAATAGTCAAGTTTTTTTATTCTGCCGCTTATTCGGAATGCAGATTCATCACAAGAAGAATAAGCAAGAAACTTGTGTGTTGCTCTACTATAAATACGGTACATAAACCAAAATAACGTTTTTTTACAATTTTTGTCTGTCTGTCTGTTCCGGCTATCTCTGAAATGGCTGGACCGATTTTGACGGCACTTTTATTGGCAAGTAGCTGGTGTAATAAAGAGTAACTTAGGCTACTTTTATTTTAGAAAAATTTAACCAATTAAGTTTTTTGTTAAATTCCACGCGTAGGAAGCCGCAGGTACAGCTAGTATTAAATAAAATTGTTTGGTTAATTCAATTATAAATCTAGAAATATATATTAAATGTAACATGATGTAAAATTATAAAAAAAAATTTTAAGCTCTAACAAGATATGATTATGCTAAAAAAAATTGCCGTTATCATCGAGGTTGAAACACTGTCGAAACAATTTTTTTTTATACAAAATCTATAATCTTTTTATCACGCACAACCACATTGGGAAACACCTTCCAGCAATGGTATTTCCGAACCGATACGATATTGAAACTTTCAAGAGAAGAGTTATTCCTTTTTAAAAGGCCGGCAATGCACTTGCAATTCCCCTGATGTACGGATACTCATGGGCGACCGTAATAACTTACCATCAGGAGATCCACAAACTCGGTTGTCACTTGTGATTTTTTTTTCAGCATAAATAACAAAAGTTTTTTAATATAGTTATTATAGCTTTGTTTGTATAATAAGTAATGTTTTTTCTTGTTTTGGTCCAGGTTCCCTCCCCCCCTCGCCGGCTGACAGCGGCGTGTCCGATGTTGAGTCGTCGTCATCAGGCGCGGGGTCGGCCGAGGAGCTGAAGGCGAGGTTGCAGCCCCCGCCGCCCGCGCCCTTCCACACCCCTTTCCTGCCCTTCTACCAGCACCACCAGATAGCCAGCACGCTGCAGCACCACGCCGCCGCGCACCCCAGGCCACCTGGTGAGTACCAGCATTTATTATCAGCAATTCCATTAGCATACCATACAATTAAAATCTATATATGTATATAACTCAAAGGTGACTGACATAGTGATCTATCAACGCACAGCCCAAACCACTGGACGGATCGGGCTGAAATTTGACATGCAGGTAGATGTTATAACGTAGGCATCCGCTAAGAAAGGATTTTGATTAATTCTACTTCCAAGGGGATAAAATAGGGGATGAAAGTTTGTATGAAACTTTTTATCAATTTTAAACCGATCGGGCTGAGACTTTGCATGCATAAAGCTACTATGACGTAGGCATCCCCTAAGAAAGGATTTTGATAAATTACACCCCTAAGAAGATAAAATAACGCGAGCGAAGCCGCGGGCAAAAGCTAGTCTTAATATAATACTATAAACCAAAGTTTGTGAGTATGAATGTTTGCTACTCTTTCACACAAAAACTACTGAACGGAGTTTGATGAAATTTTACAGTAATATAGCTTATACATCAGAATAACACATAGGCTATAAATTTCACGCTAGTGAAATCGCGAAGAATATTGTGACTAATGTCTTATTATTATTATTACCGTGTCTATATGTATGTCTCTTGACATATAGAGTCTGTAGACCTACTGAATACATGAATGAAGAAATTTTGAATTTGAATTTAGTATTCCTAATTTTTTTTTCACATTATTAGTTTTTCTTTATTACATACAGCCTTGACTGATAAGATAAATGAAAGTTATGAATGCATGTTCGTATGGGATGACAGGAGAATTAGACACACACATATACGAAGAAAAATAAAGACTGATATTATAAATAGAATAATAGCACCGCATTGTTTGAGACGGTCGTTGTAGGTGACCCGGTGAACGCACCCGGAAGGTCACCTTACGTGCGTACACGTAGGGAATTCGGGAAAACGCGGTCGCAACGTCTTGGTACTTTCCACCATAGACAAAACAATGTAGTTTTAAATAATTCAGTGTCGGACAAATTGTTAGTAGCCGGAGCCAGATAAAGAAAAAAAAATCGTGGCAATGACAATTGCACTGACATATTGAATACGTAGTGTTTATTCGAAATTTAAATTTTCAACAAAATCAATGAATAAATGTTTTATATTTAGAATTATTTTATATTTCGAATGTTAACTTACCACGTTTTGGTATTGTGTTTCAACTTACCATAATATAGAACAAAATATTTTTTTTTTATTAAACATGTACAACCTTTTTAAATTGCATATTTAGAAGCAACTGAATTTGCCTGCAATATATTGAATATTGTACTCCATATGGGTAATATCAACTTTTAAAACTCTATTTCCTCAGTGTAGGCGGGCAAAGACCGTATATCTCAAACGTTTGCAAAACAGGTTCTGACATTATGACTTCATATAAATAGGCCAGAATTATTGGAATACTTGCGATATCTCGGTATTACGGCCGTAAATTCATTACAATGTATTACAACCAACAATGCGCGATCATTAAAATTCAACTCGCAATATTGCCGTAATAATCAATGTATCTGTTTGTACGATGCGTTGTCTATTGCAAGCTAATAAGGCGTACTTTATATGAGGTATATTACAATATCAAATATAAACATATCCCTCTCTATTTATGAAGCTCTTTCTTCTTTTAATATCATTATAAAGTTACATTATCTATACTAATATTATAAAGCTTAAGAGTTTGTTCGTTTGTTTGAACACGCTAATCTCAGGAACTACTAGTTCGAATTGAAAAATTATTTTTGTGTCGAATTGTCCATTTGTCGAGTCTTTAAGCTATATAATATTATGCTACGACTAATAAGAGCGGAGCTGAAATGAAAAATACTGCATAAGGTGGTGAAATAATGGTAATACTTGGTCTTCGCAAATTGCGCCGGTCAGCTAGTCAAATATGATCACATCTTTCTCTGTATTTATGAAGCTATTTGTGTTTTTAATGTCATAAAGTTTTACAAGATCTTGTAGTACAACTTAATATAACCTAATGATATGTTACATGTTTATATATACACTCTAAAATAGATTTTGATCATATTTATTCAAATTACATCGTGAAATCGTTCCATCTGGTATAAATTAAAAGTATTATGCCTATACCCTCTAGCGAACAATAAATTGGCAGAGTTTTATCATAATAGAATAAGAAAACAAATCAATATTGATTTTCATATACAATATTGTAATAATTCCTCTGGCCTCACTGTACGAGTATTGGAAGTCAACTAAATTCATGCAGTGTCCACTTCCGGAGGCGTGTTTTCTGCATCTTGGCTACCAGCCAATTGGCCTTCTTTCTCAAATTTAAATTGAGCTGTTAAATGCACAATTTTTAAATCTCACTAATATATCAGCTCTGCATTTGTAACAATTTGTTTTGAAATAAAAACACTCTACGTATCGCGTTCGCGGATTCTTTACGATCGCCGCTTTAAAAACATATCTGTTTATTGCATTGCGTTTTTTATAAATTTTATTTAAATTCCCTTCGACCAACGGGAGCAATGATCAAATCCATGGGAACTTGCTGTACTGCGTTTTTTTTTACGCGCCGTCTAGACCATAGACAAAAACAAGCGCGCGAAATCGCCTATTACTCATTGCGGAAAACAAAACACGATCCGTACCTAACCTATATTAATATTCTGGCTATTTCATACCATTCATACCAACCAATGAAGTTAGGAATGAAAATATCGAATATAGAATTTAATTCTGTAATATTTCTTCTATCTATACATATAAATTGGAGTGTCTGTTTGTAATATTGAAATAACCGTTATTACTAAATGCGTATGAATATAAATACGGTACATACACCAAAATAACATTTTTTACAATTTTTGTCTGTCTCTCTGTTTGTTCCGGCTAATCTCTGAAATGGCTGGACCGATTTTGACGGGACTTTTATTGGCAGGTAGCTGATGTAACAAGGAGTAACTTAGGCTACTTTTATTTTAGAAAAATAAAGTTAAATTCCACGTGGACGAAGTCGCGGGCACAGGTAGTACATATATAAATTCCTCTTGAATCATTCTATTGCTAAAAACATCATTAAAATCCGTTGCGTAGTTTAATAGATATAAGAGAACAGATAACGGAAGCGAGTTCATCTTATATTATAAACTCGTAAAGCTAACGTTTTTAGAATTCATGGACCACCGTAAGTTTTGAATATATTTACCTAATATAGGTTACATAAGGTGTTACATATGAATGTGGATGGTTATAAGGGCAGAGGAAGGCCGAAAAAGAGAAAGATGATGTGGTAAGAAAGGAAGTAAATAACGCGATGACTGCGAACAGAGATGAATGGAAGAGAAAAACATATTACGCCAACCACAAATAAATGGGATAAGGAAGAAGCTAATGATGATAGGTCACATACTATATAGGTTATATACGTTATATTGAAATGATACATCATTTCAGTATATTGAACTGAAATGTTCGTTCTAACAGTCCAATAATTTCTCTCAGCAGTGTTGTTCCGGAGTATATTTACTATATATACTTTTTAAGTAAATATACACACTTTTCTCACAACAAAATTCGCTCTATCTCATTATAATATTACTATAGATACGTTTAGAAGATTCTAGATACTGTACTAATGTTTATATATATATGTATGTATTGTGTGGCAATATAGCGAGTAGTTTATTGCTAGACTAAAACGACTACGACTGACGAACGGAACCAGTTGGCATAGCTGCACCGTCCTCAACCATTTGACATTGCGCAAGGTCAGTGCTCCTAATATAAAGATGCAAAAAATCGAGCCGTCTGTACGTGCGAGTAGATGCACGACGCGTCGCCAACGATTCCCGACGCATGCGAAGCGACCACTTTCGATTGTTTTGCATTATAATCTGTGGGTACATGCTATGGTAAATGTTCTGGCGTCCCTTTGTTTTAGCTACTAGAACATTCTGGATGCTTCCCATTTGAATGGATATTTGCATAGATGGTTTGGAATATAAATTCTAGTCATTCGTTCAATATTATAGCATGCATATGAGTAGTAGATTTAATTATAATATCTATTAAAATTGTAATTAATCTTTGAGTAAAATGCAATTATAATTTCGTAAAATAAAATTTATTATAAGTTACATATAAAAATATAAATTCCTTTTATTTAATGGTAGGTTTATTGTATGATCTCTTGTACTAAATTCGATTAGTTTTCTGGTAATTAATTCATCCATTTAATACTGTAATAACACTTTATGTACTTATATGTATAGTATCCATGTACACGATGATATTTCTCAAAACTAATAGCAATTATCAAACAAATATTAATTCAATGAAACATTTCTTTTTTTAAACTAATATTTCAGTATTAGGCAAAATGTCATGCTTCTAGACACACCTACTTACTCTGTGCTCCATCTGACAGTTAGTAACAGCGTTTTATAAAAAAAATATCTGCCTTAACAAAAGAACGTTATTAAACGTATAATTTTAACACTGTAATACTTGACTAATTTAGAAGGCAAATGAGTTAAAAATACAGCCAAACCGATAACGGTTCATGAATGACACGGCCGCCATCTTTAAATGAACTTTACTAATCTGTTGCGTCATTCATCAATAAATATGCTAGTAAACAAAGGCGCGGAATCAAAACCGCGAAACGTAAGAGCTTATCGAATGGTTTTTAGCGTTGTCGATGCATGTCTATAAGTGGAGGTGGTATTAAATCGTCCGTTGGTGTAACGGCACACACGAAATTTCGGTGTTGCAAACGTGTATTGAGCAACTGTTGGTACCGGCACCGCGCCATTGTCAGACGCTGGCGAAACGCATTCGACCTTCCTATTCGGATTGGGCAGTCAAAACCTGATTGTATGGCTTATAGTACCTCGACATGTATTCTAGTGAACATTTGTGTTACATCGTGATGTGTTAATGTACATTAGTCGTCTGCACTGATGCTAAAACAGCGGTGAAAACCGGTTATTATAAAAGCCTAAATCTAATGTTTGACATATATTTTTTTTAATTAGTTTTTTTTTGTCTTAGTACAAGGCAAAAGAACTCAGCCTATACTGACCCGATATTCAATGCAATGAAATGTCAGAATAATTCACAAGATACTGAAATTTATTTAGCATTTCGTGAATGAAAACTGACATTTTCTAAGAACAATAAGACATCAAAGCCTGTAATTTTACTGGCTTCTTGGACAGTAATTATCAAAAATAATACTACATTATTTAAACGGTATTTATTATATTACTATTAGAGTATCGTCTCCTGAAAATTTGGTAAAATTTTTGTTTTAGTATCTTCAGAACGTTTTCCTCAATATAATGATGAATTGTCTGGCATTTCGTTTTTACTACTTTAGGGAAATAGAAACTTTTCCAGTTTTTATACTGACGTGGTTTATTTATGAAACAGAGCTGCTTGCCTCCGGTGTACAACACTAAAGTAGAATTAAACAAATAATATTCTTTAATTAAATAACAATGAATACGTTCTTTTATCAATTAACTGTCTTTCAGATACATTCTACACGATTGAAATAGAAATAATCTTTATTTTAAATAAACTTAATATAAGCACTTTTGAATATATTCAATATTTTCTTGCATTCTACGAAATACAGGATCAGCCAAGAAAAATTTGATGTGATCGCCACACGGCTCTTTTTGTTTACGTTTAATTACAAATTGTTTATAATTATAATTAAAAATGGTTTATAATTATATCATGTATACGGGAAGTTAACAATGACACAATCACGAAACGAACGAATATGTACGTTAAGATTCATGGATTGTTGCTTAAATCTTATCTTTGATATTGGTGGATTAATTAACAGCGGGCCTTGACTGGATGTTGGCAATTGCCAAATTGTGAATACACATATATACACATACATATATACAACTCTGAGTGGGGATCATATGCTTAAACCTTTGAGCCGATTATAGAGACTGCGGGCGATAGAACGGAAACCAGAAGTTAAAACTAAAAGCGTCTCGCATACATCTAAAAAGAATATTGATTCCGGCCAATAAAAATATGAAATTTAATACATTTGGTCGGTACAATCAAGCCGCATAGCTTGGAAATCGTGACCACCAGATCCGTGGCTGGCAATGCTTGGTGGCGTGCGTACGCGCGGATGTCTATCTGCATCCGTTTTATACAAAATGCAATAGTATTGGTTATTCATATTACATTTTTGCACTACAAAGATCAGTTAAAACTGCATATGGTAATGCTACTTTAGAAGTAACTGAATCTACTCATGCCAATTTAGTAGTAGATGTGTGCAAGAAACCATATGAGTGACCTATTAAAGAGCGTTCTCCTCAATTGCGTCAGAGTGCGGACAGTACAGCGCCTGTTTTTGCAAGATAACCGACTGCAAACAGAGATACCGTCAATGTGACATTCGCGAATGAAATAGAAATTAAAATTATCGGTGCGCCTATTCTGCGCTGCATCGCGATAACGCGCATGTGTGCGTTGTAACAGATCGTTGTGCGAGTGTGCGAGTATGCGCAGGAGTGTGCGCGAGGTGATCGGCCCGTTTCAAGGGCAGTGCAGCACTAGCGCTCGCCTTGTATTAATAGTCGGCCACTATTTTCGCTGCGCCCGCGCTGCCGGGGCTTTGGAACGTTATATTGACATTCGCAAACCGAAACGAGTACTTACATCACACCAAAGATGACACACTCTTCCTGTTTTTTGTTGTATTTAAAGTCGAAGACACGTCTACACTCTTTGAACCTGCCACAGATCGAAACACAATGATAAAGTTAGAATAACAAGCTAAAACCACAAAGGACAAATGTAGGTTTATTCGAGTCTGACGAAGTGAGTGCGATGGTTTCCTCTATCTCATAACTGAATAATAAACAACTGTTATACAAACATGCTAGCCACTATTGTTTACTTAATTTCGTGGTAGCCTTGTAATTTAACATACAAGACAAGATATCTATGACCTATTTATTAGTTAATACCTTTTCACAATATTATGATAAACAAGTTACATGTGTAATGAATAATAAAAAACATTACAATCAACAGTATAGTGCAATTATATAGATCTTTATAGGAAATAAAGAAAAGATCTTGTTTAGTTTATTAATAGACTGCGAATATAATCTTGAAGATTTCAGTTTGTATCATCGTAGGTACATGTATGTAGATATTTGTGACTAATATCAGCTACACTTGCCTCTAGTGTTTGTAGTAGTAGCAGACGGCTCTTGAACGAGAGTTATCGCATATCAATGATAAAGCACTCCATAATGTTTTCTTTATCGCAATATTTCAACTGTAAGTGTTCATTGAAAAAAAGTTGATGCTTTATTGATCGCGTTTTCTCTATGTTTTTTTCTATTTTATTTATGTTCATACATATGTATAGTTTTATTATTAGAGCGATTGTTTAGCATGTCTGTCTTTCTTTCATTAATCAATCTTAACATGTACCTGAGCATTTTAAAATGATATTTAAGATATCATTTTCGCTCTGCAGCAGCATGCAGCGCTCTTCTGTAGACGTTTTAAATGATTTTGGACATGAGTCTAAAGAAACCTTTTGAATAATAAGGAGAGCCCTCCTTGGCCTGGGTGTACATCCAGTACTTTTGAATAATTTGATCAATTGAAACTCGGTTTTATATGTAGGTACAACATAGAAATCATCGAAAGGTTCAGACAGCCAAAACGTAACTCTTTGTTAATCGACCCGTGATGCATCACCGTATAAGGAAGACACGTCGCCATCTGTCGTATGTACGAGAGTCGCTTGCGCAACCACGCGACCCACTTGCGCGCGCGGCCGCTGCCAAACGCGAGTCTACTCCTCTACAATTACATTTTTGGTGTCGCAACCACGGTCGCATCCGAGTTGAACGGCCCGCGACCTTGAGTGTTGCGCAGCGCACGCGCCGCCGAAAGCGAAAGGACCCGCACTGCCTGGAATTTACCATGCTCGACTCCCATCGTGACCCCAATATGTGTACGTGACCTGTAACCCGTAGGATTTTCAGCAAAACCACAGTTTATTAATCAACTGTTACGTCCACATGAATCATTCGCGGTATCGGCACCAGCGGACAGTGCGTCATCTTACGTGTTCCGTTTCACAAGCGGCTTCCTGTGCTCGCCACGTTTCGTAACTCATCTCGCGCTGTGCGAGCAGTGACGCAATTCGGCAATCACCTCCATCGTCCCATTTCCGAAATACGCGAAATGCGGCACTCGTTAAAATTATAGTGACCCAATTCCACATAGTAGAATCTCAGCGCTCCACTTATCCGGAAACCTCATACGAGAGTATCTTTTACGATAGGTATAAAAACAGAGGGGCACCGGAGTCCAGGCGTCCTACATACGCGCTCCACTGATTTCCCGTTTTAAAATTATCCGCTCGTTCCCGGCGGAGCGGCAAAAGACTCGTCCTTCACGGGCCTCCGTCGCCCCTGTACCTTTACTCTAAATATACTAGCGTCGACACGCCGCCATTAAGCGATTATAGGCAATTAGAAGAAGAGATCGCGAATCTAGTCGCTATCCTTGTGTTTATGCGTCGGAGACCTAACCAGGTCAGTGTTAGGCCGCATAGCGCTGCATAAATAGCCGCACTCCACTCTCCGCGTGCACCGATGCCCGCGCACTATATAACTGGCGAATATAATATATTTGGGGTCTGTCGCAATCTGTTTACGCGACTGCCCCGTGCCAACAACCCAACAGATTCCAGGGAAGTGGTGTTGCAAAATCGCTATTTTAACGTAGTCGCTCGTGTCAATGTTGGCGCCGTGGGAATATGGAACGGATTTCATTAGGCCAACCATTTTCGAAATAGTTGCAGCCGTGATAACACCAATCTATTCACTAAACATGACTACTAGTTGGAAATTGAATGGGGCATTTACGAAATTGCTTAAAGTTTGCGTGGGACGATAGACACACGAGTATCAAATGACAATTTGATCGATAATTAGGTGAAAAAAGTCGTTCCGGCCTGATTGCGGTAGAGTCAGGGTCAGGTTGGGCAACGCTTGATGGAAATCTGGTTAGCCTTGACCGCGACGGCCGCCCCTCAACCCGCGTTTTTACTGCTGCAGCGTTTTGACGTGACGTGACGTGTACAGTCTAACAGTAGAGTTACACAAAAGATCCTTATCATAATGACTAACCATAGCTTCTTGCTCTAAATGTAAGAGTAGTTACTGTTCACCTCGACACGACGAATATGTTTCCTGCTTCGATTTGGAACTATCTAGAAACGACGGCGAAGGTTACATTTCAAACTACATACCAATAAAAAGTAAAATATATTGTAGAACTCGATTAAGATAAGCATCCATTAATTTACTTATTACTCATCTAAGAATCTTATATGATTCTCTCACCAATTGCTAAATTCTTTATATCTATTTCTATTTCGAATGCCATATAAATATAATGTTCTTTTTTTAGTATTCTTTTGACCTTTTTCTTATTCTAGACATGTACCTATTCCTAAGTTTTTTTTAAATTTGGATATTATTTCTGAATTCACATTCACAATTACTTATTGGCGCTCATCTGCATCTAAATTATAGAACATACGAAAAATGAAGGGCTTGTAATAATTAGATATAAATATTGCGGCCACCGGATCTTAGTTACCGGAAACAAGAGATGAGCGGAAGGCGAAAATTCGTTAGTAACACGCAAGAGCGCGCGCGCAGGCACCTTTACCCCACCCGTCCCTCTACCCCAGTGCGTCTCGGCTTAATCCTGTTAGCCAACTATTTATAGTGCTAACTTGAATAAGCTACAGTACGTCTCTTTCCAGCGGTCCATAAAAATAGAGATAGAAATATTAAACAGCTAATTAGAAGGCAAACAAAGGCAAAACATAAATCGACTACCCTTTCGACACCTAGTTTGAAATAGGTGTACTGTAGCTCCTTTATTTAGTGTTCTCCCAAATTATCCTATATTCAAACATTTACATACCTAATATTTTATTATAGAGCATTATACATGGAACGCCCAAGCCGATCTTCACGATTACCTAATATTAAAAAGAAAAAGTATTCTATTTTTAAAATTCGCTTCCATATTTGTTTAAAATCAAACTGAAAAATTCTTACGATTGCCACTAGGCACTAACTTTTTTTTTACTAATATAGTCCATATCCACCGTCATAATACTATCTATATATATTCGCATCAAAGTTTTGTCTTGACAAAGTAACAAACAAACAGATAAATACAGAGACAGAGACTGTGTCAATTTATAATATTAGTACGTAAATCCATCTGCTGCAAACATAGCAAGAATTTTAGACATAGCTAGCCAGTATGATAGAACTGCTAGTGTAATTTTAATACAGTTGGAATTTATTAAATGACTAAAAATACATTAGTTCGATATGAAATTTTACTATAAACTATAAATAAAACAGCTTACCATATATTTTAATAAATAACAAACAAAAGATTCAATATGATAGACTCAAATGCTGTACAATATATTTTAAAGAACAGAATGCTGTAAAAAAACAAGTAAAGAGTTGTCTATGGTCGAAGTGAAATGAAAAATAACATTTAGATATCAAATGTATTGTTATTTTTTGTAATTGTAGGTAATTCCAGCGCGTAAACATCAGACTATAGGTCACATCATGTATTAGTTGTTTGTTGAGTCACTCCCGGAAAGGAAACGGCGAACAAACACTAACTGCCAATAAGTATAGGTACTCATTATACTGCCAAATGAAAAACAAAGAAAAAACAATTTCATATCCTCTAATACAATAGACAATACTAAAATATAGTTTCCTGGAATGTCATATATTAAAATTAATCATTGGATTTCAGTAATTACAATCCGTTTTTACAGTAATTACGATTTGTGACAAAATATGTAGGTTATAATAGATATGGCTGCCAGGGCCGTACAGATTAAATAAGTAAATTACCTATTGTTTACAGTAAACACAACACTAATAATGTCAAAATGTAACACGTGACTTGACAAAGACCTATTCTTAATTTAAATTTTTCTTATTTTTTTGGAATTACTACAAAGTCACACAACCAGTACTTGGTTTATTTACTTCTTTTTATTTTTTAATTAAGCATCCATTAGTAATATATTTTAGATACATTTAAAGTGATTGATCCAAGATGGCGACTCCAAGGAAGTGTAGGAATTTGCAAGACGCGTTAGAGGGAGCGCGGGGGGAGGGCTGGCGTTGGGAGCGCGGGCGGGGGAGTGACCTTCGCGCGTTGATGCAATGTCGCCGTGTCATTGACCACACAGCGCAGCGCTGCGCGCAAACAGTTGCAATCGCCCTCCCCGCGCGTCCCTCACTCACTCCCTTCTCCCTGGCGCCCATCTACTCCTCCCTCGCCGTCTATTCCTCCCACTCCCCCTAACATTGCACAAGTTTCGCGATGTACATTATATTATATATGTATATATCTTGTACATAGCGTTGCGCAGAAGTTTTATGAATATTACCGATGTCTTGACTGAGGTTATTGATGTTATTTCGTGGGAAGTATTCATTCAGACTTTTTCGATCAGCGTTGCAACTATATTCTATATTTATTTACACTATATATACGTGCATTGCCTCGCCTCTGTTAGTACACTTACTATTTCTATACAAAGCAATATTAAAAGGCGTAAACTAAACTGTACATTACAATGGTCTCTTAATTTACTTTAAAACCATTTCCATTTATGTAGTGAAACATGAAATTTGAATTCAATTCAAACACAAATCTTATTTAATTCTCAATGTCACACAATGACATAACAATCTGTAAATACATTGACACGAACGGAGCAAAAACGAAGAGTCAACAAATGGCATCGACAACTCGTACCTATAGGTCAAAAAGTTACCCCAGAAGACAAAAGACAGAGCGAGTTTATATTAAAACATATTTCTGCAGTTGTAAATGTTTACGTAAGCGAGGTACACGAACTTCGCATTGAATCTCACCTTCGTCGCGTCCCAATCTGCAGGTTGAGGTCATTTCGGTAATAATAGTTACATATCGATAACATCGGCAAACAATATGTACCGCTGACTTTCATACGGTCACAACACTAGAAGCGCGGGAAAATTGAGTCGAGACAGATGCTCATCGTCAACAGAGTAAATAGCGTACGATTAAAAAATCAATATCTATGATTCTTCCAAGCGACTTGATGCGGCCATGTTTTATTAAATTGAAAATTCGATATTTATGTAGAGGAATATTTTTTACGTAATTAGTATTGTATTGTATATATTTAAATTATGATTATGACAGTTCCATACATTGTCCATGTCATACGTATATAATGAAAACAAAAACATTTTTATTCACAAAGTTTAACACTAAAATTTAACAACAAAACATATTTAACATTAAAATTTATGACAAATCTTAAAATCTTATCAAATCTTATTACTTACTGACTGTTGCCATATATATTATATATATGTAACATGTACAAAGAAAAACAACATATGGCAGTAATTATTGTCGTTAGTAACAATAACTGAACGCGATCAAAATGCCTCTGAACGGAAATAGTAAACATTCTGAGCAAGGTTACATATGTTTTACATATTTAAAAAATTAACTCACTTCTGCTGCACACAATAAAATTATCGTATTTCCTTACTTGCAACCTTTGAACAAACTGTCTTTGAGCATAGACAAAAAACAGTACGTCCGTATCAATTAGCGCAGAGTACACAATCGCGCCACTGTTTTTATAATAATCTGTGGTACTGGCCGGTACTGGCCACAATAAATTCATTATTTGACCGGTAGGTACGCAACATGGCGTTACAGAAACTGACCTTCCACAATATCGGCTCGATGTTAACCGACCTAAACAAACAGTGCTCGCATTTGAACCAAAACACACCGAACTGTATGATAACTGCATCCGGCAGTGTATTTGCATATATCATTTATTATAATATGTACATATCTACCGTGATAACCTTATCTCGGGGTATCGGATCGAGCCAAAACATAAATGCCTGGAGCCATATTCAAGTGCACACTACAAGGCATATTAAAAAAATGTACAGTCAATCTGAATAATTATATTTCAAACAACTCGCTCAATACGCGATTTCGTCCGCGTGGAATTTAACTTTATTTTCCTAAAATAACAGATTTTTTTTCTACAATAAAGTTAGTCTAAGATACTCCTTATTACATCAGCTACTTGCCAATAAAAGTCCCGTCAAAATTGGTCCAGCCATTTCAGAGATTAGCCGGAACAAACAGACTGACTGACAAAAATATTTAAAAAATTTATTTTGGTGTATGTACCGTATTTATTCATATGCATGTAGTAAAAAACGGTTATTTAAATATTACAAACAGACACTCCAATTTTATTTAAATGTATAGATTTATACGCTATAATTACCACAACCTGCCTATACGCAGAAAAATAATACAAGCAGAAACCTAAAGAAGTTGTTAAATCGGTTCAATGAGTCAAAAGACGTAAATACCTTCTTATATTATTGAGCAAACGTAATGTTTCTTTTTAAAGCATAATAACGTGTGCCTAGCGACGTTAAAATTATATGAGACAAACGTATGAGAATTTTATTTCTATTATATCTGACCTTCGTATCAAGTTCCTTACGAGCAGGTAATCAGATTTGACAGTTTCCGTTCAAAAAGAAAATCATTATTTTTTTATGCATTGGTCGTGGAATATTAAAATTTTGCCATAAATATCACTAACAAAATAATAAAAAAACTAAAAAATAGACAAGCTTAACCCTAGCTTGTCTGTTTTTCCAGTTACATAAAATAATTAAGACAAAAACTTGTCTATATTTTTTAACCAACTAGGCCTAAAAAATAATTTATTGTTCTATAATGAATAAATATTATTATTATTCACAATATATTTTTTTATTACGTAAATTTTATGATACCTCCGCCAATATGAAATGACTTATTACAATCAATACTCTATTACTGGCATTATGGTCCTAAAAGAAGAGAAAAAAATTGTATACTTTTTTTTCTGGTAGGCATGGAAACATATTCGGCACAGGAACTATACATAACTCGTATACATAATGCCCAATAAAACCGCGAGCGCAGAGGACGAAAAAGTGAATTAGATAACTGGCCACTTCCTGTTCCAATAATGAGCAACGGTTTGTTCACTAACAGTATTATTTCGCTTTGAAAAATGGCATTCTATTCATCAGTGACAAATAAATATATAACATTAGATATTGCACACAGCGTCATCTATTAAAATGTCTTCATTAGACAGATTTCTGGTAGTGGTACTTACCTATGAGATAAATAGTTAAAACAGATTATTAGTGATAGAAAATAAGAAGATAAAGATGGAATTCATTTTATATATGAAGATTTGTCTATACCTGTTTTAAGAAACTATTAATAGAAAACAGATATTGCACTTGCATTACTCTGTGCAACAAAGTTTAGGCTGTATGACTTTGTTCCTTAGATGTTTTGCGAATATAATTTCACTAATATTTTTTTTTGTTATTTGTCATAATGAAACTCATGAAAGTTTTTAATTTTATAACTTATGTATTTACATAAAGACAATAGACAAAACATTGTGGATGTCATCGACAAAACAACAAAGGTTACATTGACGTAGATTAATTGAAACTAAACAGGTCATACCATCATGTTTGGTACGTAATAAAATTACGAAGATTGCGTATATCTTTACAAAATTAAACTGTATACCGTCAACTGTACACTTGGTCAAATAGATGGTTATTTGCAGTTCGAGGTCTGTGCTTCGCAGATGTTTGTGTTGTAACTGCTAGGAAATTGAAAAGAATCGTAATAAATAGAAATTAAAATAATATTTATTCAAATAATCTTAATATTTAATTCTGCATAATAATATTTTTGACAATATTCAATCGCCTATGTACTTTTTCAGATATAATATATGAGTCTAGTAAAAGAATTTTTCAAATCGGTCCAGTAAGTAGTTTCGAAGCCTATTTAGTGCAAACAAACAATCAAATATTTCCTCTTTACAATCTAATACATATAAATAAAATTGTAGTGTCTGTTTGTAATATTGAATTAACCGTTTTTTGCTACATGTATATGAAAATAAATACGGTACATACACCAAAATAACATTTTAAACAACCTTTGTCTGTCTGTCTGTTTGTTTCGGATGATCACTGAAATGGCTGGACCGATTTCGACGGGACTTTTATTGGCAGGTAGCTGATGTAATAAGGAGTAACTTAGGCTACTTTTATTTTGGAAAAATGAAGTTAAATTCCACGCGGACGAAGTCGCGTGTACAGCTAGTAATTGTGTAAATATCATTACTAATACTATAATAGGATAAAAATTAAACTACTATACTTATATATCTAAAAATATTTTTGTTATTTGTTACGTATGAGTCATTTTTGACGACAATGTTTCTAATGATGTCAATCCACTATAAATACGTAATGTAAATACCAATTTTTGTATTGTGGCACCTCAAACCATATTGTCAGTGACGCAAGCAATGTCACCGGTGATAACTAGTTAAAATATAAATAACCCTCCAAACAAAACGCAAAATATAAATTACAAACTTTCTGCGACCTCGGTGATGGTCGCGGGTTCGATTCCTCGCACGGCACATACATTTGTATTCATGAGTACGATTGTTTGTGTCGGTCTTGGTGTTTTCTAACTATATTATGTATGTATTTACAAAAAAAAAGTATCTAAGTATTTATATCAGTTGTCTAGTACCCATAACACATGCTCTGCTTACTGTGGGATTAGATGGTGCTGTGTTAATTGTCCAGGGTTATATATTTATTTAATATTTATTCTGCGCTTTGAACTTAACGAAATCCTTAATAATCAATCAAATTAGAGCAATCACTCGAGTATAACATTCGTTACGCATAAACGTGAGATCGCTACCGTCTCTCGCACTGAGTTTGTTAACAATGTTTCCATCGCCAGAAGGTCAGTCAGAAATACAAACTTGACACACAAATATTTTTTTGTTATTACGACCTTTGGTTGTTTAAACCATTGGGGTAAGACGCTATTATTAATAATAATAATAATATGACTATTTATTGTGCCCAGAAAAAATATTTACAAAAAAAAGTACTTATTATGAATATATTAAACAAAAGGAGGCCTTATTCTCCGCTGAGTAAAGAAAAGATAAGGCGCAATATAAAAATAAAAATATATAACATATGAGTACTAAATACATATACATACATAAATAATATGCCTAACGAAATGTACTAAATAAAATTTCCTTCTAAATTCATTAATGAGACAACATATCTATATTTATAGAATAGAACAGAATAGAAAAAATTTAAGCACATATTAAAAAAATTGTTATGACTATTCAAGTCCTAACAATTTTTTTAATCTACCGCTAATTCGGAAAGCTGTCTCATCACAAGAAGAACGAGAAAGAAACTTGTGTATTGCTCTTTTAAATAATAATTTATTACCTCACATTGGAATGGTAACCCTCACATTGTCTTTGCTAAAAAAACAATACATTAATTGAAAAATGTTTACGTAAGCATGGGGGAGGGGGTAAGAGGTTTGCTTACTTTTGCTGACAAGGGGGATGGGGGGGTAAATAATTGTAATAAATCTTATTATGTAACACTTGAACGGCCCCTAACATCTCAAAGTGAACTAAATTTCGAATCTCCGCCGATCTGCATTGTTCCATTTTACAGAGCAGATACGTGAAGAAACTACCTATTTATATCACAAAGAAAGTCTACGTGGAACACTCCAGAAATGTGGTGTCACGATCTCCGCCCCCAACTGACCCCAATACCGATGGCGCCCTCTGTTATCGGTTACAGAAGATGCGCCCGCGCAACTTCAGTAACGCTGACCTAACTTAACGCAGTTCTAGTTCAGCGCAGGGCTGCCAACCGTTGACCTAACTTAACGCAACGATAGCTCAGCGCAGGGATGCCAACTGTACGGCGATGCTTTTCTTATTGTGTAGGAAAATCCTCAAAAGACTGAAGGGGTGACAACGGGGTGTGTGGGATTCTTAAGCACTAAAAATCACACAGATCGCGTTAACATAACTGTCGGGGCTCTGCTGGCGTTAGCCTGCCTTGTAGATGGTGTAGTCCCTTGTTATTAAGGCGACTTATGCCATACGACGATTCTAGTATAAGTACAAGATTGTAAGTACAAGGTTGTCCCAACATTTCTACCAAATAGAAGGACATTTTCACTCCCGTCAAAGCAAAGCCAAAATACTCTGTTGCACGTAATTAAAGAGCCGAATTGAACTGATGTAATTTTTTTTATCAGATTTTATTTCCTTCTCCAAACTATGCTTAATAAATGCAAAATTATGTATTCCTATCTGTTTGTTAGCTGTTCTACTAATCTAAAACTAATCGGCTAAACTAATCATAAAGAAATTTAACGAAAACATAGATTGCATCACGAGAACATAAATAATCTTTTATCTCAGAAAAAGCACATAGTCGCGGATCAGAACTACTACTAATGGTTGGTTGGTCCGATAATATGTGGTAAATTTAAAACAATTACATAAACTACAAAAACATCTTATTTTTAAACAAATCTCAATTTTTAATGTCACCTTCATAATAATTGCATAAACGACGCTCTTATCATTTTCTTATCATTTCCACCTTAACTTCACGACGAGATCAAATGTCAGAATGTTACAAAACCGATATAATATTATTTGTATGAAATTTTAAATAGATATGCACGCTTATCGCTTCTGTATGAAGACACTGATTTAAAATTTGCCATAATATAACATTTGGATGGCTCACCCGGAAACTAGTTCGTTATAAATAGATTTTAAATTTTTATCGCAAACTATAGGTAGGTAGGTAAATTCACCAATTACAAACACGTAGAGCAAGGAATTTGCGTATCTTTATAATAAATATAAATAAATAAATAATCTTGATGACAAAACAGCGCCGTCTAGTCCCACGGTAAGCAGAGCTGCGTTATGGGTACTAGACAACTGATATAAATACCTATTTTTGTAAATACATACTTAATATATGTATAGAAAACACTCAGACCGATACGAACGATCATACTCATGAATACAATCGTTTATACCGTGCGAGGAATCGAACCCGCGACCATCGGACGTAAAGTGGTGTGCTAAACTGCTAGACTACCGAGGTCGTCAAAGAATATATGTATGTAGATATATTATATCTACATACATATATTCTTTATATTCTATATATTACAGGAACACATAAGTGTCTTGCTCGTTCTTCTTATGATTAGTATGCTTTCCCAATTAGTGGTACAAATTGACAATTAACCACCCCAAGGATTACCTATTTGGTTGTATTTATTAACAAAATAACTCTATAATCATGTCAAACTTTTTACTGCATTGAATCGAATTGTATACAGCCAAAAGTCGTAGAAATTTTTGATGTCTAACCACGCTAAGTAATACATATTTCGTACTATTTAATATCAAAACAACTCTATATTCATAGCAATTTTGACATACTAAATAGAATTGCATACAGTCAGAGGTCAAATAATAATATTTGAAGACCCTCCCAGCGTCAGATATTAAATTGCGCGCAAAAGTAATAAATTCATTAGCCTATCGTAAACACGATTGTTTGGAGTGAAGCAGCAGGTTCGCAGGAGCATAGAGGGATGCGCTTGCTGTCCTGTGTGTGTGTATGTGAAGGTC
Source organism: Achroia grisella (assembly GCF_030625045.1). Classification (NCBI taxonomy): domain Eukaryota; kingdom Metazoa; phylum Arthropoda; class Insecta; order Lepidoptera; family Pyralidae; genus Achroia; species Achroia grisella. The sequence continues at coordinate 907,003 of NW_026712898.1, forward strand.
AACCGGCGGCGTCATTTCCTGGTCATTGCCTGGCATCGGCCGCATCCGACGCGCCCGTCTGCGCCCGCGCACACAATCGCGACGCTGCACTCGCAATCTTAGAAACACGCACACCGCTTTCCGGTTACACAGGAAAGACTTGGATTTATAATTTCATGCCATCGCGCAGATAGATGCTAGTTTGAATAAAAATTATTAGATTTTTTTATTTACTTCGCATGCTTAAATAGGTGGTAAGAATGTAGACTAAGGTATGGATTTTGCGAAGACTCGAAAACCATATAGTAAAGAAAAACCTTTCTATGTCTACCATGATGAGGACCCGGCAGGCAATTGGCTGAATAATATCTATTAGAGATGAAAAGCATTTCCATGGCTACAATGACGAAGACGAGGCACTCCTCTAAATGGCTGACTAATTTCCATAAGGTCATGAAGGAGTTAGTCCTGTCAAACGCAGCGGCTAAGATCAGGAAATCCGACCTACGGCCGCCAGGACTGCGTAACGGGAAGAGGCTAGGAAGAAGTATTGCCCAATTAGATAATAAATATTCATAAGTATTTAGTCTAATTAACGTATTAATCTCAATTAATCTTGCGCGCTATTCACGTAATTTTTGCGCACTGTGGTTGGTTGCTTGGAGGAAATGTTCGCGATATCTTATCTATGTAATTGGTTACACAGTGCGCGAAAATAGACGATAACGTTTTCGCAAACTGATAACGCGTCCGCGTTGTGATATTGACGTAAAAATCTTTTGTTTATTTCCTAGTGCACGGCCGCTTTGTTTGTGATACAAATAATCCCTAAAAGAAACAACGGGCGTTTGTATCGCAAGAGGTTTGTGGGGTAACCCATTTATTGCAACGCGGGATGCGCGGACGCAACCGGTTCCTGCCCCCTCTCCAATCCCCTCCCCCCTTAAACGCTGTTCGCATACTTGCATCCGGGAATAAAACAATCCATCTCAACCGCAGACAGAACATTTACTACCAAAACTGATGGGAATAAAGTTTACATTTAAACGGCTGCTGGTGGAGTCGTAATTTTCTTTTCGTTTCGCATCGGCTACTAACTAGCCAAGTTAAGATGACATTCTAAGACTATAAACGTGTGTGTATAGGAGCGTAACCTTGATCTTGCAGCACTACCAGTGGATGCGTCCAATGTATACGCTATAAATAGAACCGCCATGGTTGAAAATGCATGTTTTAACATGTTTTGTTGGTAGCTTCCCAGGCCGACGTATTTTTACGAGTAGCATCCGTGGAACGGTCCATTCTTGTAAAACCACAAATCGACTACCTACGTGATAAAAATTGTAATCAATATACATACCTAAAGAGCACCACACACGAGATAAAATAGTTTAGATCTCAGGGATTGCTATTCTTGAATTCTATGATGGTACGGCTCAATATCTTGTAATATTTCTCCCACAATTCGAGAATTCAAAGCGAGAATAATTTTCAAGTTGCTGATGAAAGAATTATATAAAACAGAACAAATTTGCATAGTCTTCCACTGGTTATAAAATTGCGTGGTTATTATAAAAGTGTTTTTGGAATTTGGGCTATTACTAGCTACGGAGATGTTTTGTGCTAACTCGCTACCCAGATCTGTCAAGGACCAGAATTGAAGGATATTCTTAAGAGCGATGGTCTTTATCTCCTCAGGATAGAGTGCGTACTTTCCAAAGGAGATATTTCGTCTATGCATGAGTGGGCTACAACCACATAGGATGTGTAGTGGCATTTCCGCTTCATCTTGGCAAAATCTGCAAAATTTTGTTAGGCCTATTAAATACCAAGTACGGACGTGACCATTTTGAGCCTGTTATCATTGTAAATTATGTATGTATGTAGTTATATCAATATATATCGGAGATATTGTAGATACTGTATCGTAATCCAGGCCTTTCCATCATCATTGCGGACAGAAAGTTAATATAACTGGTGGACGTATTAGCAGAGTTCGAATATGATGTGACGTGGAAACTAGTACTGTGCAGTTTAACACAATTTCTGTTTAATAATCTAGAACGAGTCTATGAATGATGATGAAACTATGGCATCTGTTCAATAGTGGACATCTTCCGGGCTGAGATGATGATGATGATGAATCTGGGACGAGAGAACCACGGCACATCGAAAAGTGGGATAGGGGATTCATAGATAACTGCAAAATAACCAACCAGACGCGTAATGATGCTGTTTTGTGGGTATTTTAAAGAAACGTTGACTGTAGTACCAAGGGGAACAAAGGGCAATTATGTGATGACAGCGTTTTGATTTAGTGACATACTGCCCTGATATACACCTTGTAGGTCGTGAGATCGAATTTAGCCAGCACCAAAAATAAGTCGCGTATGATTAAAAAGCACAGATAACAAATCAAATTCTAAGAGGACGTCGAGACTCTTTAATATTCTCAGCAAAATAGATATATTAATGGTAGTTGACCACAACATTGACAGTTGACAGTATTTCTGTCTCATTTAGGACTACAATGAGAATTTGATGATTGTATTATAACTTGATAATAATCATAATAACATCTCATAACAATTCACATAACGCCATCTAGTCCCTAGCTACATAAACTTTGTGTTATATATACTGGACAAGTGATATAAATACTTACATACATTTTTTTGAAGACAATATATTGACACCCAGACCGATCCATACAGTCGTACTTACGAATACAAATATTTATACTGTTCGAGGAGTCGAATCCGCGACCATCAGAAGTAAGACGGTGTGCTAAACCTCTACACCACTGGGGCCGTCAATAATCTATTTAATCATATTATACAGTTCGCGTGTAATCTGTTTAAATCTTTCCCAATTGTGTCGCCATTAAAAGGTACGGCTGATTCACCACAACGTTCCCATAGAAGGCTTGATATGTTGACATCCAATCCTTACGGCTCAACACCTATAAACCATAATTAAGAGTGCGAACGTGACAAACGGACGGACACACGTGTAAACGAGCAGGGTGAACGACCTGCCGATAAGCCACGCAAAACACAAGTTAGATAATATTAGAAATAAAATGGCGGACGACGTCCATAGTCAGATTGTCGAGCGACATTGACGTAGTACGACAACGAGATGCTTATCAGCAAATTAATCTGCTTATGTCAGTTAAATAGAACCGGGTATGTGTTACAATAAAAAAATACTTAAATAGGACAATCTACAAGGCAAGGCAATTGATAACAATATCATTAAAGGAAATTATTACGAAATTAAATTTATCGCATAAGTGTTTATATGTTGCATTCAATCTCTATGATTGAAAACTCTTTAACTATACTAAATAGATTAACTAGAATAGACTATTTTTTACTAACTGACTAAGTAATAAATCACTTGTAGACAGATTTGTCTGCTCGTAACAATGGTTTATATTCTGCCATCTTTAGTCAACCGCCTTTACCAACTGGGAGCTTACAATGAAAATATTCACGGTAAATATACAGTTATCCTCATATATAATGTACAGCTATATTGTCTTAAATCGTAATTGTATGAAATATTTTAAAATATACGCATGGCAGATTCGTAGGTATCCATTTCCACCGCGGGCAGATGAATAAAAAACGGGTCAATTACTCGACGAGCAAACAACTGGATTTTATAGCTTCCCGTGGCATTATCTATTTGAATCGCTTCTAGATTTTTTATTTGCATTCTGCGAAAATTGTTTGTAACACCTCTCGAATTGTTCGCAGCTTTGACGCAAAACTTGTTTACCGAGATATTCTTGAGAATGTTAGTTGCTCGCAAATAATAACACCGCTGTTTAATGTTGAGATTTTTAATATTGCAACAAAGGAGATTATAAGTAATACACATAGCTTCTGTAGAATGGCATAAAAATAACCTGTGTCCAATTAGACTTAACATAAATTAAGAAAATAAATTATTTGTTGTTGTTAACAAATTTTAAGATTTGTTTGGATATAAAATTGTAAATTAAAATTTAATGTTATTGTAGAAATTAATATATGCTAATGATTTATAAATTATAGTTGTTGTCCTTTTTCTATTTTCGATGTTGCTCGGTTTCTAGATCATACAACCTACTCTTTGTTGGATAATAAATATTGTCTATGCTTCTTTTTATTTTTTCTTGACATCAGACAAAAACAAAGTAGAAAGGCAAAGACCAACAACATATACATCTCAATTGTTATTGATAAAAGTTGAATTGTAAATAAAAAACTAACTTGTCCGACGTATGTCGTGAGGAAAATCGCAGTGACAGGCTGGCGAGCAGAGGCAATGGGGTCAAGGCGGCGATACCCAGCCGTTGACGCAATCTAGCGCGCTTTATCTATTCCACTCATTGTCTTATCAAATTTTTGTTAGGTACATACACGTGTTATATTCTTACAGAACCATTTCGTAATTCGGCTGAACGGGAGCCAAGTTCTATGTGATGACATACGGAAATATAATCTGTAGAGACAGATATGTAATAGTTATTGTTGCGGAAAAATGCAACGTTAATTATAGAATTGTTTTTTTTTTTAATTATTTTTTCGGTTATGAGTAACTATGAATTGATAATTAAAATGTTACATTGAAATATATTATTGTTACATTTTTATGAGAAATTGTGACTTAAAATAGTGTTTTTTTTATATAATTAAATTACAGCGTTCTTAGGATTACCAAATTAGTCATACACTTGATCACAATTTTGTGACCTCTGTGATTTGCCGTTTACCATTCTAGGCCGTAGTTTTATATGTCATTTTAATTAAAAGTATATATTTAAAATTACATATTAGCTAAAAGGAAGTTACTCAATCTTCTTGAACTAAAAATGATAAATTTATTTTTCATCTGCAGGATATTAGCAAATACTAAAATAAATTCTTACTCTCTAGTAATACAAAAATAACATCGGTATCGTGTGATCTATTGCCAAAATTCCAAGTAGATTGTTTTATATATATTTACTTATATTAAGGAATTATATTTAATAACTGATTAAACTAAAGTCACCGAACTTATTAACATATTCAATTTGTATCTAAGTGTTGTTTTTTTTATTCATTTTAATAATTTACCTGAAATACGTTGACAGTCACAGAAGAAAAAAAACTTTGTCGCAAATATAATTGTTCCGTTGACTTAAACTTGTGTTTTTTTTTTATTTTTTCTTTTAATAATTTTACTGAAAGGCATAAACATTCATATAAAAAAAAACTTATTCTACGTCGTGACTATAATTCCGATCACGACGTTGACAGCTGAAATAGCTTCTGACTATCCTAATTATGATTACAGGCGTGAATATATGTATATATTAATGCATATATCAAGTTTAAAATGTTATTATAATAGTGCACTTGGCATAGACAATATGGATTGTGGTGGAGCGACTCCCACGCCGAATCTGTGAGAATCACTATTGTTAGTTCTAATTATTTACACTAATCAAGACCAGCGCATTCGTATCTACAATGTAATTATCTATATCTATCTATATATGTAACCCGACAATAACGAAACCCAATTTAATTGAAAAGAGATCAACTTCGTAGCATTTTGTGGGTTTCTTGTGCGGGGTAAGTTGTGTGGCAGTGAGGGAAACTCCGAGCAGTTCTCGGGACTTCTCTCGCTTGCACTTTGACATCACTCATATTTACCGCTATTGTTTCTCCCTGTCCAGCCAAATTTGGTAGGAATCTTCTAGTGTAGCTTTAGATACACGTTCTAATACAGGTTCTCTTACTGAGGCTCTAGACAGGCCAAAATCTTTTAGAAGATTGTAGATATTTCGCTGAAATACCTATCGCTTCCCGAAACGGACAGTTATGAAGAGTTTTTAAAATTGGTCGAAAAGTTTAGACTTTTGAACAACTACGACCGAATTACGAGAATTATAGAAAGTATATGCCTAGGGAGTAAAGAAACCTCAAAGTATGCTATCTTTAGAGTTAAAAATACCAAGTGTTTAACCGTGGAAAGCTGGACGGCTCAGTTAGTAAACTCTTATATTAATTTAGTTTAAATTGTCATTATTTACCGATACTGCTTCAATGTGACATTGTGTGCTACAATCTCTTATTATACTTGGAATTTCATTAATTTATCATGACATATCTTTTTATCAAAATATCAATGCTCAAAATAAACAAGCAACCGAATAAGAATGTAATTGATTATGTATTATTGTCTAATTTAAATTTATATCTGGCCTATTTTTAAATGGCTAATTTAAAAATAAATATTCTCTAAACATCATATCGAGGAATGCTAAATAAAATTATAGGGTATTGAGCTTAATATTAATTAAAATGCAGTAATTATTATAAAAGAACTTTAGTTCAATTTAAGCAAGTAAGTGATCTTTACACACCGTATAGGGTTAGAAAGAGTGAATGATGAACGAAAGTGAACGAACGTGAACGAACGTCTGATGAATGTAAAAGGTTGCCAACATAATAAATAATACAGGAATGCAAGCTGACCAACCGCACAATAATAAATGTGTCACATTGTCATATTTAACACAGATAAGGTAATAATAAAATCCCCTCTCGATACTCCACTTGGAAAAAATCTTATAAGTATTCAATTCGTAACCAGCATTGTTATGTTCTATTCTAGTTGGTGCAATGAGCGAGCGCGACGCGTACGGCTACGGGTACGGCGGCGGGGGCGGCGGCGCGCACCACTTCGCAGCCCCCGCGCCCCCGCCCCTACCCCACGACGACCTCCCCTACTCCGTGTTCGACTTCGGCGAGTACCAGCGACACCACCATCACAACAAGCTGAAGCCCAAGAAGAGGCCGCGGAGCGACGCCCCGCCCACGCCCGGCGTCAAGCGCAAGAGTCGCGAGGGCTCCACCACTTACCTCTGGGAGTTCCTACTCAAACTCCTCCAGGACCGGGAGTACTGCCCTCGGTACATCAAGTGGACGAACCGCGAGAAGGGCGTGTTCAAGCTGGTCGACTCGAAGGCGGTGTCGAGGCTTTGGGGATTGCACAAGAACAAGCCGGATATGAACTACGAGACCATGGGGCGCGCGCTGCGCTACTACTACCAGCGCGGCATCCTGGCCAAGGTGGACGGGCAGCGGCTCGTGTATCAATTCGTGGACGTGCCCAAGGACATCGTTGAAATCGACTGCTCGCTCGCGTAGGCGTGAGCCGCCCGCGTGCGCGCTGAGCGAGCGTGTCAGTGAGCGAGCGAGCGGTGGGCGGTGAGCGGTCCGGAGTGAGCGAAGCGCAGTGAGCGGTACGCAGTGAGCGGTGCGCAGTGAGCGGTGAGCGGTGAGCCGAGCTCGCCAGAACGTTATCGGTTCGAATCTCCAGTGATGGACTGTGTGACAGAACAATACGGCATACGTAACTACTTATAGTGAGGCGTATCCAAAACAAATTATTTTTCACTACTTACTTAGAAAATTCATCTATTTTTCAGATCATCATGCATTACGCTCTCCGATCGCTTTACGATAAAGTTGTTAAGATAAATATTATATTCTCAAATCGAACTAATTTTAACTTATCATTGAATTTAATATTTATACAAAAATAGGAGAGATGAAATATATTGCTCAAATGTTTATATAGGTATACCTATTTTTAAGGGTATTTCAGAGAGGAACACTAAATTTGCTAGCTGTTTGTTATACCAATGGTACGGAGTGATTTTTGTATAATGTTCAAACGAATTTTTAAATGTTTGTATCGAAGTTTCTATATATTGCATGTTTACGTGATACCACGAAATCTGAACTTCCTACCTCAATACTTTGCAAAAGTATCGATTCATATTAATATACACTTTACGATGTTTGAAATTACAGTTTTACAATACGCGATTAGTGTGGACTTTTATCTAGTGTAATGAGAGTTTATATTAAAGAAATATTTACGTAAAATGTTTATAAATAGACGAAACTACGGTGGCACATCCTCAAAATAAGATATTTGGTGCTTACAAAGGCCATTTGCATATTTACACCTTGTTACAAAGGACCTCACTACTGTTGAATATATACTTGTATATTATATGGACATATTATATATATTGTTTACGTGTAGCGCATTGTACAAGTTATGTTTGGTCGACACTTGTGAATCTAAAGCCGAGTCCACAGCGACCAAATGCAACGAAACTTACAAACAAATTGCTAATCAGTTTTGTGACATTTGGTTGCTACTGAGTTTAGGGTCTGGGAGCGCTCGCGGCTAGTCTCTCTCCAACCGCCAACTGCCAATCTCCAACCGGCCGGCAGACAGGCCGATCGGATCGGCGGTCAAGCGCGATCGCCCCCACTCCCGCGTACAATGTCCCCCCCAAAAACGAATTTGGAATGATATTATATTTGGTTCGTTTGTTTTGTGGAATTAATAGTCTACATTAGTACTGAATCCTACTGCCAACTTCTGTTAGAAATCTGATATATAAATATAGTTAAGGGATGATTTGTGCGTTTATTGTGTTAATTATTATGAATAGATGTTTACTATAAGTGAGCTATTTAAGTGAACATGTTCTAGATTATTTTGATTATTTAAATTTATAGTAAGTCTGTTGGACGGAGATCTCGCGGGGGCGCACCAACCCGTCTCTAAATTGTTTTTACATATCAAATGCAATATTTAATCGTTTATATTTACAAAATGCCGGTACCCATTTATGCATATCAGCTGTTTTATCACAAAGAGATTATTGCCTTTGTTTTCGACACGAACGCCACGCGAGATCTCTATTTTTTGTTACCTGAATAAATATTATTAATAATTAATTAGGATTTGTGGTCCAATGTTAATGAATCATAATACTTTAACTAGATAGATGATAATGAAAGGTCGATTAGGGTGTAGATCGCGACAGACGCGACAGCGGACATGTTTCATTGTTACATACAGAAGAGCAATCATTTATATATTTATATACTAGAAGAACACGGTATTGTATTGTGAAATAGGGAATCCGCAGAAACATGCGCGTGCGCCGATGTTGTAGTACCAACGATGATTTGGAATTTAGAAGCGCGCTACGAAGTCAATTTCAGTTTAATTTAGTGGTTCAGTCCAGTGGCGAGTAGTTTAGCAGCTAAACATGTGTGAACAATACTCGACATTTCACTTAATTACTAATTTTCAGGCTTACTTTTGCTATTTACGATTACGATAAAATCGAAAACATCAATTTAGTCTATGGTATTTGCCTTCCTATGGCAGCCTTTATATATAACTATTTTTGTATTAATTTGAGTTTGAAAGTAATATAAAGTATTGTTGTTGATATATTCCATACGATTTCGGTTTTATATCTATTCGACCGCAACAGAAGCAAGCCTGCTGAACGAGACTTCAATTAGAGCGACAGCAGCCCGCTCTTCCCACAAAACTAACTATATATGCAATATTTTTATATTCAAATTGAAATATATCAAGTTGTAGTGAATAGGTTTTGATAATGTAATAGGTCGGGTCGCGACGGGCTGCGTTCGCTACAGAGCAATGTGCATGCAAGGAGCCTTAGAGCCCAGTGTCGGGGTGAAGGGTGCTACAAGGGACCGACTGATAGCCTGGCAACACATGCAATATGTTAGACCAATAATATAGTACCGTAGTGCAGGTGAAACAATACTGTATAGTACCCAGTGCGTAAGTGATTGTTATAATAGGTAAAAAGATCTCAGTGTCCAAACTTCTTCGAACAAATCCAGTGCTCGTTTCATGTGATTAAATATTATATTATACTTATCTATAACAATATTAAAAAAGAAATTTTTAATCATATTTTTATATAGCTAGATGGAATTTTCATAACGACCTTTTCTTTCGGCACTTTTCTTATGCTTTTGTAAATATATCTATAGATAATTTTAATTTATTTATTTTCGTCGCTGGTGGCCGCGTGGCGTGTCGTGCGACAGTCGCGCCGACTCGTCTCGCCTCGCAGCCACTTCATAGTCTTTCCCTTTAGGAAATTTCGTTCTATAGGTTACAAATTTTATTGTAATATACATATAATAAATTAATTAATATTAGGTAATGAATGGACCACGCGAAGTTGAATGCTCTCAGAATTATAATTCGGCTAGTGTGTAACGCGAATCGATTCTGTGAAACACGAGTTACCGGTTAGTAGGCAAAATGTTTGAGCAGGCATTTAAAATGATGCTCGGAAAGTTTTAATAATTTTAGTCGAATTGATGTTGTTGAAAAATCAAAGTTTCTAATTAATTAATGTACTTAAAATTTTCAATGTAAATTAATAACGGCACCTCGAGAAAATTATTGTTAAAGAAATTATTTTAATCGAGCCTAGTCTTAGCATCATAAAATTTATTTAAAATTAATTCGGACGCAAGTTCGGTATGTGTCGTTTGAATTGGGGTATGCGCGGCGACGGGCGTCGCGTCGCGTCGTGTCGCGTCGCGTCGCGTGCGATTGATCGCTGGCGCCACGCTCGTCGACGTGACGCGGATCATAAAGTTGTAAATAAAGTGACAAAGCGCACACGGGCCCTGTACCGCGTACTAGGTCGTTAGATAGGTGAAGTATGAAAATATTTTGCATGGAAGCAATGAAGAAGGTTAGTGATTTGGTAATAGACGAGGGAGGGCGCCGCGGTCGCCATAGACGGAACTTGAACGTGTTTGTCGTTAAATATACTATTTCGATGTATTCTTGATCGTTAATTAATCTATGTCCAATGTTTGAATACATAATTAAAGAGGAAAAAGTTTTATACATTAGCGACGTAATTTTACGTATGTTCCAAATTGAGTTGTGTCCACCCGACGGTAGATGGCACTGTCATTGTTACAGGAGTTGTGTCCGCCCGACGGTAGATGGCACTGTCATTGTTACAAAATTATTTATATTCTGAGAGTTTAGTAGGGTACAGTGATCTTGCTTTTAGTTTTACGCAGTTAAAGTCCGATATGTTAATTATAAATTTAGTTGTTAATTTTACAAAATACTGTATTTTCTGCCCCCTAGTTAAGTTATTTTTCTATGTATAGTTAGTTATAAGTGTAAATGAGTTAGCACATAAATGATGCATGATGATAATGTTAATAAAATATCCACAATAAAATACAATCTCTTGTTTTCCTTTACAACCTTATTCGACTCCAATATAATAAATCTGCCTGTAGGTAGACTGTAACCTAGACTGTATAAAAAAATCTAGAAAAAACAGAAATAATAAGTTAAATTTTAACAAAATTAAACGAATATAATTATGTATAAAAATCATATAAAACAGGTATATATGGCACCCAGTTCCTACATAGATACAGTATATAACAAAGACTTTAAAAAGTCATATAACATAATTGTTATAATAATGTATTAAAAAAAATATATTAAAGAAAAATGAACTCGACTGCTTCTTGATTTATCACAAGACTTCATCTTGGTACCTACTTTTATTTAAATGGATGATAAAACATCACCTGCCTGCGTTAATGGTATAGGCAACTCGCTATGCCAGTGGACGATGATAGGACGACTATGAAGTCAGATTACTCAGCATATTGTTATGATTTTACCAGAAATTACCCACGATGGCTTATAAAGCGGACCGTGAGGTCAACCTGGGATGGCATATTGCTAAAAATGGGACCAATAATCGCCATAACCTTTCAAGTGTCAAAATTAATTGTGGAGATAAATATGAAAAGTAAAATTTGTATTTATGGAATGTAAACACCACACGGTCTGCGAAAATGGTACTTACACCCATGTACCTATACATATTAAGAGACAGAGGGAAGGAATTGTTATATTGATTTGCAATAGTGACCCCATTGCTAATAATATTCCAGTCACGTTGAGCTAAACACGGACCTCACTGGAAATCATCGTAGTTAAATTCTTGTTTAATTCGTCTGATATTATGTTTATCCTATCCTACTCCAATCTTATTAATAAAAAAATGTTAAGAAATATTAAAAAAAATATTATCGAAAGAGATCTTATCACATCTTATTCATTATATTGAGTTTTACGTTCTATAATGTAATTTCGTTACATTATAAAATTAATCAATTACTCAATAGATTTTAATGCATTTTACAGCAATAGATAGAGTGATTCAAGAGGAAGGTTTATATGTATAATATATAGGTATTATAGTATAGAACAAACCGAGAAATTCGAAGATTTTTAATGCACCGTGCGAAGAGTCGGTTCGCTATTTTCATATAAATAATGACTTCGCTAAATTTTAAAAAGCATGAACCCAACATTATGATGATATTCAAATTATGATACCACGAACGCATCGTTATCATTACCAAAGACAAGCTGACGTGACAGGTTGCTGTCATATCGCAAAATTTGACATTTTGTCGTGTCGTGTATACACAGCTGTCATCAATCGCGTTGTTTTCTAATTTCATACAAATATTCCAATAATGAGAAGTAAAAGTAATGTGCGGTGTATGAAATTACTCGTCAAAACATAAATTTCTCCTCAATTGTGATAGACTTTAAAAAATATCAAAATGGTTTTGATGACCATGATTGCGAGGGTCGTGGATGGCCTACCCTTAGCGGCTACTATGCAAGAAGACGAGCAGGTAATAATCATATTAATTCCGATTTAGTTCCATTTCCTTGCACACGAAATTTCACAATACCCGCGCATATTGCACTAGAGTTATCGACCTGTGCGCTTAACTTTCTTTTTCCGAGTGAATTTTATTTTTAAATTTAATTTGCTGTGGTAATTCGCAGAGCGGCTGCAATGTTTTGGAGTATCAGAATCAGGCAAAAATGCTGTTTAGAAAACTAAGCCCACAGTCGCCACTGCGCTGCTCCATTGAGACTGGGCCATACCTGTTCCAGTGAGTTGAACGCTTGTTATTTTATGTTAACACCTTATACCTTTATTATTTATTGTTATCTGTACCATTTGTTAGTTACCTTATCTTCACAAATGTCCATTTATAGCTCTAAGCGACAGAATAGTCAAGAGTCACACTTTATTAGTGACGGCACATCTATAAATCTACACATTTAAATAAAATTATAACATCTGTTTGTAATATTGAAATAACCGTTTTTTACTGTATGCATATGAATGTAGATATGGTACATACACCAAAATAACATTTTTTACAATTTTTGTCTGTCTGTCCGTCTGTTTCTTTTGGCTAATTTCTGAAATGGCTGAACACATAAAAGTAGCCTAAGTTACTCCTTATTACATCAGCTACCTGCCAATAAAATTCTGGCAAAATCGGTCCAGCCATTTCAGAGATATACTTCACTGCTTTTAATCATAGTAATCACATTTATTTGAGTCTCACTCTTGAGTTTGTAATTTAATTTTCATAATTAGATACCTGACTATTTGTATAGAAATGTCTAAAGACAAATAGATATATCGGACATATGAATACACTAGCATTTGACCGTGGCTTCGCTCGCGTTAATTTATCCCCTTAGGGGTGGAATTTATCAAAATCCTTTCTTAGGGGATGCCTATGTCATTGTAGCTTTATGCATGCAAAGTCTCAGCCCGATCGGTTTAAAATTGACAAAGTTTCATACATACTTTCATCCCTTATATTATCCCTTTGGGGGTAAATTTAATCAAAATCCTTACTTAGCGGATGCCTATGTCATAACATCTAACTACATGCCAAATTTCAGCCCGATCCGTCCAGTGGTTTGGGCTGTGCGTTGATAGATCACTATGTCAGTCACCTTTGAGTTATATATATTTAGATTACATTTTTAATATCAGGGAATGATGTAATTAATGTGTAATATATAATCTATAAAAATATTAGTCCTGATAACTTATGTCATATTGCTATTGGATGAATTATGAAATATGATTATATATTATGAAATCAAATCAAAATGTCTCAATTCATATAGGTCTATTACAGATTCTTCATCATCATCATCAATCATCATTCATCATCACCATCGCAGCCCGGAAGACGTCCGGGCTGCGATGTATTATAATATTACAGACTCTTATGATATGTTAAATCTACCATTAGTTTGAAGTACTTTTGAGCTATGAGGAGCTGACAAGAAACTCAGCTTTTTTTTAAATAAGCTTGTATAATAATTATTAACAAAAATACATATTCAAATTTAAATTCAATTAGAATACTTGACGACCTCGGTGGTCTAGTGGTCTAGTCTACCGCTTTACGACCGATGGTCGCGGGTTCGATTCCTCGCACGGCACAAACATTTGTATTCATGAGTATGATTGTTTGTATCGGTCTGGGTATTTTCTATGTATAATATGTATGTATTTACCAAAAAAAATTATCTATGTATTTGTATCAGTTGTCTAGGACCCATAACACAAGCTTTAGCTAGCTTAATGGGTCTAGATGGCGCTGTAGGAATTGTCCTGAGATTATTATTATACTATGACCTATTGATAAAAGTTTTAAAATGTTGATATGTTATTGCAATTTTGTCAAAAGGGAATCATTTAATCAGTAACCCTAACAGACCGCTTCCCATAAGCACGAGTTTACGAGTAAGACAAGTTTTCAAGGACTTTTACATTTATATACAAAACAATTCTATACAAATTCTGTCTTTATTATTACCCTAATTGTGCATTATGTTCTTTTTTTATGAACTCTTGATTCTAACTTCTTAAAACAATATAATATTTTATCCGGAGAATATGAACAATTTTTCAAGAAAAAAGAAGTTCATGTTAAATCTAAATTCACGGAATGGGCAACAGTAGGAATACTTAAAAGTAGAAATATTTTGTTTGATTTATACGATCAAAAAAAATATCGATTTGATGACAAATTCACTTATGTGAAAAATTATTCTAAAATTTTTAAAAAAGTTTGTATTATGGCTAAGTCTAATTTTTTTAATAAACAAATTAAGCAGTCTTCTGACAAAATTAAAACCATCTGGAGCATTATAAATAAAGAAACTGGAAGATCTAAAATGTAATCAATTTACATTAAATTATGATAATAAATTAATAACAACAACAAAAGATGTAGTTAATATTTTTGAAGATTTTTTTGTTAATATTCCGATTGATATTACATCTTCTCTGGACTCATCTCAATCTCGAGCAAAAAAATTACTAGAGACTAATATCGGTTGTTGTTCTTTAAGATTTAAATTTTCACATGTTAGCCCCTTTCATATCATAAAAATATTCAAACAGCTAAATTTAAAAAATACGGAAGACCTTTAAGGCATGTCTGTAAAAGTAGTTAGTTCTTTCATAGATATTATTGCTCCATATCTAGCCACTATTTTTAATAAATGTATTGATAATGGCGTTTTTCCACATTTAATTATTTAGTAAATTAATCCCATTATTTAAATCAGGAGATAAATTTTTTATAGACCTATATCTATTTTGATTCTAAGTAAGGTGTTTGAAAAGATAATGTTAAATCAAATGTTATAACACTTCAGGGTTAACGGACTGTTAGTAAATGGTTTCACCGCCGGCAAGTCTACCACTGACGCAGGTGTTGCGCTAATGACACATATTTTCGAATCTTGGGAGAAGTCACAGGATGCACTCGGAGTTTTTTGTGACCTATCAAAGGCATTTGATTGTGTGGATCATAAAACGCTTTTGTACAAGCTCGAACATTATGGTATAAGAGATAATGATCTAAAATTAATGAGAACTTATTTAGAGGATAGAAAATATTGACGGTGTAAAATCTAAGGGAGCTAATATTAAGATGGGCGTTCCACAAGGGTCAATCTTAGGCCCCTTTCTTTTTTTAATCTACATAAATGACCTTCCCTTTATGGTAGAGAAAATTGCAGATATAGTGCTGTTTGCGGATGATACTTCGTTAGTGTTTAAAATTGGACGCCAAAGTAATCAATTAGACGATGTAAATTGTGCTATGTCTATATTAAATTGGTTTAATGTAATAACCTATTATTAAATTCCAGCAAAACAGTGTACAAATTTACACTTCCTAATGTAAGACTAATAAATACACAGTTATTGCTTAATGATGAAATAGTAAATTTTGTTAATGATACCGTTTTTGTAGGTATAACAGTTGACTCGATAGTACAATGGGGGCCCCATAGTTCAAAATTGGCCAGTAGACTCAGTTCTGCTGCATATGCAATTAGAAGAATTAAAGATTAACAGACGTGGCGACTATTAAACTTGTATATTTTAGTTATTTCCATAGCATAATGTCTTATGGCATACTGCTGTGGGGTAAAGCAGCCGATATAAATACTATATTTGTTTTACAAAAGAGAGCCATACGTTCTATTTATGGTATGGGTTCAAGAGAGTCATTACGTCAGTGCTTTAAAGACTCAAATATCCTCACAGTTACTTCACAATACATTTATGAAAATATTATGTATACACGGAAGAATTTAGAGAGTTTTAAAAAACTTAAAGACTGTACAAGTAGAAACTTACGCAAATAAATAAGCTTATTTTACCTAAATGCCGTCTGCACAAAATCAGTAATTCATTCTATGGTAATTGCATAAGATTTTATAATAAACTGCCAGAATCTGCATTAAATCTGACAGAGAAGCAATTCAAATCTTACATTAAACAATTTTTATGTAAGAAAGCCTATTACAGGATAGACGAATTCATAGATGACAACATATCAAGTAAATAATTAGTTTATTAGCATACAACGTTATAATTTATTTTCTCATTGCTTTCTTGATTTAATTGATTGCGAATATGAAAGCGTAGCGGTTTTTGTATTCATTTATATTTTATGTAAAACGTGAATACTATAACTATCAGAGCAATTGTGAGTCTTTGACGTGGTCTAGTGTTTTGAGTAGTCATGCTCACTAAAATGTCCAGACTTGTGGCGGCGTGGTGGGCCGGGTCATTAGTCCCTAAAATATGGTCGAGCGCAGTGATTAGCTCATCCGTTACTCGTGAACGGGTGCTGCTTGTAGGGACTGGTCTGCTCTAATCACTATGACTGATTTCCTCTTATTAATTGTTTAACCAGTTGGTTATGTATTCAATATTTTTCTTTTTGAATATTTAATTGAATTAGTGCTAATTGGTTTTGTATTCACACACTTAAACTTAAAAATGTAAAGCACACACATAACACACACATACACACAGTTTCTTGCTCGTTCTTCTTGTGATGAGACAGCTTTCCGAACGACAGACCAAAAAAAAAATGTAATGACTATTCAAAAGTGCTTCAATTAAGTTTATTTGAATAAATGATTTTCTATTCTATTCAAAATACAATAAAATCCTTTATAAATCTGTTATAAAATAGAAAAAAGATTTAAATGTCAAATAAAAAAAAAACTACTATAAAATTGAATAATCGTTAACGATAATAATGTTTTTGTAGAAAAATTTTAAATACATAGCACTGACAATATTATCTGATTACACTAATAATGAGTGCGTAGCGATTTCTATTTATTGTCGCATGCCTCTTTTGTTACACTGTAATTATTTATATAAAAAAAACATCTATTAAAAAGAGCAACACACAAGTTTCTTGCTCATTCTTCTTGTGATGAATCTGCATTCCGAATGAGTGGTAGAATCAAAATATGACTATTCATAAGTGCTTGTAATGAGTTTATTTGAATAAAGATTATTTCTATTTCTATTTCTTTAATAAATTCAGAATTATTATAGAGACCAATATGAATAACTAAAAAAAATTAATTGCTTCCCCTGCCACTGCTGCCGGAAATATTGCCGGGCGACAACTGAGCGAGAGGGCTGAATGTAAAAACAACTCGCGCTGGCAGCCGACTCGCGCACGAAAAACCGACAATAATATACAGTGGCAGCGCCAATAGAATTTTATTGTTTATTTAGTATGCTTTCGGGCTGCGAATGCGAAGCTAACTCTTTCATTTATATTTTTCCAGCTATTTAATTGAGAACGAGATCTGCTATCTGGTTCTCTGTGAGCGCAACTATAGTAAAAGGCTAGCATTTAGCTATTTAGAAGAAATTGCGCAAGAATTCTACCAACAGTACGGTAAAAGGGTAAGTTTTTTATAATAGTTAGATAGATACAAATTTTTATTTACAAGGCACACACAAACACACACATACACACATAAGGCACTGTAATATTAACAACCAAAATTAAAAGTAGATACACAATTACATTAATCAGTCAACAAAATACAATACAAACATACAGATAAAATACAATAGAGGTACAAAAATAAAAATAAACTAATATGTAATAATGTATCCATAAAAGATATAGCGAAGTTGTCTGTTTGTAGCAGTTCCTTTCTAATTTATTGTTTTTTTACTCTGAATTCTAATTACCATTAAAAACAATTAGAATTGTGCTGGGCCCATAACCTAATGAAATGAACAAGATAATATACAGTATAGAATTTTATTAATTATTTAGTATGTTTGATGTCATAGTTTTTTTTAATTGGCTATTAAAAACAATTAAAAAAAATTAGAAATGTTGTAACCTAATGAAATGAACAAGATAATATATATAGACGCTGGTAGAGAGTTCCACTCCTTAGCTGCTCGCATAAGGAAAGATGACGCAAAACAGTTAGTTCGAGCAGCTGGGATGTCAATAGTGTAGGGGTGGAGCCGCTCTACACGTCTTGTTGTACGTTGATGGAACGGTGCTGGAGGAATGAGGTTGTGCAGCTCTTGAGCACATTCACCAAAATGGAGCCTATAGAACACCGATAGACAAGCTACTTTACGTCGGTGATGAAGACTTTGAAGCCTCTTAGCTACAAGTGATTCGTCCCCGATAAGTCTCCTTGCTCGTGTCCCCCTAATTGGTGCAATAAAGAGTATAAATAAATAAATGTCATAAATTTAAAAAAATCCCTTCGCACGTATGGTGCAGGTGAACACAGTAACACGTCCGTACACGTTCATCGAGTTCGACACGTGGATGCAGCGCGCGCGGAGGCAGTACGCGGAGGGGGGCGCGCGCGCGCGGCGGGGGGGCGCGGCCGCCTCCCTCGCGCCGCAGCTCGGGGACGTGCAGCGCATCATGATGCAGAACATCGACGACGTCCTGCAGCGCGGCGCAGTGCTCTCCGGTAATACTTGCTTCCTATATACTAGCCGTGCATGGTGAAGAGGGCCGTCTTTCACCTATTAGAGGCCCAGGGCACATTAGGCCTACAATGATAATGTAAAATGGTAATGTGTGATGAACCATAATAATAAAGCAGACCTATTTTGTTTGAAAGAACAAAATATATATGAAACTATTTTTGAACATGACTATAAGAAAAAATATAAAAGATGAACCATAATTCAAAAAACTTAGGCAAAAAAAATAATGATTGAAAATAAAGTCTTCTCTATGTGATAAGTGTGCGAAATTTCATGTCTGCGTCCGCTTAACATTTATAAAAAGGGGTAACGAAATTTTTACTTCATGTATTATTATAATATAATGATTATAATATTTTTATTGTTTTTAGAAACAGCTATATAAGTTTTTAATTATTGTAACTGCCAAAATTTCATGTTGAATATATATATATATATATATATATATATATATATATATATATATATATATATATATAATATTATGGAGCTCCCATTTTGCCTTCTAAGGTATTACGCTGGCGGGGCATGACCATAATAATAAAGCACTATTTTGTTTGAATAGATAAAGTCATTTTTGAACATGACTTTAGAGATGTATATGGGGATGCCCTACCTTCAAAACCAACCAGGCAAAAATAATTTGAAAAAGTCATTAAGTGATAAGGGATTCTTGTCCTTGAGAGACATTTATAAAAAAAAATAACAAAAACTAACAAATTGACCATAGTCGGTAAGCATTTGTTAAGACTGATTTTCCCCCAGTAGCTATAGGTTATCGTTTGGTAATAGAGTAGGGACTAGACTAGACTAGGGGGCTCCAATCCATAGCGGGACCCTGTGCACGCGTCCAGTGGGGAAGAGGGGCCTATTGGTGCATAAACTCAGGGGCCCAATCCGTAGCAGGGGGGAAATGGGATTGTTAGTAATGTGGACTAATGAACTCATTCCTAGCAATGTACCATGTCTCTATCATATGACCTCCACGCGTTCATCCGCATGACGCATCATGATGGAGATCATCGGCAGTACTCTCCGGTTATACTAGCTCTCTATCATATACTAGCCGTGCCCGCGACTTCATCCGCATGACGCATCATGATGCAGAACATCGGCAGTACTCTCCGGCAATACTCGCTCTCTATCATATACTAGCCGTGCCCGCGACTTCATCCGCATGACGCATCATGATGCAGAACATCGGCAGTACTCTCCGGCAATACTCGCTCTCTATCATATACTAGCCGAGCCCGCGACTTCATCCGCATGACGCATCATGATGCAGAACATCGGCAGTACTCTCCGGCAATACTCGCTCTCTATCATATACTAGCCGTGCCCGCGACTTCATCCGCATGACGCATCATGATGCAGAACAACACTCTCCGCAATACTCGCTCTCTATTCTGCTTCAGCGCGACGCATCATGATGCAGAACATCCGGCAATACTCGCTCTCTATCATATACTAGCCGTGCCCGCGACTTCATCCGCATGACGCATCATGATGCAGAACATCCTCGACGTGCTACAGCGCGGCGCAGTGCCGGTAACACTCGCTCTCTACAATATACAAATAAGCTTGCCAGATGGCCGGGAAATCCGGGATTGTCACAGAATTTTGCATCTTATCCCGTGTAATTAAACCTTATTGTCGAATTCTGAAGACCTACTAGTACTAAACAACGAATGACGCTGCCTACCTGTGAGTACGGGCAGCGCGCGGGAGGGGAGTGCTTTGTCCGCTCGCACTTGCCCCCCCCAAAAAAACGAGATACTTTTTACTATACGACCACGACCCGACACTGTTGTTCTAGAATTGTTCCTGACTTGATAAGTTTCTATATGGCAACCCTAAAACTACCCCTGGGCATCTACGGGGTGGCGCATCATGACGCAGCACACTCGCTTCCAATGCTACAACTTCCATATATCGGCGTGTACATTTATTTTATTGTATTGGCAAAGACGCTGGCGTCCTGCTCGTTAACAGTTGTTGTACACCACTTATGCATTGCCATTTCATTTGTAGATGATTCTATTACATTGTATAAATGTACTGTTTATTATTGTTTATCAAGGGACATTTTTTTATTTATTAGCACAATACAGTGTTATATTTTACCCTTAAAAATAAGGTGAAACCCTGCTCCCTAAATAGGACTATCCTTTAGCATAAACAGATAGAAATAATAATAATATTTATTGACTTTTATACAGTAACATTAATGTATAAACCGTAACATCAGTGTTAATTTGAATTTAAATGAAGGGAAATTTAAGATACATGTAAAAAATACACTTTGCACACAAAATACACTTATTATAAAATAAACGACTACTTGAATGACTACAATTCGTGGACTTAATTACAATTTTAACTTTTGTTATGAGGTATATAAGTTTCTCATTGACATAGAAAATGTAATAAACACTAAAGAAACTTATTCTAAATTTAATAATAACATATTGTAATTTAAATAATGTAAATTAAATATTGTAATGATTGAAAACTGTGATTGGTACAGTTTATGCTGTAAATAATATAAATGACGTAGTGGAGTAACTTGAAACAGTCATGCTCGCTATAAAGTTCAAACTTGTGGCGGCGTGGTGGGCCGGGTCGATGTGCTCCCTCTAATATGGTTGAGTGCAATGATGGCTTGCTCATCCGTCATACTCGTGAATGGGTGCTGCTTGTGGGGACTGGTCTGTTCAGGTTGCGAACACTGATTAGATTTTTTTATTTTTTTTATATAGCATATGCTGGTGGTCACTCTATTCTCTCAAATTAAAATTTAAATGAAATAGTATTATTGTAAATATGTACAACATTAAAAAAAACGAGCTGAGTTTCTTGTCAGTTCTTCTCATCTCAAAATCATTCCGAATTGACGGTAGATCTGACATATCATAAGAGTCTGTAATAGACCTACATGAATAAAGATATTTTGAATTTGAATTAAACGTAATAACGATATTTAATTTTAATTTATATATTTTCAGAATTGGACACAAAAACGCAAAACCTATCAATGATGACGCAGAAATACAAGAAAGATGCCACATACCTAAACACGAAGTCTATGCTGGTAAAAGTAACTGCTGGCGCGGTCATATTGCTTGTTTTTGTACTATACTTCTGGGTTCTTTAGGGTCTTACTTTGGCTGTATACTTTGTGATCTTAGTGCTAGTAAAAATGAGTTGGAACATGCCTTTGCCTGTTTTTTTACTATTAGAAAATTAAAAAGTAAACCCTACCATATGCTACACAACGCCATCTAGTTTCGGAATAAGCAAACTTGTATACTGGGTACTAAGGAAGAAATGAGCATAAGTTATTTTTTCTTAATATATATAAATCCTCAATACAGATAGAAAGACCGTGAATCATGTATGTATTATGCGGGAATCGAACTCACAGCATCAAGGTAAAGTATAAAATGCACAAAGTTACACTACATAAAGTACATTTCAGTGTCTTCTGACAATAATAAATAAACAAATGTAATATTAAAGCATTTATTATGCTTGAATAAATAAATTCAACTCATTTTTACATCATAATATAATATAAATATTAGGAACAACAGAAATCTTTAGTATTTTTTCTATTTTGAATAAAATATAGTACATAATAATAAAAAAATATTCCACAAAATAAATAAAGGAAAAGAATAAAAAAAATAGCAATATTGAAATGCACAACAATGTCTGACATTGGTTCTGAGTGGAAGTCTAATGCTTCTTAGTCAATAAGATATAATAATTTGGATAAAGCATTCCATTACAATGTTTTTCTTTCTTTTTTGTTAATTATATTCTTCTCCATTTATACCAAGTACATATTATCAATTATTTAAAGCAATTGCTCTAATTGTAATAATATTCACAATAAAATAAAAATTGCTAATAATTAACTTAAAATTATGCTATATTACAGTTGTGTTCGGTGAAGGAATGTTGTAAATTTTCACTTATTGTTAATTAATGAATATATTTATTTAAGAATTAATAAAAATGTGCATTCTTTACTAGTTTTTATCTTTCTTTATATAAGTGTTATGACTTCCGGTTTTTCGAGTAGCGGGCCACAAGATGGCGGTCTGTGAAGTTACTTTGACAATAGCATTATACTAATAGCCCGCGAATGGAGCGGCCGAGTTGTGAGCGTGTTTCTGATATAAGATATTAAATTATTCGAGTAAATTGCATAAATTGTTCTACCCTTCCTTCCTAATCATATTATCCAACAAATCTTAGGATAGAAAAATTACCCTCAAGTCTGCGAATCGACCAGACTATCTCTATAAATAAACAATGCAATTTAATTCATCGGCTGTCTTCTAAGGGCATATACATCTTAGAGTGTGCATCGAAATGTTCGTGTAGTCACAAAGTGTACAAATCGAGCGAGAAATGTACAAATGGTACAAATATAAAGAAAATCCAGTGTACCAATCGCGCGGATAATGAAAACCAGGTTTGTTTTTAAATTCCTTTTATTTATACACAAAAACTAACAATCTCTTCAATCGGGACAATCTAATAGGAACAATAAAATACATATTATTGGTATTTTTTTATTACTAAAGTATACATTAAAAATGTCCACAACCTTATTATCTGTCTAGATGATTCACTGGTAGATAATGTCATCAGGTATTAAGTCCGCCATGTGTATATTTTGTGTGCAAAATAAATAAATATCAACCTGTTCCAACAGTGTCCATATTAAAAAAACATCGTCCTAATTATATACTTTATGCATTAACAATTACCAAGTCAACAGTTCCGCCACAAGTCAATTATATATAGATAGATAGATCGTTTATTTGATTGTTACTAATCACACACAATTGTTTCACACAAAACATGTTCATAAATATACATAGTACGACCATAAGGTTTACAACTGTTATTATTGTGATCATACATTAATGTATATATTGTTGTTTTATTGTGGAAATTACGATCCCATTACACTTGTGTTGAAAATTACAAGTTTGAAATGTTAGTGTACAATGTGTGATCTGTAGCAATACAAAAAGGTCAAAGCTCAACGTGAAATATTGTTTAGAGAAGAAAACACTGATATATTAACATACTATTTTATACAATACGTTAAAAATTAGTCCAATCTTTTTGATTTTATACATAAGTATTTTAAAATAGTAGGAATAACTGTCAATTTAATAAACTGGCGTCCAAATAGTGGTTTGTAGCTCGTGGATTGCCGCTCGTCTATTTTACTCATGTATTTTTGTATCTTTTCCTTATATATGTATATTTATAGGTGAATAAAGTTATCTATCACTTTCAAAATAGCCATCCTCATTCCTATGAGTAGCTAAATGTGCGTCAGTTATAGATTTGCAGGCTTCTTTCATTCGTAACGCCATAGCAGTGTGAAGTATCTGTAATAAAACATATGTTTTTAAAGCTAGAAACATATGCTCATTAAATATAAATAAATATGACAAAGTTTGTGAAAAGATTCTCTTAAGGTGGTTTTCCGGAAATTCGTCATTTTTAAAGCCGGAACGAAGAAACATATTTCTTTTGCTTTTAATAATATAATTAAAAATGTCCAAGGTCACAGTCCTCGCGGGCGATATCGCGAGCACAACTAGTTAATTATAAAATGACGAGATTTATAGGTGAATAAAGTTATCTATCACTTTCAAAATAGCCATCCTCATTCCTATGAGTAGCTAAATGTGCGTCAGTTATAGATTTGCAGGCTTCTTTCATTCGTAACGCCATTGCAGCGTGAAGGATCTGTAACAAAACATACCAATATGAAAAATATGTCAAGTGATTGAAAAATATAAACTTGTGTAAAATTAAAGAGCTGAAGTTTATCAATTTGCAACTAAAGGTTCTGGGAATTTCTTTTTATCAATATTTCTGACATCATCATAAGGGCTCTTCAGCTAGTGATGATGTTTACCAATAACAAATGCAATTAATATGAGAGAGAGATGTCACAGGCCTGTCTCTAAATTATAATAATAA
This sequence comes from Achroia grisella, assembly GCF_030625045.1. NCBI lineage: Eukaryota > Metazoa > Arthropoda > Insecta > Lepidoptera > Pyralidae > Achroia > Achroia grisella. The sequence continues at coordinate 932,099 of NW_026712898.1, forward strand.
CATAAAGCCTTTTTCCAAAGTTGGGTTAATTCTGTAGTTTATAAAATGTCCCAAAATAGTTTTGGGACATTTTGTAGGACTCTCCTCCAGTTCTCTCCATTGAGCTCCAACTTCCACAACTCAATTCTAGTGGTCCCAGAACCAAGTTGATCTCATTTCAAAGTTCTTTGATGCCCGTCTTGTAGTCCAGTGTCTTAGGTACCAAAGAGGCACTTGTTTGCTCCATTTCTTCATATTTCATCTTATAGTGTATATATACAACTCTTAGCATATGCTCTGTCCAATTTAATTTAAAAACAAACTGAAACTGTACTTGTATAAATTTAGCGAATAACATTGGTTTGTGTTCCCACTGCACTGTCCCAAACACTTGGACTGGATATGGGATCACCGTCGATGGAGGTGGAGTCTTAAGGTATATGGCTGATAACTCAATCGGAGCATCAGAAGTATTTACAGGTGTTGTCAACTGGAATTAACAAACGTGACATATTACTACACAGCTTGAAAATGACTTTAAATATTCTTTATTGCACTTAAATACACTTGTAAGTATATTAATTACAACTAATGTTAACAAAGGAGGACTTATCTTTAAAAGAGATCTCTTCCAGTCAACCCAATAGAGTGTGGCATAGGAAGTGTTGATTGGGTGTGCAAATAATAAGTTAATAAAAGACTTTGTGAAGTTGAAAAGGAGTGGTTCTGGTTGTGACTAATATTTTTTATTATTTCTTGACATAGGAGCAAGGGCTTAAGAAAACATTACATACATAGATAATTGTTTATGATTAACTAATTGGCTGATCTATAAAGAATATTTTAAATCATATAAATTTAGAAAAATACTGTTTATAGAGAGAATACAAAAACTAATATGGATAAACTTAAAGCATCAGGAAAGAAAGCTGAACGATCAGGTCAGTTAGACCATTGTATTTTTTTATGGATGATAACAGAATGATGCTGCCACCTGCGCTAACAGTTTACGCTGGGGCACCAGAGGAGGATGATGAAATGTAGCGCAGACTGGTGCACCATCATTATCATACATGAAGAAAAAGGACTAAAATGTTATTCCTTAATATACGGTGATTTACTTACCTCATTCAACATAAATTTTCCATTAACACTCTGTAGGATGCCTATAGTTCTGCACCTAAATACAGTATCCTTATTCAGCTCACACTTGTCTGCCAATTCCTTTAAATTTAAGTGGATATAGAATTCATTCTGTAAGCAAACATCATGGTGCATAAGTTATAAAGCAATTTTTAAACTATCCTGGTAACATCAAAATTTAATAAAACAGATCCTGAATTGTCCTAATATGGGATACCAAACATAAAAAACAAATATTTGTATTTTTTATATTGTATTTGCAATTCTGTACTTTTGTTTGAAAAGTTTATTTGCTTGTCTATTTTTTGGTAAGCGGTATTTATATTTTAAACAGTACGTACAGAAGTAGTTTCTTGATGGAACGGCAATTTAAAATATGTTTCAATATTCTTTACGGACGACATTATTTAAACTATTTTTTATATAATGAATATAAAGAAAACATCTATTAAAAAGAGCAACACACAAGTTTCTTGCTCATTCTTCTTGTATGTTTGTTGATGAATTGCATTCCGAATGAGTGGTAGAATCAAAATATGACTATTCAAAAGTGATGGTAATGAGTTTATTTGAATAAAGATTATTTCTATTTCTATTTCTATTTCATTTCTACAGTCCTACACTATAAATTAAATTTTGCACTTTTCGACTTGTGCTCAAAGCACATACAAAATAAATAATAATTTCATTTCTTATTTCAAAGCGACATAAACTAAATTTGCAAAACTATTCAAACATTTGAATACAAAATAAAAAAGTAATTGTCTATTATAGACTTTATTCTTTTCAATTATGCTTATGTGGCTCTGGATGCAAGGCAGCATTGCCAACAAAATTAACTCACAATTAGTGTCACTGTCAGTCCTTCAGTCAAATAGTGTATATAAATTTTAATTTTATTGTTCGTGACCACCGTGGAATTAATAATTTTTTTAGTTTATTTTTTATTTTTGGGGCTATAGAAGAAATACAATTAATTTGTTTATAAGAAACATGTCTAATTGAATATTTATTTATTTGAAACTAGTAATATAACCGAACATGCCGGCGTCAGTAATTGAATTGCGTCCCGACAGGCGCCTATTCGATCATGAATTCGAGGGATACAAGCTCCACTTCCAATCGATTCCAAATTATGTGCACGATCTCCCCTCGCCAGTGGATAAAGTGTACCCAGACGAAGTGCAATATTCTTTTATTCATGCCAAACTCTTCGCGCTACATAACCACCTGGTACTTGATTTCTGGAATTACACATTTAATTATTACTACTTCGATAAGAAACAGCAAGTTCGTCACGTAACCTTTGAGAACAATAACCATAGTTTCAAGAACACTGTTGTCTACGATGTGCCTGCACATATCGAAAGAAAATCTGGACATTTCAATCTATCCCTGATATTCCCTTCTGGTAATTTAGCCACTATCAGTGATGGTACTGGATACCTCCATATTGTTGAGACCGGTAATAGAAACAGCCAGGCTAGTAGGACCGAATCATGGCAGACGCAGCACTCAAGTTTGGTGCTTGGCGAGGGAAAGTTCTTTGTGATTGTAGACTCAAAGGTTGAAGAGAAAGGTAGTAGTGAATTATTGCATTGTTTATTGCAGTCTGTTGAGCAATCTGAGAAACATTTCAACACTGTCCTCACTTGGGTCACATATGAGAATGACAAGCAGAACTGGAAGCAAGTGTGTATAAGACAATTACAAGGCAAAGGCATCGTCCATTACTCGGCTATAGAAAGCACCTGTTCAGCTTTGTATATTGCTTCCGATAATCCTTTCAAGTTCATAACAGATCCTGAGAATGATATTGTAAAACAACCAAGGAAAATACTGTACACATGGCTACAAACTACTGAAGATGTTAATGTGACGTTACGATTGCCAGAAAACATTTCTAAAGATTTATTACATATAAGTGTTACTCCGTTAGCTATTAAAGTAAGCTACGCTGGCAATACTATTGTGGATGGCACATTGAGGCATAAGGTTGACAGTGAGTTAACAACATGGAACATTCTAGAGAATGGTCAAGTCGATATACTGATCACCAAGGCAGATAGCATGATGTGGGATCGGTTTCTAGAACATGAAGATAGTAATGGTGAGGAAATCATGGATGCTAGCTTAGTGGAGGAAGCACATAAAAGGCTGGCACATTTATGCTCAGACACAGAGGCTGTTGTAGATCAGTCAGTGCCAGGATTCTCAACACAGGAGTTGGAGGAATGTGATGCTGCTTCTGAAGAAGACACTGTTTTAGGTAAGCATATGCCTAAAATAATAAAAGAAATATACTCTATAATACATAGGAGTTTATTTCTTATCTTTATATTCTTTATTTATGTTCCCATGAAACTATTTATTTATTTATTAGCATACAAAACAGATTACAGTCAATATAATAATATAACTAGGAGCCTGTAGTTGGGTACAAAACTGGATTGTAATCCAACACTATGTATGCCTAAGAGCTAAATTATATAGACACATTCAATATACGCTAGATAGCTATTACTTTATATTAGTTACTTGCAACTTTAAGTTGATAGTGTAAGTGTAATTATTGCAAAATTTTTAAACATATTTATGTTTAAAAATTTGCCCATAGTTTCACCGACATGAAATTTATAGCCTATATATTCTGATATATAAGCTATATTATTACACAAACCCAGGACTCACAAAACGTCTATTAAACCTAAATAGGCAAAACCTTAAAATAATGATAGGGACAATAATGGGCAACTGTTCCTTAAACAAACATCTGTACACAATCGGTGCAAGACAGTCCCCTTTGTCGGGGCTGCTTTGAAGCCGAAGAAACGGCCGCTCACATAATGCTGGAGTGTGCAGCAGTGGCCGCACAACAAACACAAAGCCTTGATATGGTGAAGTTGCTCCGCGAAGCCCGTGAAGACCAACAGTCTTCTGCGCTTCTCGAAGCCCATGAAGTCCAAGAGTCTTCTGAGTCTTCTTCTGGGAGGAGCTTGGCTGGCTATGTTAGTAGTCTTTCTCTACATGCACAACAGCCCAAATGAGAGGCTAATTGCAGAAAGTAGAGTCCACATTACATTACAAGCTATATAGTAAAGTTTCATCAAAATCCATTCCATAGTTTTTGCATGAAACAGTAACAAACGTCCATCCATCACAAACTTTCGCATTTATAATATTAATAAGAGTTTGTAATATGGTCTAAGATTTATTTAATTTTTTTAAATTTTCAGTGAGAATACAAGCAACAAATCATGAGACTACACATAGGATACCGTTAAGTGTACATCAGTATTTATTCAGTGTACAGTTAGAGACACACGAGACTCCAGCACTAGTCTTGAGGCATGATGTGGACGCCTGCATTTGGCAGCCTAACGCGCAACTCGTCAATTCAAACACATGGCCCATGAAACACCAAGGAACTTTAATGGCTTTTGGATATATACAATCATCAAAAGAAAATCGCAAATTCATTACATGTCCCCCAAATTTCATGTACAGTGTTGTATGTGAAGCTCGTAGACATATATTCATTTATCAAAATTCAGGTCCTAAAGATACCCGACTGAGAAAACGGACAAATGGTGTCATGGTGGATATGAAAGTTGGACAACAGCGTGTATTCAACATTGATAAATATGGAGAAGTTATTGGCATCAATGCCACTAATGAACATTTGTTTATATTAACTGAAAACAATTTGATTGCTATAGAAATAATGTAAGATTACTGTGAATGTATAACATTTTATTATAATACCAAAACTAAATATATTCTTATAATTAGTAAATCACGAGATCTTACCACTTTTTTTTTGTTGAGTTTCCGATATTCCGGCAGTGTTTCAACCGCCATGATCACGGGTGATCACTAAATCGGTAAGATTCCGTGATTTACTAATTATACTTATAAATAGTGACACGTCAAATTTAAAACTATAAATATATCCTTAATTCTAGCTGGCGTTGTCACTGTCACTGTCTCCTAAACTCTCCTCTGACGAATACCCAGTGGTGAACAAGAGATTCTTGGGCCTCTTCTTTCTTTCTGCTTTTATTTCATTCTTGATCTCCAACTCCTTCTCCTTCGCCACTTTCTCTGTTAGAAGTTCTCTTTTTCTTTTATGGAAGCCCCGTTGCGTTTGCATTGAATAATTTTGGTTGCCATTATGCTGTGTAATATTTTCGTGAGTAACATTTCTTTGTTCTCTGTTGCTTATTTCTTCTTTACTCATATCTTCTTTTTCCTTTTTACTGTGATATTCAAATGTATCTTCTGCAATAATATTTCATTATTAATGAAATACAGGTTTTGGAATTAATGATTAAAAATATAAGTAATATGACTATTCAAAAGTACTTAAATTTAAGTTTAATTGATAATAATGTTTAAAATGCTTATCCTTGTGATGAGATAGCTTTCGGAATAAGTGATAGAATAAAAAAAATATTAATATGACTATTCAAAAGTGCTTAAATCTAAATATATATGTATAACTCAAAGGTGACTGACATAGTGATCTATCAATGCACAGCCCAACTGGATGGATCGGACTGAAATTTGGCACGCAGGTACTATGACGTAGGTATCCGCTAAGAAAGGATTTTGATTAATTCTACCCCCAAGGGATAAAATAGGGGATGAAAGTTTGTATGAAACTTTGTCAATTTTAAACCGATCGGACTGAGACTTTGCATGCATAAAGCTACTATGACGTAAGCATCCCCTAAGTAAGGATTTTTAAAAAGTCCACCCCTAAGGGGATAAATTAACGTGTAGCTGCAGGCAAAAGACAGTTTAAAAGAATTTTCTATCCCATTCTTAAAAGTTAATTATAGTGATAAAATTAAATAACAGCAGCTTATGTTTTGTTTGCATACATACCTGGTGCAATGATATCCAAGTTATAAGCATGATCCTTAAGGACCACAAATACAATGGGGAATTCCACAATACATTTGCCTGACAGGTTGTCTGCTAATGTTTCGGTTGGATCCAATTCAAAGAACTTTTTCGATGAGCCTCTCACTTTTTCAGCTGCGAAATGAATAAAAGAATTGGGTAAAACTAGCTGTTCCCGCGACTTTCTCCGCGTGGAATTTACTTTATTTCTCTAAAATAAAAGTTACCTAAGTTACTCCTTATTACATCAGCTACCTGCCAATAAAAGTCCCGTCAAAATCAGTGCAGTCATTTCCGAGATTAGCCGAAACAAACAGACAGACAAACAGATAGACAAATTGTAAAAAATGTTATATTTGAGTATGTGCCATATTTATATTCGATATGAATATAAATTTGTAGTAAAAAACGTTTATTTCAATATTACACACAGGCACTCTATTATTATTTATGTGTATAGATTAAAAATCTATTTTTAACATATTGTTCCATTTTGTTTACTCTTTCAAGTTATTTTTTTATTGGATAATGACAACTGCAGTATTCATTTATAGGTTTTAATTATGAAATGAGTGTAGAATCAAAAATATATGATTATTTAAAAGTGCTTACATATTTTTTTTTAATGGGTGACAATGAAATGGTTTGGAAAATGATTATATAGCATGAAGTCAGGCCAATTTGCCCATCGTGATTGGGGGAACTAGGAATTAACTGCAATGGCTTCTCCAGGGGGAACTACAAGGAGGTTGACCTAACATAATACATTGCGGTGCGCGGTGAGCAGTGATGTCATTAGCTCCCATTACAAATAATCTCTTCCCCCAGTACTTATATTTGAATAGAGTTTATTTGTAGTATAAAAAATAGATAGCAAGTACATATCGCTGATTAAGTGCCATAGAGCCACATGACGCAAACGGTAAATTTTAAAGGAGAGCTCATCAAAATTTTCACTGTGATATTTTTACTTTTTTTACTAATCTCTAAGTAGTATATCTATGTATTAGCTCTAGAATTATGTGTCTTTTTTTAATATAAAAATTATAGCGAATCAGATACCATTATTGGAAAAAAATTGTTTGTTTTCTTTGCATTGTGGTTTGCCCTTTGGCATTTATTCAGCTATATATTAGATGAATAAAATATAAAATACCTTTTAAAAGCACCTTCACTCCGCTAAAACCAACTGATTTATAATAAGTCAACGCTTTAGACCCTTCAAACGCTGCAGCATCGGGATCTAAGTATTTGTCTAATAGTTCCGATAATCTTTTCCTTTCTGAACACTTCTCATCAATAAACTTTATAGGATCCGTGTCCACATTAGGAAAAACCCACTCCACTCTCCAGTTTATTATTTCAGTTTTAAAATTATATTTGGTCGTGTTCATTTTGTGTCTTGTGAAGTTTTGTGCTAAGAACTGCAGTACTATGCCTCTTTTTCGGGCTGCATTTCTGAGCTTGAATAAATGCTGAAATAGAGATAAATATTAATTTTGATTACACACTTTCAGAGATGTAAACTTAATAATAATATAGCCTTTCTCCCCACAGTTGGGGCACATTTTATGGTTTATAAAATGTCCTACAACTCTGTGTGCCTTTTGGCATAAGCCTCCTCAAGAGATGTAAAATACCAGACCAGGTAGTTGATACCTGGCATAAGCTGGTAGAACATGTATTAAGCTGGATTCTCAAAGGAAAATCGCTAGCACAAGATTTTATCATTGTCAACAAATATTCTTATTCTGGAAGAAATAAATTTTTTTTATTGTTCTACCACATTGAGAATGCTGATTCAACTAAAAATTTCATTAGTTTTGTCCATTATTCTTAGTTCGAAGTTATAATACTATGTTTATAAATCTGTACCACAGAATTAGAATGCAGAGCACTCAACAGTTCAAAATTATAGAAATATAAATATTACAATATAATATCAACACAGTACAGTATAGTTGTCTAACAGGATTAGATAGATAGATAGATATATCATTTATTTGATTGTAAATAATCACACACAATAACATATTCATAAATATAGACAACACATAGTGTGACATAAGGTTTACAATTAATGTTTTTATAAGAATAAATGAATTGATAGTAATATCCAGAATAAAATTATATTATGTCTAAGTGTGTGTCTCTTTTTTACCATTTCTAGGCGGGATCAAGATGCTAATGAATTTTATATGAAGATATAAAGTCGCTGTGTTACAGGGCTATAAACATCTGATATCTTTAACAAACTATTAAAAATTGAGATATTGGTACTCACAATAGGAAGATCCTTATCAATTCTCGTGAAGCGTTTCTTTTCGTCTCGTTTCACGCCATATACGAACCGCGCGCACTCCTCCAGCATACGATAATCACTCAATAGGTCGGTGTCGGAAAAATCTTTCATTCTAACAAACTTTGTTCGGTCCCTAACTCCATCACATTCCAATTCCTTTTTGTGTATCCTCACGCAGTTTAAGCCACAAGTTTTTACTTCACATTTTGGACAGGTGTAAATAGCTTTATTATCTCCGCAAACTTCACAATCGCCCAATCTAAAATTTATTTTAAATAAAAGTTATCTTATGGTTATTATTTTTATGACACATTGTTTGTGAATATTGAATTGTACCTGTACAATGGCTGGCTGTCTGTTTCTGAATCGGAAGATGACATTATTATAATAAAAATGTATTAATTTTATCACAAATGTATTTCATAACCTATAATATAAACAAGCATTTAAAAATAATAAATAAAGGATACCATAGATAGATAAACTATTTTTTTTTATTTTAGCACTGGCAAAAAGCCGTCACTGCAATCGAACTACATTGCCTAGACAATTTAGAGAAAAGTGACTATAGTGAGTGAAATTATCCATAAAAAATTATATACGATTTTGATCTATCAAAGTAAATAAATATTTCGCTGTAATAACTATTTATGTTTTTTTTTTCAATAATGAAAAAGTATCATAGAGTTAGGTTTTCTGATCTGTGGACAGATTTCAGCACAGAACACCAATGAGATTTTAGACTCTCAGACTAAATTATAATTTCGACAGGTAGGTAGGTTCCTACTCTGTGCATTGCTGTTGTTTGTTTTCTCTTTTAGCTTTGAAAGTTTGAAACATTTATTGAACTATTCTTATATTACATACAATGGGAACTCCTGAGCTTCAAGGAGATGATTGGGAGCTGCCGTGCTCAGACGACGAATTGTCTAAAGCCGGCATTACCATTGGCAAAAACTGGATGCCAGATCCGGCAGAACTGGAAGAACTTTATAAGAATATCGAAAAAACTGGCACTCTGAACCTGGAATGGAAGTGCCCAGGTAGGCGAGCGCCCTCGCCGGTGGCAGTGAGTAAATCGAATCAACTAGAAATGCCTGTGTCGCCGGTCAGAGAAGAGAAATCAGATTTCGATTTTATGGATGAAGTGAATTCGCTGAAATTACGAGTACGCAGGGAGGGTGAAGACACACTGAGGGGTTCGGCTAAAAAGAAAACTACATCATTTGATGGGATCCTGTCGAACATGATCAGACACAAACGGATCGAGCAAATGGAGAAGCAAGCGAATACACCAGTCTCAAGCTCACCATCACAACCTAGTTGATATATGAACTAGAGGTAGTCTTTATAGAAAGTGTAAAAGGACTCCTTTTTGTGTATCTAACCAGAGTGCAGTTTGAACTATTATACTAGCCAAGATATGCACCCGGTGTTTATGACAGTAGAGTATGGAAATTCATTATCATCTATTCTATTTCATTAGATATTTTTTTTTCTTTTCTCTTTCCATCTGCCATAAGCCTTATGGCTATAATCGGATATATTGATTTTTTTGATGAAAACATTAAATATAAATGTAGTAGAAAGAAATGTGACTGAAGATAGAAGTATTTCATGGGACCACTTTTTAGCCATTCCTTTCTGTAGCCTATTTGCTGGTCAAGTCAAAATTTTTGTCCAACATGACCTTTTTTATTTATCAAAAAAGAAGGTCATGTTTGGTGTTTATACTAAAATATAAAAACTTTGAGTAAACACAAGAAACTACTATATATATTAAACAGATCTCCTGTACATATACTGAATATATAATTTCGAGTCATAACTTTCAGTCTCTTACTTTATTAATAATAACAATGTTATATTTAATACATGTCTAAATCTAAACTTCATGAGGACAATGTTGCAGATTTCGGTTTTAATATTCCCTCGTATTTTTCGATCAGCTCATGACATTTATCCATATTGTTCAAGATGTGCTCCAACTGCCAGTGCTTCCTGAGTAGACTGAGTTCTACATCAAACTTGCCATGTCTTATGCATTGGACTCCAGTGCAGTGTGCCGCAGTCTTCAGCTGGACTCCCAAATCGTGAATTAATGTCCACAGATATTTATCATATTCATTTACAGATTGTATCTCTGTAATGGAGAACATTATTTATAAAATGTACCATATTCTTGGGGTAAAACAAAAACTGAAGATATAACACAAGCTTGTTGTGTATGGTCATATCACAAAGTCCAATGAAGCTGTTTCTTTAACATATAGTAGTGACAATCATACATACATATATACAACTAGCTGTTCCCGCGACTTCGTCCGCGTGGAATTTAACAAACAAGGACAAAAAAGGCGAAATATCACAAGAGGGAAGGGGTCTAGTAAGACATCACGTGTATTCATTTTATGCTAATCAAAACCAATCTACAACCTTTCTGTATAAATTTTTATCATGGACCTTAATATCATAATAAAATAAGATTACACTTTGTGCCTGTATTTAAAGATAATATTAAAAAATATTAAGATTTTTTACTAAAAATACACGTGGTATTGGGTGAGGGAGAGGGGGGGGGGGGTAGTTTAAACCTCACCCCATGTCACCAAGGGGGAGGGGAGGTAAAAAAGATGTGATTAATCATCGACGGCCCCTTAAATGTATATTACAATATTGGGTATATTGTAATATGAACTTCATCATCATCATCAGCCCACTGCAGTCCACTGTTGCACATAGGCCTTTCCCAAGGCACGCCACTGGGCAGAATCGTCAGCCCTCCTCATCCAGTTACTATCTGCAACCCTACGTATGTCGTCGCTCCACCTAGCTGCGGGGCGTTCTACACTATGTTTGCCAATTCGCGGTCCACACCTACTCCAGCGAGTATCGGTTCTGCGACAGATATGACCAGCCCACTGCCACTTCAACTTACAGATCCGAAGAGCTATGTCGATGACCTTAGTTCTCTGGCGAATTACTTCATTTCGGATTTTATCCCTCATATGGACTTACCTAATGTAAAATGAGGTGGTTGAAAGTGTACACACTTGATGCCATAAAGCACTGGCAGTTTACTATTCACAGGTCGAATTAGACCCTGTGAAGCCAGTTCATATGCTGATTGTGAATCCACATGCACTCCTGTCAACCTGAAATTGATATATTTTTTTTACAGATGATAATGTTCAATGTAATGTAATGGTCCACCCGCATATATATAATAAACATGTATTGTACATCATGTTACTTACTCGAACATAGTTTTTTGGTGGGCAGCCTGCATATGGGCCACAACACCATCCATCTTTTGCCTCGTCACATGGCGAAATGTTGCCTTCTCAACTGTTTTCCCGTTCCAGAAATATGTATCTGTAGCTTTGCCAAGCTGGCCATGTATTTTGTAGGCCCTGGTGAGTCTAGCTGTGTTTATGTGGTATGTTAATCTGGTACCATCATTTATGCCTAGTACTGGAAGATTATAAAATATTTTTAAATTATTTTCAAATTTGCCCCAAGGTGCCGCGCGATGGCTGTGCGTCTTCAGCGCTGCGGCCTGTCTACTTTGTGAATCTGTTTAAAAAAAGAACGCGAAGTTGCAGTCGCTACACCCGCGCTGCGGCCACACAGTTTTTGTACAAGTTAGTAGAAGAATTTATGAATGAGTCCATCGTGAAACTATGTACTGCACTACAATTCTCAAACCTAGTGACAGCAGTGCGGCTGCAGCGCTGCAGGCGCGCTGCCACCATGCGGCACTTCGGCATAATTGAAGGGGCCCTATACTTTACAGATTGCTGCATGCTATTATTGCATTATGTCACTGTGGATATAAGGGCAGATATTAGTCATGCTCGCTATAGTTTAAACTTGTGGCAGTTATTATATTATATTAAAAAAAAAGCGTGGCAAAATTAAAGTTATTCAGATGTGCCTACATTATTAGACTAACATCATCTATTCAGCAAAAAAAATCCAATCCAAAGAAAAATATATTTTTAAAAGAAAATAAAGTTTTATCACTGTTTTTTCTTTTTTTTGAACTATGAAATACTTGGAAAGTGTACTCTTTTTGAACAAAAAATAGTTGGTCACTTTACTCTAAAGGCCTTAATGGAAACCACAGCCTCTGTTGGTAATTTTAAACATATATAATAGTATGTTTTTGATATGGACACTACAAAAATGGGGTACTTACATAAAACTCCACTAGAGAATAAACCTAAATGTGAAGCCCAGCTACATCGGAAATCTTCGTTTATGTATCGTGGACCGCACACCAGAGGGTCATCAGCGAGATTAGGAACAACCTTCACAGCCAACGGAGCGTTGGTAGGACCCACTATTTCTACTCTGTTCTCTTGTGGGCGACCAGGTAACTCGTTCAGATCTATAAATTAATTAACTATTCAAACGGAGTGTTCGACTATTGCAATAATGAATAACAACTACGAATGAGACATAACCTCTACATAAGTTGGTTATTAAAGTGTGTTGAATTTGTTTAATGGGCACGCACGGTGGTTTGTAAACACATATGAGTCCATTTAGAGCTTTATATGCGGCCACTGCATTACGAATCTTTCCCATTATTATTATATTACATAAAAATTAATAGTAAATTGTGCCATTAGTAAACAAATAAATGTCAGTGCAATTCAAGTTAGTGACATTTTTTTTTTTTGGTTCTGTTTTTCCCTTTTTAGGGAAAGGCAAAAGGACTCAGCCCATACAGCCATTGTCTTCAGTAATATTTTCGTATTTTTTTTTTTTTTTCTAATACTTGTCTTCAGTAGTTATATATCTTGAAATGTTGTTATTACGTACTCGAAAATGGGTTTGTATGTTTCTGTGTTCTTTAATAAATTCTGGATGGAGCGCGGGATCTCCATTTTATCATATATATTGATCAATTTATCAATAAATATTAATCGCTGGATTGCGAAATGTTGACATTCAAAAAACAAGTGATCTAATGATTGATCTTCGTCGGCAGAACAATAATCACATATAGGAGACGAAACCATTTTCATCCTATGCAAATGCTTTTTATATCTTCCATGTCCAATTCTAAGACGACATAAAATTGAATAAAATTTTCTTTCCACATATTTTCCTTGAATGAACCATGGCGTTTTAAATTCTTGCTGTATTTCTCTGAACCATTTCCCTTTAACTTTTATAGATTCTTCCCACTGTTGTTTCCATTTAGTTTTAATTGTTTTTCTTATTTCAACGATAAAATCTGAAGCTGGGATTAACATGTATTTTTCTTTTCCTTGAATTTGACAGTTTGTGATGAACCTAGCCAGTTCATCAGCTTTTTCGTTGCCAGTGACATCAACGTGAGCTGGAGTCCAGATAAGATTAATATCCATATTAAGCCGTTTTTTAAAATCATATATTTTCCTTTGAATATTTTGTATAACGAAAGATGTTTTACTAGAAGAAACATTCGCAAGGGCCAACAAGACACTCATGCTGTCCGTTAATATGACCCATTTATCATTATTGTTTGTTTCACCAATATAGTCTAGCGCTGAGATAATAGCGTAAGCTTCAGCAGTAAATATGCTCGATTTATTCGATATTTTTGTACCGAATGATATTTTTTCCTTGGCATCATAAACAGCAATAGCCGTGCAGTCTTTATTTTTAGCACCATCCGTATACATATGCCTATAATTGTTCCATTGAGATATGTAATCATAGACATCATATTTATTATGTAAATTCTTATTTATAAAAATGGGGGTTTTAAAAAAATTACAATCATATGAATTGCTATTGTGAACTAATTTCTGATTAATAAATATGTTGGAGTTATGTAGACTTTTAATAATTTCAGTTATATTATTAGAGAGGAAATTATTAGGAGAGGATGGATTTTTTAATTTATGTAATAATTGGTTATCATGAACAGAATAAAGTTTCAGTAAAAACATAAGTTTTAGCAATTCAAAACGTAACGGCAATGGGGGTATATTACATTCAACTTGCAACGAATTTATTGGTGATGTGCTCATGGCTCCCAAAATTAATCTTAAATTTATATTTTGGAGTTTTTCTAATTTATCAACATATTTTTCTTTGTTACAAAAACAGAAGAACGCATATTCAAAATGCGTTCGAACCAGCGACTTGTAAAGAATTAACAGAATTTTAGGGTCTGCTCCCCAAGTAGTGCCGACCAAAGATCTGAGAATATTAGTGGACATCATGGCTCTATCTGATACACAATCGACATATTTTTTAAAACTTAAATTATTTTGAAATATTACACCTAAAAATTTTGCTTCTGGCTCTACTGGAATAATAGCGCTCATATATTTCACCTGACTAGATGAGTCTATATTTAAATTGTTATTACTAAACACTACCATTTTGCTTTTAGAAGGACTGATTTCCAAATTTACATAAGAAAAATATACTGAAAGATTACTAAGAGCAATATTGATTTTGGATAATGTATCCACAATATTGTCACCATAACAATATACAGCTAAGTCGTCAGCAAATTGGAGATTATGGACATAAGGCCCTAAAGCATCATTAATTCTATGAACATACATAATATATAATAAAGGACTAAGTATACCACCTTGTGATACTCCTACATGAGATAAGCGAGGACCTATACATGAAACATTACTAACTTTAACGTATAATTTTCGACCATTCATAAAATTATATAACCATATTGCTAGTTTATTTGAAACTCCGACAGAAATTAAGATATCTGCCAAAATCTTCGGATTTACATTATTGAATGCACCCACTATATCCAGAAAAATTGCTACCAAATGTTGATTATTTTCTAAAGCTTTCTTAATATCGATATAAAAATGCCCTAAGCTTTCCCGAGCTGAAAATCCTCGTCTGAATCCAAATTGATTCGACGGCAATAGATTTTGAGACTCGAAATAAAACTCTAGTCTTTGTTTAAGCAATTGTTCAAAAACTTTTCCTATACACGATGTTAATGTAATGGGCCGATAAGAATCAGCAACATATAAATTTTTATTAGGCTTTAACACAGGAATAAGATAATCTGTTTTCCATTCTTTTGGAATTATAGAGTTATACCATAATAAATTTATAATAATTAAGAAGGTATTTAAATTGTTACCATTTAATGCTTTCAACATTTTGTATGAAATATTATCCAACCCAACTGCTGTGTCCCTTCTTGATTTTAATGCTGATTGAAGCTCTGCTAATTTGAAAGGTTTATCAAAGAAAATATCTTTAGCTTTATCAGAATTGTTAGGAACTGTTGTAAAAGGGCTCGCAACGTAATCTGGAGTATATTTGTGTAAAAATTCATTTAACCACATATCATCGTTACCTGATTTGTAAGTGCGAGGTTTATTTATATATTTCTTATTAAATTTTCGAACTTTTGTCCAAACATTAGATATAGAAGTGGTTCTGTTTAAATTAGAACAGTATTCATGCCAACTTTGTAAACGCACAGTTTTAATAGTAAGTTTTTTTTCCGCTTGCAATCTTTTAAACTTAATATAATTATCTGTGGTAGGATCATATTTAAAATCTATATATGCTTGTTTACTTTTACGAACAGCTGTTGCACAAGTGTCATTCCACCATGGTACTGGAGGATGCTTATATTTTGATAGTTTAGAATTGCTAGAAGAATTACAATTGTATTGTTTTTGATGTGCCGATGAACTCTTATTTAGAACAATATCAATAGAATTTAAAATAATATTACAAAAAGTGTCATATGTTGAACACGGATCGCTCTCATTGTCAGAAAAGCCTTGTAATTTGGAATTAACAATTTTACTGTAATTGTCCCAGTTTACAAGTCGCAAGTTACGCCGATTTACTGGAACTGATACACAATTATTTGCTCCTTTACAAGAAAAATTGGAATATTGTAAATTTAATTGTGTTATTGTTGGCAAATGATAACTGCCTAACGGATCTTCGTAAACATACCAGTTACATGAAAGGGATAAAGAAGGACTAACTATGGTTAAATCCAAGCCATTTGGCTTCCAAATATGACTACCTACAGTAGTGACATGACCATCGTTTAATAAAACTAGGTTACATTCATCTAAAGTTTCCAAAATATCTCTACCTCTGGGTTTAATTGAATCACAACCCCAAATGGTGTGATGTGCATTAAAATCACCAGCAATTATAAAAGGCTTAGGAGTATTATTTACAAAGTTAACAAGTTTAGATTTTGTGAAAGGTACTGAACAATTGGTGGGGCAATAAATAGTAGCTAATGATATTTTTTCATTGTTTATAATGATCTGAATGACTAAAGTTTGTATTGAATCGTCAGAAAACATATTAATTCTATTATAATGAAGGTTTTCATGTATGATAATAGCAACACCGTTGTAGTAATTACCTGAGTCATTGCGTTCTATTTTATAACCCTTTATTTTTAATTTATGATGTGGCCGAAGCCAAGTTTCACATAAAAGTGCAATATGTATGTTATTACTGTAAAGAAAATGTGTGAGTAAATGTCGATTGCTCAGCAGACTTTGAGCGTTCCACTGAGCTATATTTAAATTATTTAAGGTGAATTTTGAGAGCTAATGTTTTTGTTACTGAAATTTTCAGTAAGAATGTCTAATAAATTTTTTGTGCAAATTGAAGTATTTTGAGTTTTATTTAATGTAATCAATTTTACTATGGACTCTACTAAGAGACCAAGAGATTTATCATCATTTTTAAGGAAAGAAATCAAATCATTATTATATTTATTCTGTCTAGTACCTAGTGATGGGAAAGATTTAAATACATCTGCATATGAAGATGTTTGAGCTTTGTTTCTGTTTTCTATAATTTTTTTTTGTTTGATTGGACATTTGGAGGAAATACTAACATGATTACCATCGCAATGGAAACATTTGGCATTTTCTACTGGTGTATCGCATATTTTAAAATTATGACTTCCTTTGCATATGGAGCATGTCTCTGCATTTTTACAATATTTAGCTAGATGTCCATACCTCAAACAACGGAAGCACTGCTTCACAGGAGCGATGTATGGTGATATATCGTGTCGCCATCCTTCAAGGTCCACATAATCTGGAAGAACTGAAGCTGCAAAAGTGATTGCTATGGTCTGAGTTGGCTGTAGAAAAAAGTTAGTATCATTTTTAACTTTACGTAGAAACCGCCGAACACATATAATTTTTTTATAACTTGATATCATGGTATATATCTTCTTATTGGATAGGTTTAATGGGACATTCCTAATGACTCCTGTAACTTCTGTGGATCCAGCTGGTATACTCGCTTTAAATTGGTATTCTTTAAGAAAGGTAAAATTATTTAGGAAAGCATTTGCAAGGCCAGGTTTCTCAAAATATACTCCTATTTTATACTTATTTAAGCTTCTGAGATACTTGACTCCTTTATTAAACCTTTTTAAACAAGATGAAAGAGATAGAAGGTCTCTAGAGCCTATTATAGTTTTAGGGTCACTAGACTCAACGAATACAACGAATTCAGTTGCACCGGAATCCTCTGGATAACGTCTATGATAATCCGTGACAAAATAAGTTTTATACAGTTCTTTCTGATCTAATTCCACTTCGTCAGATTCGGATGAAGTTGAAGATTTGCAGTCACTATCTGGATCATCTGGAGATACAGGCTTTTTACGCTTTCTTCTACTCTTCCCCATGTTGTGGGTTATTTATTTTATTTTAACCACAATATATACGATATACAATTGAATAAACCAAATAAAATATAATAAAATTTTTAAAATAGCGCGCTTCCTTTCAAGCGTTCCCGCGCTTTTCGCAAGTTAGTGACAGTTCTGAAATTGAGAATGTCAGTCCAATAAGTGTCAGTCAATATATTCTAAACGGAGTTTTAGTGCTGTCAGTCGTAATTGGTGTTGCTAACTGTTCCCAGTAGAGAAGATGGAAGTCCTAATTTATTAACCACGATATCAAAAATATGCGAGATTGATACCAGATATGAAATCTAAATTAATTTATTTCTAATTCTAATCTAATTAATCAGTGGCCAAAATGAAATATTTTTTTAATCAACTCTAGCAACCGTCATTTCTATCCAAACATTTTGTCGTATGGTATGTCCTAATTTTAAATCACTTTATGTGACTGCTACATAATTTATCGAGTAACCCCCTGGAGTTGTAAGTAAACAAGTAAGTAACCACCTTTCCAAATACGTCAATTGCTACAGTGATTGGTAGAAAGTGTATTATAAATTTTGGCAACATTTACAATAAAACGTATTGATTGACACGACTGATGTTGTTGACAAGTCGATAGGTTAGCTTCGAATGTACCTATGAATACAGGTTGCAGACTTGCAGAGACAAGTGTAAGACAGACATCTGTGTGAGTGAGAAATGGCCGATTGATTAGTGTTGGAAACAGAGTGACCGTCGTGGTTCGCTTCGTGTTCTATTTTAATATAATTATTCCTGTTTTGGCATAATTAGGCAAAAGTAAGTGCAATAGTGCGAATTCATGTGTATTAACATTGTGTTTTTATAACAGTGAAGTAAATTTTGTGTAGGTGTGAATCAAGAATTTGTTAACTACGATTTCATTTGAAGTTTATTGTTGGTAAGTTGATATTTTTTGTTATATCGACTGTGTTCTAGAAACTAGCAGTTTAGAAACAGTAACTGCAGACCTGTCGCGTTGTTTTCATAATAGAAATGTTAGCCTGTTTTTGATGTACACAAGAGTATGTAGCTGAGTGCCAATTACTTGTTAGTTGTCAAAACCGTTGTCTGAGGTGCCTTTCATGTACATTCAGTTTAATTATGTTACCTATCGCTTCTGTTAAGCGAGCATTTCAGTTAATAAGTATTCCTTATCAGTCATTCGCAATAACATTAATTTGTTTTGATGTAACACAGTTGTGGTAAGTTATTTCCACTTCTCGCCTAGTCATTTAATATAATCATGCTGTTGCTACATGTTGCGGCATTAGCAATATACATTCTTGAGTTCAAAATTTAGGTTCAATTTTATAAAATGAGTTTCCAATAAGAATTCATATTATTTTTGTTGATAGGTTATTTTAATTGTAGTTTTTGTTAGGTATATCAAAACATACATACATATTTATAATTTAGTTATGAATATAATTCATTGACATATATAATTATCAATTAACATTTCACTAGTAGGTTTTCCCCCATTGACTCCCTCAATACCTACTGTGGCTGTGCTGGACAGTTACTATGGTATCTGTAAACCATAATATCTATATAACCATATATAGTTATACATTTTCTTCTAATACTCATTTCTTACACCATCCAGGGGAGGCTAAAGTAGTGGAATACATATGGGTGTCTATGGGTAATATAATAAAATATTTATTAATACAAAACAAAATAAATTGCATAGGATAACTTTTATTAAAAGTCATTCATTAATATATATTGCACAACAGAAAGGAAAATTTTAAAATAACTCAAATATTATTTATATTTTATTGCATTAGGTGTTTAAAAGAATAAATGAATATGAAGTGTTGGAAGATAATTTCATTACATGGATATTATATATTCCATTAAGTAACAAATATTTTTTTTGTGGATGATAATGGAATAGTGCTCCCGCTTGTGCTAACTATCATACTCCTCTGGCAGGGCACCAGTGGAGTAGGATAAAATGAGGATGAGAGCATCAGGTCTGATTAGTAAGCCCATCATGTTAAATTCATCATGAATTTACCACTACGGTATCCAGCGGTAGCCACATGAAGGTTGACCTCACAATGGGGTTATTAGTCCACATTACTTACAATATTCTTGCCCCCAATAAATACTATTTAGCTGATATGTATCTTCATGTTATGTCCTGTAATGGATTATATTTGTTTCCCAAATTTTTTATGTGGACTACTTGCCATAGTTTTTTGGTTTTGGTAGGCTCCCTGTTCAGTTTATAATAGTGTAGAAAGAGTATTACTGTTACTATGATCAAAGAACTTTGCAGTATTCTCAATATTGACTATATCATATGCCAGGGGTAAGTGTTAAAAGATCTCCATCCTTATCTTATACTCTATACATATAAATAAAATTGGAGTGTCTGTTTGTAATATTGAGATAACCAATGCTTTTTTATTACATGCATATGAATATAAATACGGTAGTAACAACAAAATAATATTTTTTAGTATTTTTGTCTGTCTGTCTATAGTATTGAAATAACTGCTGTTTACTACATGCATATGAATATAACATTTTTTACCTTTTTTTGTCTGTCTTTAGTGTATACCGTTAGAGAATAGTGTTCACAATCCATTGCTATCCATAAAAAAAAAGCTGACCAACTTTAAATTATAGTTATGGAAATTATGTTTCATGTAATACACATATTTAATATATTTTAAATAGATATACTATTCTAACTTCTTCAACATATGTATGTTGTAATTTTTTTGTAATCAAATTCTTAGAACAAAAGAAATATTCAGTTGTTACACATACAGTATAACATTTTATAATCTTTACTAATATGTCTCGAAATGTTATTATCTATTTCATTATCTAGTACTTTGGCATAGTAATAATAATAATCATCCTCATATACTACATCCAGGCTTGGCTAAGGCCCATGTGTGTGTATGTATTACCCCTGTAAAAAGGGAGATATATAAAACATATATATAATAATAAACTCTTTAATGTGCACATAGAATACAATAAGAAAATCAGTAAAATAAAAAAATAATTACAAAAGGTGGTCTTATGGCTATAAGCAATTTCTTACATACATTTATATACAAAAACAAGGTAAAGGCGACGGATGAAAGACGACTGCATGCAACTGAAATGAGAATGTTGAGGTGGATGTGTGGTGTGACAAGAATGGATAAGATAAAGAATGAATACATTAGAGGAAGTATGAAAGTGGCACCGGTATCAGAGAGGTTGAAGAGTAATCGTCTATCATGGTATGGACATGTAATGCGTAGGAATGAGGATAATATTTTAAGAAAGGTATTACATATGAATGTGGATGGTTATAAGGGCAGAGGAAGACCGAAAAAGAGATGGATGGACTGTGTGAAAGATGATATGGTAAGAAAGGAAGTAAATAACGCGATGACTGCGAACAGGGATGAATGGAAGAGAAAAACATATTACGCCGACCACAAATAAATGGGATAAGGAAGAAGCAGATGATAATTTATTGGTAGAATAAAAAAATATACCTATTCAAAAGTGCTTATATTACTTAAGTTTATTTGAATAAAGATCATTTCTATTTTCATCGTCAGCTGTTATTGCGTGTTTTGATTAAATTTAACAATTGATTGAATTGAATTTAACAATCGACGACCTCCGTGGTCTAGCGGTCAAGCACACCGCTTGACGTCCGATGGTCGCGGGTTCGATTCCTCGCACGGCACAAACATTTGAATCCATGAGTATGATTGTTTGTATCGGTCTGGGTGTTTTCTATGTATAATATGTATGTATTTACAAAAAAAAATATCTATGTATATGTATCAGTTATCTAGTACCCATAACACAAGCTCTAGCTAGCTTAACTTGGGTCTAGATGGCGCTGTGTGAATTGTCCTGAGATTATTGTTATTATTATTATTGGGAAACGTTAAAATTGTATTGTATGTGACGTAACTATACCACTCATACAACAACATTAATTTTGGTATATACAATCTTTTTACCAATATCTATTTGATAAGCAACACACAAGTTTCTTATTCATTCTTCTCGTAACGAGTCTGAATTCCGAATGAGTTGTAGAATAAAAAATATGTGACTATTCAAAAGTGCTCGTATTAAGTTTATTTGAATAAAGTTTATTTCTATTTCTATTTTTAAACATATCTGACTGACAAACTTCATACTGCCACCGAATTAAATAATGTGATAACTGAATAATCAATAAAAAATGCAAGAAAACAAAAGGAAAAATTAATTATATCATTTTTGCAATGTCACAAAGAAAATGACATATTTGTTTGTTATCGAATATTTACTTAAAGTGCTTTCAGAAATTATTATTATTCATGTATACATATAAATTAAATTAGAGTATCTGTTTGTAATATTGAAATTACCGTATTTTATGTGCATGTAACATGAATTTAAATACGGTGCATACACCAAAATAACATTTTTTATAATTTTTGTCTGTCTGTCTGTTTGTTTGTTCCGGCTAATCTCTGAAATGGCTTCACCGATTTTGACGAGACTTTTATTGGCAGGTAGCTGTTGTAATAAGGAGTAACTTAGGCTACCTTTATTATAGAGAAATAAAGTTAAATTCCACGCGGACGGAGTCGCGTGTACAGCTAGTTTAAAATATATTCACACAAGTACATACAGCTAAGTATATATATATATATATATATATAGGTATGTAACTATAGGTAGTTGTTTATTAAAACTGAGACGTGTGATACAAAACACGTTACGTAGGTCGTTGTGTTCACCTTGCTGCGCGTGCGTTGCGCCGACGCCGGCTGTCTCGACACTGATGTCACATGTCCACGGCACCACCACGTTATCACACCACACTGCGAAAAAAATTCAAATTATAACTAGCTTTCACACGCTAATTCGTCCGCTTGATTTTTATTCCATTTTTTTTTAAAGTACTAAAGTAAGTTACTCCATATAATATTAGTTATCTGCGAATGAAAGTCCCGTCAGAATATGTGCAGTCGTTACAGAGTTTAGCGAGAACAAACAGACAGACAGACGGACAAGACAAAGTTAAATTAACTTTTCGATTTAATTAAGTATCTATATTATACTGCATATACTTTTATATGTATTTAGTGAAAAACTATTATTTTGGAAATGCAATAAGACACTTAAATGTTATTTATATATATAGATATATATAATTGATAATATATATATGTATTCAAATAACATATGTGGAAAGAAAGGCAACTAAATTGAGGAAACTTTCTATAAATTTTTTTTTCGGACTACTCTAATGCTGTTGGCCGCAGCTGGCCTTTACAGCTTCACCAGACGATAGGGGGCGAGTGCAGATGGCACTCCAAACCCGCGGAAGTACTTATGGAGCGGCTGAAGGCCAACTTCCGCCTGACGGCTACGACTTTAGTCTGAGGGCACCGCTAGGGGTTCGGACCTCGGCTCAGGCCGTCGTAATATCGATCCTCTCGAGCCCCTCCGATCGATCCCCGTTTTGGACGGAGATCGATCGGATGGGCGACCGCGGGACGCCCGGTTGAATGCGCGATATGGTGTGTTTGGGGTCGTCGTCTTCGCCGGCGAGGACGGTTTCATGTTTGTGTGTAAAAGTGTAGTCGGGACGGAACGGGTGGACCCGTGGGGAGGTTGACTGCCGTTATGGGGTCAATGAGAACGTGCCTCGGGCGACGTTGTCGCATATATCGGATATTACTCCTCGGTGCGTAGTCGACCGTACTGACTATCTATAAAATAGTCTACGTTCTACCACGTAAGAAGTAAAAGTTCTAAGTAGTGAACTTTGCAGCCTGAGGTCTGATTTGAATGGGGAGATATGGCAGTGAATTTATAGGGTATTATGATTTAACTACTCGCCTCGACTTCGAACAGGTGTACATGTGTTTTTATGACTGTTATTATTAATAGTTGTATGCCAACCTCGGTGGTCTAGCGGTCTAGCACACCGCTTTACGTCCGATGGTCGCGGGTTCGATTCCTCGCACGGCACAAACATTTATATTCATGAGTATGATTGTTTGTATCGGTCTGGGTGTTTTCTATGTATAATATGTATGTATTTACGAAAAAAAAATCTATATTTGTATCAGTTATCTAGTACCCATAACATAAGCTTTAGCTAGCTTAACTTGGGTCTAGATGGCGCTGTGTGAATTGTCCTTAGATTATTATTTTTTTTTTTCCAAAAATTCTCATCTCCCCTCTTAAGGAGAGGAGATGGCAACTTACCCCCGGCAGAAGCACAGTCGGCCGGGGTTCAGGGCCCTATATTATTATTATAATTAATTGTAAATATAGCACAGATAGCGTTTCGTTGTCGAGGTCAATCATTCATTGCCGAGTGCCCAGATGCCAGCCAGCGAGTCGGCCACGTGGTCACATGTTATTCATGTATGACGACTGAGGCTGGCTATGACGTACGAGGTATCAGAAAGTTGATATAGTACGTTCAAATTAATCTTTGATCTCCGTGTAAATCTTAGTATAAAGCAAAGGCGCCGTCGCTATCTGTTTACATAGATCTTTTATACTACGTAACGGATTTTAGTGTAGTTTTTAACAATAGAGTGATTTAAGATGGTTTAAATTAATAATACGTATACACCTGTGTGAAGCCGGGCGGGTAGCTAGTTCACTTTAAATAAAAGTTAATTATTATATTTTTATAGTTTTATATATCTACTAGCTTTTGCCCGCGGCTTCGCTCGAGTTAATTTATCCCTTATGGGTAGAATTTATCAAAACCCTTATTAGGGGATGCCTACGTCATAGTAGATTTATGCATGCAAAATCTCAGCCCGATCGGTTTAAAATTGACAAAGTTTTATCCCCTATTTTATACCCTTGGGGGTAGAATTAATCAAAATCCTTTCTTAGCGTTTGCCTACGTCATAACATCTACCTGTATGCCAAATTTCAGCCCGATCCGTCTAGTGGTTTGGGCTGTGCGTTGATAGATCACTATGTCAGTCACCTTTATATATATAGATATTCAACTTACTCGAAGTCAGAACGTGACCACGGCTAGTGCAACCTAGTCGAAACCTAAAGAGAGGTAAATACCTTTATTTACCACAAAATTACTCATGTTAAAACCCGTTTACCTTTATTAATAATATGTACTAAACGCGAAAGTTTAAACATTTATTTGAAAGGAGTTAGGCCAAATTTCTTGTTAGGTTTTCTCAAACTAAACTGCATTCCAAACTGAGAAATAGAAATAATATTTATTCAAATAAAACATATTTATTTGAAAGGAGTTAGGTCAAATTTCTTGTTAGGTTTTCTCAAACTAAACTGCACTCCGAACTGAGAAATAGAAATAATATTCAAATAAACTTAATATAAGCACTTGAGTAGTCATATTTTTTATTCTACCACTCATTCGGTACGCTGAAAGAAGCAATGCTCTTTTAAATAAAGGTTGTTCAGAATTACATTGTTAGTAATGTTGTGTAAATAAAACCTTCTGTCTTTTCTCCTCTAACCCAAAGGTTGTCTGGAAGAAATCGATTAAGCGATAAGACCGCCTTTTGTACCTAGCCTACCTTTCTCTATACTATGAATATTGCTTTTTTTCTATTTTTTAAGGTGCAATAAAGAGTTATAAATAAATAAAATTTAAATAAAAAAATAAAACTGACAAATAGCACAGTTGACGCGTGTTTCTTGTCAGTTCATCTCATCTCGAAATCATTCCGAACTGACGGTAGATTTGACATATCATAAGACTCTGTAATGGACCTACATGGATGAAGATATTTTGAATTGAATTGATATAAGTGAATAAATAGTTTAGTAACAAAATAAATTAGTCATAGTTAAGTCAGAGCAGACAAGCAGCATCGTATGAGCGTAGAATTTTCTAATGAGTTATATCTTTCTAATATTATAAACGCGAAAGTTAGAGTATGGATGGATGGATGGATCCATCGATGGATCCATCCATGGATGGATGGATGGATGGATGTTTGGATGGATGTTTGGATGGATGGATGGATGGATGAAAAGATGGATTTTACTCTTTCACGTAAAAAAAAACTACGATTTTGATAGAAATAGGAATAGAAATAATCTTTATTCAAATAAACTTAATAAAAGCACTTTTGAATAGTCACATGTTTTTATTCTACCGCTCATTCGGAACGCAGACTCATCAAGAAGAATTAGAAGAAACTTGTGTGTTGCTTTATTAAATAAATATTGTTCTAATTCGATTTACATTAACAAGTAATCTAATTAAAACAATATTTATGATGAAACTTTACATTTACATTTTTTTTATACTATGGTGGCAAACGACCATACGATCTATCTGATAGTAAATGGTTACCGTAGCCTTGAGACACTAAAGTTGTCATGGGCACATTGCGGACCCTTAAGAAACCTTCCTTCATGAAAAACTCCATGCTGTAGTCTCGTGAGAATCCTTCGGCATGAGTTCATACATACATAAGCTACAAGTTTCATGTGGATGAATCCGCAGGCACATATAATCTACAATAAAACTTACCAATAAACATACTTTGATTTTGATTTCATTTGATTTGAACAATTACCTATCTGCAGCCTTGGGGAAAGGCTCCACTGAGATAAACAGTCGTATTTGCCATTAAATGTTGTATGGATGTAGGTCAATACAACTTGTGTAGGCCGTACTTGCAAGATACAAGTGCAGACTCGTCGGCTCGTCAAGTCGCCATACGACATTCACTAACAACTTTCCTTGTCGCGAAATAAACGTTATTTGTATTAAAAGTTTTATCAAATTCAAAATATCTTTATTCATATAGGTCTGTTACAGACTCTTATGATATGTCAAATTTAGCGTCAGTTCGGAATGATTTCGAGATGAGAAGAACTGACAAGAAACTCAGCTCGTATTCTTTTCAAATTAATATTATACATGTTTACAATAATACAGATTAATTTTTAAATTCAAATTTGGGAGAATAGACCACCGGCATATGGTATTGCAAAAGCAAAAAGTCTAATCAGTGTTCGTAACCTGACCAGACCAGTCCCCACATGCAGCAGTTCACGGGTATGACGGATGAGCCAGCCATCATTGCATTCAACCATATTCTATCAATGTCTTAAAAAACATTTTGTTCCTGTTATATGGTGGCTAAATCCTGTTATATGGTGGCTAAATCTTAGATATAAAATTCTCGTGTCACAGTTTTCGTTCCCATACTCCTCCGAAACGCGATTCTCATGAAATTTTGTGAGCGTATTGAGTAGGTCTGAGAATCGGCCAACATCTATTTTTCATCCCCCTAAGTGTTAGGGTAGTCCACCCCTAAATTTTTATTTTTTATTTTAAGGCAAAACAACCTTTGCCAGGACAGCTAGTATTAGTATAACGATGGAACCATTCAGTTACTAATATAAACATAGGATATAGAATAATATTACCATAACATTGTGTTAGTTCATAAGTAAACGTTCAAGCAGACACAGTTTTTTATTTAACAGTTTCTATGATAGTCTGAAAGGGAAATAGTGGATTTTTTTTTTATACCACATAGGTGGCAAAGAAGCATACGGCCCATCTGATGGTAAACGGTTACTGTAACCTATAGATGCCTGAAACACCAGGGGTGTCACATGCGCGTTGTCGACCCTTAAGAAACCTTAATATACCCTTCTTGAAAAACCTCATGCTGTAGTCTCTCGAGAAAACCTCGGCAGGTAGTTCATTCCACAATCAAACGAATGAAGTAAAATTACGTTATATAAAAGCGTAGATGTTTCTAGAATTGAACTACGTAAATATTGGTACGTAACATAATTAGGTTTCATTAGGATCTCAATAAGAGATCATTAAGTTGATTATGTAAGTTTTATTACACTCCCAGTTCTATACAACAGATATATGTCCAAATATATATATAATACTTTATTTTTCTAAAATAAAAGTAGCCTAAGTTACTCTTATACTAGTCAGCCAAGCTCCGCCTAAAAGCGCAGTCTTCTGTTGTTTCACAGGCTTCACGGAGCGACCTCATCGTTCCGAGGATTTGTGTTCATTGTGTAGCCACTGTTTAATACGTGCATATATTTAAACGAAATTTTTACAGCCGTGCAAAACCGAGGTGCGTCGCTAGGGAAATTATAAAGAGACTAGCTGTACCCGTGACTTCGTCCGCGTGGAATTTAACAAAAATGTTAATTAGAGAATTTGTCCAAAATAAAAGTAGGCTAAGTTACTCCTTATTACATCAGCTACCTGCCAAAGAAATCCCCGTTAGCCTAAGCTACTCCTTATTACATTAGCTATTTACCACAAAAAGTCCCGTCAAAATCAATCCAGCCATTTCAAAGATTAGCCGGAACAAACAGACAGACAGACAAAAATTGTAAAAAATGTTATTTTGGTGTATGTACCGTATTTATATTCATATGCATGTAGTAAAAAACAGTTATTTCAATATTACAAACAGACACTCCAATTTTATTTACATGTATAGGTGACGTCACCCGATCGTCATCAAGGTCACTGCTGATCCGGAAAACGAGCCAAGGGCAATTGTGTTTGTATCCAAGGCCGTAACAGTTCCATTGGACCCTACGTAACTGACATATTGATGGCCGAATTGCTTGTGATTTGATTTCGTAATAAGTGTAAATACCTACTTAAGACGTCTTTTTCCTTATCTTTGCAATTTGCAAAGTCCATTATCATGAGTTGATAATGTTAAGTGGCTTTAGAAACAACTAGAAATTCTATCGTTGCTTATTAGTTATTAATGACTACCTACACGCCCCGGTTTTGCACGGGTGTACATGTGTCTATACATATAAATGAAATTGGAGTGTCTGTTTGTAATATTGAAATAACAGTTTTTTTACTACATGCATATGAATGTAAATACGGTACAACAATAACATTGTTTACCATTTTTGTCTGTCTGTCTGTCTGTCTGTTTGTTCCGGCTAATCTCTGAAATGGCTGGACCGATTTTGACGGGACTTTTTTTGGCAGGTAGCTGATGTAATAAGGAGTAAATTAGTCTTGGGAACAGCTAGTTATATATATATACATACCTCTTGAATCACTCTATCTATTAAAAAACCGCTTCAAAATCCGTTACGTAGTTTTAAAGATCTAAGCATACATAGGGACGGACAGACAGCGACAGCGACTTTGTTTTATACTATGTAATGATGATAATGACACCAATTAATGAAGATGCAGATAAAATGTGTTTTAATTATAAAGACTGGCTTTACTTAAATAAAGTTTATTGCAATGTTCCGTTTTATAATTATTACGTTATGATGTTGCATTTTGTTATTTAAGTTAAAAAAAAAATTTTACCCCTTTCGTGTTTAATACACATATTATTTATATGGTTAACTGGGTCTTATTTTGTATATATATATATAATTAGCTGAACCCGCAAACGTTGTTTTGCCATATAAATTAAATTAAAATATAGAGGTTGGTAATAGAAGGGTGAAAATTTAGGGTTGTACGTATTTTTAATGCCACTTTATAAAAAAATAAAAAAAATTTTAGGGGTGGACAACCCTTATCATTTAGAGGTATGAAAAATATATAGTAGCCGATTCTCAGACCTACTGAATATGCATATAAAATTTTATAAAAATCAGTCAAGACGTTTCAGAAGAGTATGGTAACTAACATTGTGACACGAGAATTTTATATATAAGATATCTGTGGAGAATATACGCAATGTCATCTAGTCCCAAACTAAGCAGAGTTTGTAGATTGATATAAATACATAGTTTTTTTTGTAAATAACAAGCACCCAGACCGATACAAACAATCATACTCATGAATACAAATGTTTTATCCTTGCGAGAAATCAAACTCGCGATCATCGGCAGTAAAGCGACCTGCTCAACCACTAGACCACTGCGAACGAGTAGAAGTAACTTAAAAACTTTTTTTAAATGCATAAGAACCCGCATCTGCTGTTACTAAGTTATACCCGCGTTATTTCCGTACCCGAAGGTCACGAGTTTGTAAGTTAGTTATATGTTACAATGTTATATCGATATTACCATTATACCAGTGTTTTTCAAACCGTGGGTCGTGACCCACCCAGGGGGGTCGCGAAGCCCTACTCGGGGTGTCGTCAGCTGAAAGAAAAAGTCGAGGTTCGTATACAATAAAAACACAATTTTAGTGAGAAGGATGTGCCTGTTTATTTTTCAAAAGTTTATCAATTTTTGGTGATATTTTACTGTTGACGCAACAACGTCGTTGGTGCAGACGCGGTGTGGCCCGCGTATAACAGTATGTACCAAATAAAATCAATTTTTTTACCTAACTAACGTAATGTGAACTTTATTCTCCACAATTAGCCTCTAAACTAACGTATGCTGTTAATTAAATTATTTCTTTAGTGTTCTATGACACAAGGGAGTCGCCAAAATATCTATACATCTATACATATAATTAAAATTGGAGTGTCTGTGTGTAATATTGAAATAACCGTGTTTTACTACATGCATATGAATATATATACGGTACATACACCAAAATAAGATTTTTTAGAATTTTTATCTGTCTGTTTGTTCCGGGTAATCTTTGAAATGGCTAGACCGATTTTGACGGGACTTTTTTTACAGATAGCTGATGAAATAAGAAGTAACTTAGGTTACTTTTATTTTAGAAAAATAAAGTTAAATTCCACACGGACGAATCGCGGGTACAGAAAGTTTTAACATGTAAAGGGGTCGCGAAATCAAAAGGATTGAGAAACACTGTCATAGACAATGGGGGACGATTATCATTAACGACGGTTAATACCATGTCCATCATGGTGAACGGCTCATCAACAGTACAATGGACCAACAATGAGATGAGGCACTCGGCAATCTTTCAGTAAAAACGAGAAGAATGCGCCCCATTACAGACAAACGAACAGACAGTTACTTTCGCATTTATAATATTAGTAAGAACGAAACACTAGTAACATTATAAATGCGAAATTAAGTCTGTCTGTCTGTCTCGCTTACACGCCAAAACTGCTGAACCGATTTAAATTAAATCTGAAAACACAATCACATTGTTTCATGTGTCATCTGTGAGGCTAGCATTTGTTACATTGTCACCTAGTGTTGCGTCTCTTGAACTCACTAGAATAGAATAGAATAGAAAATCATTTATTCAAATAAACTTACATTGAAGCACTTTTGATTAGTCATTACATTTTTTTAATCTACCGCTCGTTCGGAAAGCTGTCTCATCACAAGAAGAACGAGCAAGAAACTTGCGTGTTGCTCTTTTAAATAATTTTATTATTACTTTACATTTTTAAGTTTAAGTGTGTGAATACAAACCTCCAATTAGCACTAATTCAATTAATTACTCAAATAGAAAAAATATTGAATATATAACCAACTGGTTAAACAATTAATAAGAGGAAATCAGTCATAGTGATTAGAGCAGACCAGTCCCGACAAGCAGCACCCGTTCACGAGTATGACGGATGAGCCAGCCATCACTGCGCTCGACCATATTTTAGGGAGCCCAATGACCCGGCCCACCACGCCGCCACAAGTCTGGACATTTTAGTGAGCATGACTACTCAAAACACTAGACCACGTCAAAACTACTTACATCTGCCAGAAGACATCCGCACACGTCCTTCTAAATATACTTTTAAAAAAAGAGTTAATGTATATCTTTTAAATCGTATCTCATTGTACTGTGATGAGGCTCATCATCATCTTAATTATATGTGTAATTTGTTTATCTTATATATAAAATTCTCGTGCCACAGTTTTCGTTCCCATACTCCTCCGAAACTTGACCGATTCTCATGAAATTTTGTGAGCGTATTGAGTAGGTCTGAGAATCGGCCAACATCTATTTTTCATCCCCCTAAATGTTAGGGGTAGTCCACCCCTAATTTTTGTTTTTTTTAAGGCAAAACAACGTTTGCCGGGACAGCTAGTAATATATATTATGTGTATGTATGTTATATTTAATTATTTATAATATGTATATATATATTTAATATATTTTTATCTAATTTACTAAACCGCCTTCGAGTATCTCTGCACTCCCTAAGGTTGGCTGGTAGAATGCTAATAGCATTAAACCCGTATATTGTACAATGCAATAAAGTTTATATATATAAAAATAGAGGTCGTAAACACTCGTAATATCCATATTCGCGATTTACCTAAAAATATGAAATTATCTCACTTACTATCTATCCGGGAATTTACCAATTGACAGAGTTGTGTCCATTGCTAGAAATTCGTTCCCTCTTTTAACAGTAGACGACCGAATCGCTAAGTGGGGTAGCCCTAAATCACTCGTGGTCTTTCGTGAAGAATGTTTACATATTCTAGCACATTCCACGAATATATCTGTCTGCGATGTAGTGAATTACACACTCGGAATGTTGGTGAAATACTTGACAGGTACTTGTGTTATTGTGCGAGGGAACGACCGTTATATGCAAGCTATTGTGGCCCTGTTTTCAGTGCACTGTCGCTCGTTTTTCTTTCTTTATTTATTTAATAGCTTAGGATCATAATACTGAGCCTGTTAGCTCAATCTTGGCTTATTAGTTTGTTACATACGTAAAGACAAATATTACCGATTTTAACTTTTATCTACAAATTTGTCAAATTCTACTGTTTTGGTACAGGTTCTGATAAAATACTTTGAAATCCTAAATTAATTTTGTTTAGATTTATTTCTTTCAGCAATATTTGTCTTTCAGTTTCATTCATTTCCGTATTCCATCAACAAAAGTTGAACATCATTAGTTACCATGCAAGTTTGATAATTGGGGTTTGACAATTTTCTTCTCTCTTATCACTTCTCTTTTATCTTCTCTTCTCTTTTCTCTTGTCTTTCATCAGATATCCGAATTTGATGGAATGTGTCACTGAGGCTTCATGACCATTCCTGTTATCATATCTCTAAATTGCCACCGATATTAATCAGATCAACACGCGGAATTCAATTGTTCTAGTGCATTTAGACTAAAAGTAATATAATGTCATATCTCAATCATATAGTTTTTTCTTTTATCTTTATTCATGTAGGTCTATTACAGACTCCTATATGTCAAATCTACCGTCAATTCAGAGTGCTCTCGAGCTAAGATCAAACTCAGTTCTTATTCTTCTCAAACGAGCGTTGTTAAACTATTGGTCTAAATTTTTTTCTTCCATTCAGTGTTATTAATAGATTTACATAAAGATGTTATTCATGTAGGTCTATTAATGACTCTTATAATATGTCAAGTCTTCAGTCAGTTCGAAGTAGTTTCGAAATGGAAACATAGTTCTTATTTTTTCCAAGTTTCTTCTTTCCAAATGCGCGTTACTATTGCCAGCTGTATGCTATTGGTCTAAATATTCTGTGATGTAATTATAATCGAATCATATAGGTTCGGTATGTGCGTACTAAGATACAAATAAAAATCTTATCTATCTATCTATATACAATAACTAGTGAATATATTGCACAATGTAGATTACAACAAATGTTTACACAGTTATTGTGTCGCCGGTAGGGTTGCCAACCATCGATCCGATGCTCACTAGGGATGCATTTTTTTTTTAATTTAATGGGGCACCCGCCGGTGCTTAGGGTCCTGCGGTGGCGTGCAGAGGCTATTCCCTGCACGCCTAGATGAAAGGTCCCTTCGATGGGAACCGTGCTGGTGGTGGAGAATGCATATGATTGACTGACGACTATTCCTCCTGGGCGATCCCATGGCTACGGCGATATGTTCGAGAAGGAATAGTCATCATGTTTTTGGCCGGTATGAATCTGGCAGTCCCCATTTGGCCACTAAGCCGGTGGGCCTCTGTGATGATTTTCCTGACGTTAAAATATAAAAATGGTTGCCAACCATACTTTATAGTAACGTATCCTACTTTATACATAAATATATATAAAACACTTTATTTTCAACGTTTAATGTGATGCGTAAAACAAAATACTCATTATGGATACTTAACGATTTATAATTACTGAACGAAATGTTAGATGTCAATTGTGAGTTGTGACATTTGTCACAGATCTAGTGTTGAAAGCACACAAAAATACGTTTTTAAAGCAATGAAAACATGAAATTTGAAAAATACTTTTTGTTCCTACTACTCCAGTTAAGTAACCAATTTTTTTGTCAAAAAAAGCTGGCAACCCTAGCAGCCGGTGTCGCTGGTGTGTTGATTGCGCGGGGTTGTGGGTTCGATTGTTGTCAACTCGATTGTTCATCGGACACTTGAGTAAACTGTGCAAAACAACCATTCATTGTCATCGTGACTGAGGTGGTGGAGGCGCGAACCGATGCGTAGTTACAATATATGTATAATAATTTTTAGATATACTTGCGAAATTGTAATCAATAATAATTGTATTCTTTACCAGCTACTCGCCCCGGCTTCGCACGGGTGTACATATATTATATATATAAACCTTTCTCTAGAATTGCTCTATCTATTAAAAAATCGCTTCAAAATCCGTTGCGTAGTTTTAAAGATTTAAACTTACATCGGGACAGACAGCGACAGCGACTTTGTTTTATACTATGTAATAATGATTCCACAGATAATATAGTAATAAAATAATAATCTCAGGACAATTCACACAGCGCATCTAGTCCCATTATAGCTTATCGCAGTAACGGCTTAACCGATTTGGGTGCGGTTATGACTAATGTATTGTGGCAAGCTTCGTTTAAATTTAGTTTTGTTTATTCTAATCGGTTAATAAACAAAGCAGTTATGAACTTCAATACCACAAATATGAAGCCGGGGGCTCAGCTAGTAACTAATTTATCTATACATATAAATAAAATTTGAGTGTCTGTTTGTAATATTGAAATAATCGTTTTTTACTACATGCATATGAATATAAATACGGTACATACACCAAAACAACAGTTTTTACAATTTTGCTAAAAAAAGTCCCGTCAAAATCGGTCCAGCCATTTCAGAGATTAACCGGAACAAACAGACAGATAGACAAATATTGTAAAAAAAAATATTTTGGTGTATGTACCGTAAATATATGTATAGATACATGAATCCGTACGAAAACGGAGTTGGTAGGTAGTTATATCCCATCAAAAACATAAATGTTAAATGATAGCCGAGTTTCATATTATGATATATGCCTTGATTGTTGACTTCTACGACAAAAGAGATGAGATCTAAATGGGTGCCAAGTTCAATGGTCTATCCTGAAATGTATTTATAACAATATAAAATATCATTTCTTCTTATAACTTAGTAGATAGTATACTGTAGCCTAAGGTCTAACTTGGCTAGTTTTCATATATGAAATATACTGTAGCCTTCGCAAGTTCTAAACATGTTACTTGTCGGTTCCTATTTTAATATTAGTAGTAACTCTCCAATATAATATTAGTAGTAGGCTCCAAATATACACACGGTGCTGCTTGCCAGTTTACTTGAAACTCGGCTTTATAGGCTTATTACTGAAATGTAATCATTCTTAGATGCAAAACATCTAAGAATTCACTGTGAACATGTAGTTTGGCAGTGACTTTGACCGCACGCTTCTCATCACAATGACAAGGTTATACTAATGTATTGTACATAAACTCTACCAGCCAGTTTCTGCAGTGCCGGATCGGCACAAAAACATCGCTGAGAAATAATATTGTGATACACTGTTTACTGGAGGCATTCTAGCGAAACTAATGCTTTCGACCTCGGTGGTCTAGCGGAGCACACAGCTTCACCTCCGATGGTCGCGGCTTAGATTCCCCGCACGGCACTCCTGTGAACTTGGCACACGATATTCAAAAATCGTCTTAAAAAGTAAAAAATGGCGATAATTTGGAAAATAATTATTTCACAGGAAAAAGTTACTAGACTTTTCGATAGAACTCAAGTAGCGCTACCCAGAATGTTCACAGGAGTCCGCACGGCCCAAACTTTTGTATTCACGAGTATGATTGTTTGTATCAGTCTGGGTATTTTCTATAATATATCTCAGGACAATTCACACAACGCCATCTAGTCCCAAGCTAAGCAGAGCTTGTGTTATTGGTACTGGACTACTGATATAAATACATGTATGCATTTTTTTTTGTAAATAAATACATATAATACATAGAAAACATCGATACAAACAATCATACTTATGAATATAAATGTTTGTACCGTGCGAGGAATCGAACCCGCGACCATCGGTCGTAAAGCGGTGTGCTAGACCGCTAGACCACCAAGGCTGTCAAATGTATAATATGTGTGTATTATAATATTTAGGGCTGTTTTCTATGTATATTATATATGATTAATAATACTAGAATTATTCTATTATTCCTTCTCTATATAAACAACTTGTAGTTACGGAATATTGTACTTTCCGTCAACGCAGTTTTCGCAAAAACAATTGTTTATCGTACAATATGTTATACTGAAATGTGGTCGACAGTTAACATTGTCACTGACTACCCCGTCTGGGATATAAAGTCGTGAATATAAATTAAATTGCTTAAGTTTATTTATTTATAGTAGAAATTTAATGAATATAATATAGATGCTTGTAGAGACGTTTACTATAGTAGAGCGCAGTGATAGAAGTGTTATAAAACAATCGTATAACTCTCATATCTAAATATATATGTATAACTCAAAGGTGACTGACATAGTGATCTATCAACGCACAGCCCAAACCACTGGACGAATCGAGCTGAAATTTGGCATGTAGGTATATATTATGACATAGGCATCGGCTAAGAAATGATTTTGATTCATTCTACCCCCACGGGGATGAAATACGGGATGAAAGTTTGTATGAAACTTTGTCAATTTTAATCCGATCGGGCTGAGACTTTGCATAAACCTACTATGACGTAGGCATCCTCTAAGAAAGGATTTTGATAAATTCCACCCCTAAGGAGATAAATTAACGCGAGCGAAGCCGCGGGAAAAAGCTAGTTGACAATAAATATGGGACGAAACATATAATATGTAAAATGTATATTATAAAAAGTATACAATAGAAGTCTAAAAAGGTGTGTCGTGCACAGTAATATTTTTTTATATCTGTAAGTACCTACAGTGTTGCAGTAATCACATTGTTTTGTTTATCGAGGTTGGTTTTTTTTATAAATAATCAATGTCTGGCCACAGTATGTTATATTTAAAGAAAAGCCTAAAATAGTTTATTAATATAATATTTGAATAGGTATGAATAGTTATCAGAAGGTGATTCACTTACTGATTAAATTTAAAATATATCTTATTGACGCATAATGTTTGAAACTAGCTGCTATACGCATCTTCGCGTAACCATGATAAACGGCATCAAAAACAGTATATATGTCGTAATCCATTCCAAATATAAATATATACGGAATTTTATATGTATACTAGTTGCACCCGCGACTTCGTCCGCGTGGAACTCGCCCGGGCTTCAGACGGGTGTACATGAATTATATATATAAACCTTCCTCTTGAATCACTGTACCTGTTAAAAAAACCGCTTCAAAATCAGTTGCGTAGTTTTAAAGATTTAAGCAAACATAGGGACAGACAGCGACAGCGACTTTGTTTTATACTATGTAATGATTTCTGATATTTAATCACCGCAAAAAAACATAAGAAAAAATATTACATACCAATAAGCATTAAATTAATTAAAACAAATTTTGCCTATTTTATTTATTTATTGTTTTATACTCTTTTTTAGTTATTGAACTTTGACTTCGTTATCAGGATTCACACAGCGCCATCTAGACCCAAGTAAAGCTAGCTAGAACTTGTTATGGGTGCTAGATAACTGATGCAAATACATAAAGTTTTCTAGTAAGTTAAATAGAAAAATGGCAGTATTCAAAATGTACATTTTTTTAAAAAAGATAAGCTAAGTTTTCATTTAATTTATTTAAAATAGTTTCCTGTAATGTTTTAAATTTACACAGAAGTAATTATATATCATTTTAAAAGTATTTAGATAATGATTAAGACGGCATGGTTAATTTAATTGACTTATATAAAAGGAGGCAATTCTAGCCTCTGATTCTGAAAAATATAATTGTAAATGTTATTTTGGTGTATGTACCGTATTTATATTCATCTGCGTGTAGTAAAAAACAGTTATTTCAGTTTTACAAACAGACACTCCAATTTTTATTTATATATATACATTATATTGTTAATTGTGAAACTGTAATGAACAAACATACTTTCTTAATTGTAATATTAGTTGCGACTTGGTAATGTAATAGAATGATTCAAATTACTAGTCTAGTGGCTTCTATGGTAGTTAGTGGGGAGAAATCTCTTGAGATTATTACTAAGGCCCCGCCTCGGCTTTACACGACTGTAAGAATTTCGTTTAAATATATAAAATGATATGAAAATTGTTTATTGTTCTGTCTGAGAATACAAACAAACATTTATATACATTATCTAAATATATATAACTCAAAGGTGACTGACATAGTGATCTATCAACGCACAGCCCAAACCACTGGACGGATCGGGCTGAAATTTGGCATACA
The DNA here is from genome assembly GCF_030625045.1 of Achroia grisella. NCBI lineage: Eukaryota > Metazoa > Arthropoda > Insecta > Lepidoptera > Pyralidae > Achroia > Achroia grisella. The sequence goes on from NW_026712898.1 coordinate 970,644, forward strand.
GGTAGATGTTATGACGTAGGCATCCGCTAAGAAAGGATTTTGATTAATTCTACCCCCAAAGGGATGAAAGTTTGTCAATTTTAAACCGATCGGGCTGAGACTTTGCATGTATAAAGCTACTATGACGTCGGCATCCCCTAAGTAACAAAAACTGTGCTCTTCGACCGAATATCACGGCTTATAAAAACTCCCTCCTCTCAAACAGATATGGGGGTTATACGCAATCAGTGTAACGATACCGAGTAATAAAGAAACTACCTTCTTTTAATATTTTTAAATTATCGGATTTTTCTCCAATATCAAGTGAACCCTAACAAGATATTATGCTCGTAAAGCTTCCAGAAGAAATAATGAGAATTATAGCAGAATTTGAATCAAAAATTCATGGTGTTGAGTGCAACAGACCGACTAAAACGGTTACTTTAATATAATATCTAAGCACAATTCATACAGCGCCATCTAGTTCCAAGCTAACTCTTGCTCTGCGCTTGTGTTATGGATACTCGACAACTGATATAAATATAGAGATATATTTTTTTCCACCATTCACAAAATCTACATTACTAATAATTAGGGCTCGGAATAGGTAATGCAATTTTATGTACTTGCAGTAAGAAAGTCAACATGACATGTATAAGACCTAAAATCAGTTTGATTACCGGGAACTTTTATCATGCAATGCAATGCGACTTATATAATTATAGAATCATGAAAATTACATTTATTATTTATTTATAGGTTTATAGGAGTGAGTGGAAGGATAAAAAACATGTTCAGATATTTATTGCAATTGAAAAGATAAATGAGAGTGCAGTAGAGTGTTCCAAAGGTGACAATTATTCGTCTTCGAATTCAAGATCAAAGATTCAAGAACAAAATCATCATCGTCAGGTTTATCTTATATATAAAATTCTCGTGTCGCAGTTTTCGTTCCCATACTCCTCCGAAACGGCTTGACCGATTCTCATGAAATTTTGTGAGAGTATTGAGTAGGTCTGAGAATCCAACATCTATTCTATATATTATATATCTACAATGAGTAGGCCAACATCTATTTTTCATCCCCCTACATGTTAGGGGTAGTCCACCCCTAATTTTTTATTTTTTATTTTAAGACAAAACAACGTTTGCCGGGACAGCTAGTTATAATATAAAACTTATTTTTTCGACATTACTGGGTGTCAAGGAATTTCTTTTGATATTCATTATCCATTTATACAGCGAAAAAGAAAATAGTAGGTTATATCCATAGGTACTATTGATGTCACAAAATCGCAAGTACATAACATTCTATCTATTCCGAGCCCTACTAATAATCCCCTTCCTTATAGACGACAGCTACCATCTACCATCGGGCCCTGCTTGTTATTGCAATTATATAAACAAACAAAATAGATGTCCTTGCAAAACCTAACGTCAATTCACGACTGCCTCGCCCACGAATGGTTGGCCATTCCTGTCAACGCATGTCTACGAACAATGAATCTGCCCACACATACTACAATCATGTTTATATATATTAAATATTATAAATGATAAACTAACTCTGTTACTCTTTCACGCCTCCAAAACCAACCTCGCCGCCAAAACTACTGAACCGATTTAAATGACATTTGATACACAGATAGTCTAGACTCTGACAAAGGACTAACTAATAACTTTGTAATGCGAAAAAAGGGTTGTAAAGGGGTTGAAAGGTTGTACGAAATGTTGATTAAATATGCTTCAAAGTTGTAAAAAATTTTACCTTTAAGGAGGTAAAATAAAATAGGGGATGAAAGTTTGTATGGAACTTCGTCACACGCACGTGGACGAAGTCGCAAGCACAGGCTAGTATCTAATTTGCTTGTTTTGAATGACGTCATGCTTTAATAGTCACTTGGGGATTTATTAATATGTCAGTCTATCCATTACAATGTGATGAATGTTTACAATTGTTATTCCAGATGAGTTAGCATTGTATGTATTTTTTCAATATTAATTAATTACATTAATACATACAATAAAAAAAAAACAAATAAAAAAAAACACCTAAAAGTTAATTGCTATGATTGTCCCGTATCGTACCCGGCTTAAAGGTTCCCATAACGCTCGCAGCATTTCCACGTTGAATTGCTAGGGAAATCCTTTGCGCCAGATACAATCCGGAACGTCGATCATGGCCTCTGTGGACAATGCGCCGCCCCAACTCGTTTATAAATACTTTTGCCTCCGCCCCCCACACCCCTGTAGCTTCGAAAGCCACCAGTACGAATAAGTACGTCGTCTCCAAGACCCCGTACTTGATGTGATGAATAGGAATTTCCAAATGTTTTAGGCTTCCATTCTGATCAATCCCACATTCCATTTGAGGTCGTTATTACGACCCCTGAGCTGAAGTTCGTACCTCTTGAGGAGCCCAGCAATAGTTTAGAAACACCAAACGATTACCATTCAACTTTTCCGTCACCGGCGCCACCTTCATACTTCCTCGAATTGGGCTCCCTAAAATATGGTCGAGCGCAGTGATGGCTGGCTCATCCGTCATACTCGTGAACGAATGCTGCTTGTAGACTGGTCTGCTCTTTTCACTACGACTGATTTAATCTTATTGTGTTTTTATATTTGAGCCTAAATGAATTAGTGCTGGTTGGTAGTTTGTATTCACACGTTTCGACTTGTAAAATGTGAACTTACAAGGATTGGTTAAAAGAGCAACACACAAGTTTCTTACTTATTCTTCTTGTGATGGTCTCATCACAAGAAGAATAAGAATAAGCTTTCCGAATAGGCGATAGATTAAAAAAAAATTTTGTCTATTCAAAAGTGCTTAAAATTAAGTTTATTTGAATAAATGATTTTCTATTCTATTCTAATGTATTCATTCTTTATAATAATAAAAAAACTCTTTATTGTGCATAAAAGAAACAAATTATTACAAAAAAGAAAGATATGCTATAAAAGATGACCTTATCGCTCAAAGCAATCTCTTACAGACAACCAGGGAGATAGTATTGGGTAAGAGAAAGATAGGTGGCGCACTATACAAAGTTAGATATTATATGAATACTAAATACATATAGAATAGAATAGAATAGAAAATCATTTATTCAAATAAACTTAATTGAAGCACTTTTGAATAGTCAACAATTTTTTTTTAGTTTAGTTCCTGTGATTAGCGCGGGCAAACAAACAAACTCTTCAGCTTTATAATATTAGCATAGATATATAGAAACAAATGGGTTGCTATAGCGATTCGAAAGAGTTGTGAAAGATTTTTGTTGACGCTAGCATGATGGCCAGATGCGCGCGCGCATTATGGTTGTCAACCATACTTTATAATAACGTATCCTACTTCATTTTTGGTGATTATACTTTACTCTCAACCTTTACTGTGATGCGTCCTCACAAAATACTCGTTATGGGTACTTAACGATTTATAATTACTGAACGAAATGTAACATTTTTCACAGCTATAGTGTAAAAGCACACAGAAATACGTTTTTAAATGAATAAAGCCTATTTTTTCCTATCCAAACCACGTTTATACGTTTGGTTTATGACAAAAAAGCTGGCAACCCTAGCGGGCACTCCAGTCGCGCGTGTCAATGAACTTGGCCGCAGTTCATCCTAGGTTTCTGACTAGAAATGTAGTGTTGGATACTGTTATGTTTCTTAGTCAGACATGTTACAGATTGTTGTAATTTTTTTCTACTCTATATCATTTCAAACAAGTGGTTATTCGTTATATGCTACTGTATGTGATGAAGGACTCGATAGTCTAGCGGTTTGGTATACCGTTTTACTTCCGATAGTAACGGGTTCGATTCTCGCACGGTACAAACATTTGTATTGATTAGTATGATTGTATCATTAACGAAAATAAAATATTAGTATTTATATCAGTTTTCTAGTACACATAACATAAGCTTTGATTACCGTAGATATAGGAGGCCGTTCACCACCGAGGTCGTTCCGATACAAGAAGAGAAATTTAGAGTTTTGTAATGCATCCGTGCGATGCCGGGATGGGTCGCTAGTATAGTATTGTTACTGTTTATCTCATAATTATTTTTTATAATTATAATACGCGATTGATACTAGAAATTATTGATTTTTTTCTTTATTTGTTATTAATGGGATAAACACTATAGTAAAACTTCTTTCGTTGCTATATTTATTTTTTTGTTTATTTTTTAATTTTGGTTTAATGGGATAAACAGTATAGTAAAACTTCTTTCTTTGCTAATGAAACACTCCTGAAAATTCTGATATCTAAAAAAAACATAGTCATAGAAATACTGTAAAGGAAATTGAAAACAATTAGTTAATGCAAATTATCTGCTACTGTATATGATGGATGGACTCGACAGTCTAGATATCTATATGGTATTTCGATATTCATGCAAATAATATTCAATATAAACTTATAGCTAATTGCCAACACGTTTTAAAACTAATTTTACTACTTAAACAATTATACAATGATAAAAATATTCTTATTTTATTTATTATGCAAAAAAAGCCCCATCATAATCAGTCCAACTGTTTCAGATATTAGCCGCAACAAAAAGACAGACAGAAAAAAATTTAAAAAAATGTTATTTTGGTGTATGTACTGTATTTATATTCATATGCATGTAGTAAAAAACGGTTATTTCAATATTACAAACAGACACTCCAGTTTTATTTATATAGATTATATACGATGTTGCATATTATGTAGAAGACAATTGATTATTGAAGTAAATAAATTAATGCAAATAATAAACATACAAGTGTGTGTACAGAATATCACGCGTTATTAGGTTGCAACTGTTCTAATTAATTTGTACACACACCACACCGAAATGTAATCGGTAATTGTGAATTTTAATAAATTGTAAGAACAGAATAGAAAATCATTTATTTACATTTAAGCACTTTTGAATAGTCATTACATTTTTTAATCTACCGCTCATTCGGAAAGATGATAAAATGTTTGTTGTCTCTCGAACTATGCGGTTTGTCTATAGGTATTGTTAGATATATCAACTCTATGTACTAGTAAAAGTATGTATTGTAGTAAAATAACAACTATATAACATTAATTTAACTATGTCTCTAACACAATTCACTTTAGCAATTAAAATACAACCAGCACATCCTGTGTTCAAAGACCGAATGCCGCGGCCTTTTTTTTTTTTTTACTAAATGCTGTTGGCCGTAGCTCCCTTTTATACATGGAGAAGATATGACGGATACGTTATATAGGGGTTCGAACCTCGGCTAGTTTAACGTTTGAATGGACGGGGGATCGATCGGAGGGGTGCCGCGGCTTACAAAAACCCTCCCTTTTATACAGAGAAGATATGAGTGGGGGTTATATGCAACTAGTTTAACGATACCGAGTAATAATGAAACTACCTTCTTTTAATATAAAATATCAGATTTTTCGACAATATCGATGTGAACCCTAACAGTATTATAATTAAATTTATTTTTCAATTTGTTAATTACTAGCGATCCGTCCCGGCGGATAGGAAACGTTTTTTTTATTTGATTGAAATCGTAAACAAGCTGACGACGTACCTGATGGTGAATGGTAACCGTTGCCTACGTGCTGGTTGTCTCTCGGACTATGTTCTTTTTCTGTCTAATATTTCAATTTATTTTTCTATTGGTTGCTTGCTAGCGATCCCTCCCAATGGAATCTTAAACAAGGTGAGGGCGTACCTGACGGTAAGTGGTGACTGTCGCCTAGGTTAATTTAGGACGTTTTAGCCGCTTATGAACATGAAGTTTTTTATATTATAATTTTTTCCCTACCGTCCAGTTCAGTATATAGATCCAATTGAGAAGAACTGACAAGAAACTCAATTGAATTACTTTTTTTTAAAGCCAGTTTATTTACAACAAGCTACTCGCCCCGGTTTCGCATGGGTGTACATGTATTATATATATAAACCTTGTATAACCATGTATTTATTCTGTGTAATTTATATATTTCAATATATATATATATATATTTATGTATATTTAAAGTATATATTATATTTATACAACATAAATTATATATGTACATAGATTTTGTTTAGCTAATTATTTATTACAGTATTAATATCACAAATTTTCGCCATTACTGCCCTACAACGCTTTCTAGTTCTACCAAAAGGTTAGCTGGTAGAAAATGCCATATGGCATTAAGCTCGCCTCTTGTACACTCTTTTAAAGTGCAATAAAGAATAAAAAAAAACCTTCCTATTGAATGACTCTTATCTATTAAAAAATCGCATAAAATCCGTTGCGTAGTTTTAAAGATTTAAGCATACATAGGGACGGACAGACAGCGACAGCGACTTTGTTTTATATTATTTTTACAATTTACAATATATATTTATATAGGTGTCTATGTCTAACGTTGAATAAAAATCCCGTGCATGAACAACTATTGCCATGCACGCTCGTCATTCAAGTAATCGTTTAGTGAGTAATGGGCTTTGGATTCAGCAGCGCAGGACCGATCGTCGTGGTGATCTTAGAAGCCTATGTCCAGCAGTGGACGTCTTCCGGGCTGCGATGATGATGAGAAACGAGCTTTGCAATATGAACAATATTATATGTGACTCCCGTAGTACCACTCATGCTGAAGATCACCGTCCACCACGGCCTCAATGGTCTTGCGGTAGACACCTCTTTGTTACAGATCCGCTAGGGGTTCGAACCTCAGCTTAGGCGGTTATAATTTAATTTCGATTTATTCATTCGACGTGGTCAGGCAGTGGTGTGATAAAATTTTCCGCCTTGTGTATGAAGACTAGTTCTGATAGCTAGTGGTCGCCCAGTCATCGAAATTAGACCATAATGAAAGATACAAAGAGGTCATTGAACCAGCTATAATAATTAAACAAAACATATGCTGCAAGTAATATATATAATCTATACATATAAATAAAATTGGAGCGTCTGTTTGTAATTGAAATAACCGTTTTTACTACATGCATATGAATATTCTCAACCATTCTCAGATTTCAGACTCGACCGATTGGTTTTGCGGCGAGATATTGCATTTTTGTGCATTTTCTACCGCATATATCACGGGGAGTGTTCTGAGGAATTGTTCGGATTAATACGAGAAGTTTTAAATGATATATTTAGGGGAAGGTAAGGTATCCCCTTAAGGGAAAAACTTAACTCTAGGTAAAGTTGGTGGTAAAATAGTAAGATTTCTATTGTTGGAGGTTTGGAGGTAGTGAATTTACTTAACTTTATAACTGCATACTTATTTTTTACTAGCGACTTCGTCCGCCTGGAATTTAACTTTAATTTTCTAAAATAAAAGTAGCCTAAGTTACTCCTTATTACATGAGCTACCTGCCAATAAAAGTCCCGTCAAAATCGGTCCAGCCATTTCAGAGATTAGCCGGAACAGACAGACAGACAGACAAAGATTGTAAAAAATGGTATTTTGTTATATGTAGGTACCATATTTATATTCATATGCATGTAGTAAAAAACGGTTATTTCAATATTACAAACAGACATTCCAATTTTATTTATATGTATACATGCAATATATATAAATAAATATCCGGATATGATTAGTGTATTATGAGTACATACTAAATAGATAATAGGGCGACGTCAGTGTCTTGTGACTGATAACTGATAACTGATAACTGACAACTGATACCCTCTGTGGTGCAGTGATAACGGTAGAGTTTAAATTTAATTACCGGTTCAATGTCACAACTGTCAATCCTATCAAACTAACAAAAATATCTAATACAAAAAAACTACATACATATAATCTATACATATAAATGAAATTGGAGTGTCTGTTTGTAATATTGAAATGACCGTTTTTTACTACAGGCATATGAATATAAATACGGTGCATACACCAAAATAACATTTTTTTACAATCTTTGCCTGACTGTCTGTCTGTTCCGGGTAATCTCTGAAATGGCTGGACCGATTTTGACGGGACTTTTTTTGCCAGGTAGCTGATGTAATAACTTAGGCTACTTTTATTTTAGAAACAGATTTATATAAATTTTAACAACCTTGGCGGTCTAGCGGTGAAGTAATACCGCCTTATTTCCGATGGTCGCAGGTTCGATTTCTCGCACGGGGCAGAGATTTGTATTCATGGGTATGATTGTTTGTATTGGTCTTGGTTTTTTTATATATAATATGTATATCGTCGATTAAATAGAAAAATTATGTTTTTCAGAATCAGAAGCTAGAATTGCCTCCTTTGACTTATGTAGTCAATTAAGTTAACCACGCCTTCTTAATCATTATTTAATACTTTTAAAATGATATATAATACTTCTGTGTAAATTTAAAACTTTAAAGGAAAATAATTTAAATAAATTAAAAAAAAAAGTTTAAATGCTTGTAAAAAAAAAATACATTTTGAATACTGCCATTTTTCTTTTCTAAACTTTATATTTGCATCAGTTAGTTTAGCTAGCTTTACTTGGGTCTGGATGGGGATGTGTGAATCCTGATAACGAAGTCAAAGTTCAATAACTAAAAAAGAGTATAAAACAAAAAATAAATAAAATAGACAAAATTTGTTTTAATTAATTTAATGCTTATTGGTATGTAATATTTTTTCTTATTCTTTTTTGCGGTGAATAAATATAAGAAATAATTACATAGTATAAAACAAATCGCTGTCGCTGTCCGTCCCTATGTATGCTTAATTCTTTAAAACTACGCAACGGATTTTGAAGCGGTTTTTTTAAATAGATAGAGTGATTCAAGAGGAAGGTTCATATGTATAATACATATACACCCGTCCGAAGTCGGGGCGAGTAGCTAGGTAATTATAAAGCTGATGATTTTATTTGTTTGGACGCGCTAATCTCAGGAACTACTGGTTCGAATTGAGAAATTATTTTTATGTTGGATAGTCCATTTGTCGAGGCTTTAAGTTATATAACATTAGGTGACGACCAATAGAAGCGGAGCTGAAATGAAAAATGTTTCAAAAACAGGGAAAATAATTCATATCAGTAATCGTAAATGACAATAAGAGAGATGCTTGTAGAGACGTTTATTGTAGCAGAGCGCAGAAGTGTATAAAACAAATTGTATATAAACAACATCATATTTTGAATATGGATAAAAGAGTATAAAAAATTGCCAGTGATTCTCATTGGATGTCTAACAATATTTGAGCAGTTCCGTTGCGTGCGCTGCGTAAACGAAGTGGCGGGCTCAGCTAGTCTAATAAATAAAGTTACATGATGATTTATAAAGTAGCAAGTTACAACTCATTATATAGTATAAAACAAAGTCGCTGTCGCTGTCTGTCCGTCCCTATGTATGACGACCTCGGTGGTCTAGCGGTCAAGCACACCGCTTTACGGCCGATGGTTGCGGGTTCGATTCCTCGCACGGCACAAACATTTGTATCCATGAGTATGATTGTTTGTATCGGTCTGGGTGTTTTCTATGTATAATATGTATGTATTTACAAAAAAAATATCTATGTATTTGTATCAGTTATCTAGTACCCATAACACAAGCTTTAGCTAGCTTAACTTGGGTCTAGATGGCGCTGTGTGAATTGTCCTGAGATTATTATTATTATTATTATTATTATGTATGCTTAAATCTTTAAAACTACGCAATGGATTTTGATGAGCTTTTTTTTAATAGATAGAGTGATTCAAGAGGAAGGTTTATATGTATAATACATGTACACCCGTGCGACGCCGGGTCGAGTAGCTAGTTTAATGTAAGTATGAGTTACTACATTTAATAACAGTACTATTAAATATAGACTAGACATAATGTTATTACAATTTCCTCATTGTTATCCTCAATTACAATTTTAGTCTTGTTACTCAGCTGTAATTATGTATTTAATATTATCTATACATCTAAATAATATTGGATTGTCTGTTTGTAATATTGAAATAACAGAAAAATATCAGAGATTAGCCGGATCAACCAGACAGACAGGCAGACAAAAATTTTGAAAAATGTTATTAATATTAATAGGATTATACATCTTTACCTACATATAAATAAAATTGGAGTGTCTGTTTGTAATATTGAAATAACCGTTTTTTACTATAAGCATATGAATATAAATACGGTACATACACCAAAATAACATGTTTTACAATTTTTGTCTGGCTGTGTGACTAACATCGGTCCAGACATTTCAGAGATTAGCCGGAACAAACAGACGGACAGACAAAAATTGTAAAAAATGTTATTTTGGTGTTAATACCGTAAAAAACGGTTATTTCAATATTACAAACAGACGCTCCAATTTTATTTATATGTATAGATTATATATATTATTTGCAGCATATGTTTTGTTTAATTATTATAGCTGGTTCAATGACCTCTTTGTATCTTTCATTTTGGTCTAATTTCGATGACTGGGCGACCACTAGCTATCAGAACTAGTACATTCATACACAAGGCGGAATTTTTTTTAATTTTGATGTACCGTATTAATATTAAAAAATAAATTTTTTGAATATTAATACGTATATAATGAATTTAACTTTATTTTTCTAAAATAAAAGCTAGGCTACCTTTATTTTAGAAAAATAAAGTTAAATTCCACGCGGACGAAGTCGCGGGAACAGCTAGTTGTGTAATATAACTGATATAATTTTGTGACATTAATTATTTATCTCATTAACCATATGTTTTTATTCGGTCTTAACACGAATAATTTTATGGCAAATAAAGGTATTTCCTACAATCTATCTCCAAATTTTTATTATTATTATTATTATTTCTTAAAACAAATTCTCATCTCCCCTCTTAAGGAGAGGAGATGGCAACATACCCCCGGCAGAAGCACATCGGCGTATATAGATGGATCTTTTGTATCTCGAATCCCAACCGTCTGAGATTCCAGACTGGTTTATTATTATTGGACATTTATTATTATTATTATTTATTTATTTCAGGCAACTAGACCCATATCATATATACCTTATAGACTAACATACATATAAAATAATATTATAAAAACTAATATATTGATATTGTATGTGCGATCGCGACACTGACGACGGCAATCTGCCACGGTAGCACCGATACACCACACCCTTCGGCCAGTCCTCCATCATGAAGTTTTAGCTACGTTGCACTAGCCGTGGTCACGAGCTGACTCAACCGTTGAGTTATGTACTGCGTCAGACTGATACGAGTTTATTTTTTTTTGGACTACTCTAATGCTATTGGCCGCAGCTGGCCTTTACAGCTTTACAGATAGGGGGCGAGTGCAGATGGCACTCCAAACCAAAGGACTTATGGAGCGGCTGAAGGCCAACTCTCGCCTGATACGACTTTAACCTGAGGCCACCGCTAGGGGTCGTAATTTCGATCCTCACTTGTTCTGGACGCGGGATCGATCGGAGGATGAGAGCTAGGGGTTCGAACCTCGGCTCAGGCCGTCGTAATTTCGATCCCCGAGTGGTGTCGAGTTGTCGAGTAAAAGAGGAATGTTTTGAATCGCGTACCTGTGTTTGGAAAATGCCTTTGGTTCCTAAATTTATGTTCTAATTTGACAACATGAACACCTATTAGTTAGCAGTTAACCATATTTCCGTGTATTCCTCGATTTTCCATTACATTACACGCGTAATAGTGTACTAATTCATTTTGGTAATTACTATTTGCTAATTGTGTACATCCGTAGTTTACATACAGACATACATGACCTCATAAAGGGCCAGTATATCCCCGCACAGTATATACATTTGTTACATACAGTGTTTATACACTTGTATTCACGTGCATGACTTGTAGGTGTTTTGTATGAGTACACCCATCCACATTCATATGTAACACCTTTCTTAAAATATTATCTTCATTCCTACACATTACATGTCCATACTACGATAGACGATTACTCTTCAACCTCTCCGACACCGGCGCCATTTTCATTCCATCTTCCTCTAATGTATTCATTCTTTATTTTATCCATTCTTGTCACACCACACATTCACCCAGAGAGAGAGATGCAATATAAATGTTTGTTTGTGTGTACTTTATTGTACAATAATATTATAAATACAATTGATGACTTATCCCAGAAGAGGGATTAATGTTTAACGTATGTCTTGTAATAACTACTTATTATTAGAGATATTATGTTTAATCTATATAAACTTATTTGCGGCAGTTAATTAATGTCTATGGTCACGTTTAGAGTATTTGTTGAATTATTACGCTATTATTTTTTGTTTGTCTATTACAAGTAATTTGCCTGTTTAAAGCAAGCAGATTAATCGACAAATGATCGCGTGTTTATATGCGTCGAGATTGCTAATAATAGAAAGATATGTTACACATGTTACAGATTAAAAATACGACAGTCTTAGACTAGAATAGAAAATCATTTATTCAAATAAACTTAATTTAAGCACTTTTGAATAGTCTTAAATTTTTTTTATCTACCGCTCGTTCGGAGAGCTCATTCCCAAGTTCGCAAGTCTCGTTACAAGAAGAAATAACAAGAAACTTGTGTGTTGCTCTTTTAAATAATCCTTGTAAGTTTACATTTACAAGTCGAAACGTGTGAATACAAACTACCAACCAGCACAATTTTTTTTTGGGTCAAATATGTATACAATAAAATTAAGTCAGTCGTGGTGATAAGAGCAGACTAGTCCCTATAAGCAGCACTCAATCACGAGTATGACGGATGAGCCAGCCATCTCTGCGCTCGACCATATTTTAGGGAGCCCAATGACCCGGCCCACCACGCCGCCACACGTCACGCCACGCCAGACTCGCCTTTTAATTCTAAATGTTGTTATAAGTGGTATTAATAATATCTAAGGACTGTTCAAACAGCGGCATCTCTTCATAGCATAACGTAATGGAGAAATAATTAAAGAATCTGCGCTCAAATGATACCAATATAAAATAAATAACCCTGGACAATTACCACAGCCTGAAATGAAAATGCTGAAATGGTCATACTTGTTAATTTTTTTTTATGGATGGAATTTAATAATGTAATGGTGCACCATGGTGGTGGGGCACCAGTGGAGGATGATAAAATGAACATGAGGTCAGGTCAGTTAGCCCATCGTGACAAATTCACCAAGGATTTATCACGATGATTTCCAGGGCCACTTGGAGGTCAACTTGACTTGGTACATTGCTAGCAATGGTCGCTAGCTATTAGTCCACATTACTAATAATCCCCTTCCCCCCAGTGATAAGGCTTGTCCACTCCTAACCCTTCTAGCATCTAGCCCTATTTTTAATAGCTATTTTAATTTATATAGCAAAGCAACGTTTGCCGGTACACCTAGTATGTCTATAAAATTATTCATAAAATTATAACTTGCATTATTAAAGTTGTTCTATCGTTAACTTACGGCAGAACGGTTTTCAGCCTTTAAGTTTATTAAGTGTATGAACCAACGCTCAAGTATCTCAGTAAATTTCTCCCTACAGTAACGTAAAGGTCGTGACTCGACTGTACTTTATTTTATATCTAACCTTTGAAGTTCATATTACATGTTATATTTTCTGCTTGAACTTTTACCCATAATACTATTATATACTGTTTTAAATTTGATGCGGCTATTACATTTTTTTATTTGTATTTTAGAATAAGAACAGAATAGAATAACATTTCTTACATCACACATCACAACACAAAGAACGATGCTGACAAAATGTAAATAAAAAACAGTGCATTAAATTAGAGATGAATACATTATATATAGAAAATAAAAATAAAAGAACAATAGAATAACAAACAAATAAAAAACTGTTAGTCGCAGCTGTTCTTTACAGCTTCACCGGACGATAGGGGGCGAGTGCAGATGGCACTCGAAACCCGCGGAAGGACTTATGGAGCGGCTGAAGGCCAACTCCCGCCTTACGGATACGACTTTAGTCTGAGGACATATATACCGCTAGGTGTCCGAACCTCGGCCCAGGACGTTGTAACATCGATCCCCGTTTGAATTGGATGGATCATCGGGAATTACGTTTAGATGCTGTTTTTAAAGAAAATAAAAAAAAAATACACCAAATCTAACAGAACACATTGGTAAAACTAGTAACTTGTAGAATTAATGTAAACAAAAGAGGAGGATGTAAAAAAATGTTCAGACTGTAACAAATAACATTAAATTTATTATAAACGATCATGTACCTTTTCATGTACGATATTCCCCTGAGCTACATTTTCGTACAACACGGATTTCCTATTATCAGACACGAGGAAAGATGTTAATAAAGAATTCATTCTCAGAATCGTGATACGTTTTTAGATAAAGTGTTTTATAAGGTGAGAGTACAGTATATGTTGAACGTAATAAATGGGATCGAGGGAGTAATTTTATTTACTGTTATTGTAGCATACATATAATTTTAACTGTTTTCAACTCACAAAATGTATTTTTTGGTATTTTCTTCAGCTTACTGCGTCACTTCGTTTCTAATTCAAAATCTGTCTATTAAAGAGATTACAGCGTTTCCTCCGATCGATCATCCGTCCAATTGAAACGGGGATCGAAATTACGACGGCCAGAACCGAGGTTCGAACTCCTAGCTATTCCTCAGACTAAAGTCGTCAGGCGAGACTTGACCTTCAGCCACTCTATAAGTCCTTTCTTGGTTTGTAGTGCCATCTGCACCGCCCCCTATCGTTCTATGAAGCTGTAAAGGCCATCTGCGGCTAACAGCATTAGAGTAGTCCGAAAAAAAACGTGATTGTACTCATTAGTTGTTATCTGCCCCGGCGCCATCACCATCCGCTGATAACTCCCTGACTCATTAATGTTACGCTAAAATTGTACCAAGATGATAACAATAAATGGACCATATTATTTGCATATTGCTTGCTCTGCTTTGCATTTAGGTGATGCCTAGTTTTCATTGAGATCGATCGCCTACTTCGTCCACGCCTACATTCTTCACCACAATATAAAAATAGTAATAATTAAAAGTCTTTATTGAGCATAAAAGAAGCATATAATTATAAAAAAAACAAAGCAACCTCTTATAGACAACCAGACATATAAAACAAAAAATGTACTAATTGTTACCTAAAAAGGAATGTTTCCTTACTAAGTCTTTATTCCATCCTTAATAAGTCTGTCTAATTAATGAAAGATTTGTTTTGTCGCAAAATTCTAATTGTATTGTCTGGTATCTTAAATATTATTACTTTAAGGTTTGGTAGTTTGATCTAGGTAAAATAAAAAATACCAGAGCTCCAACTAAATGTCTTGCCCTTTTCTAATATGTCGATAGAATAAAAAAATACTGTTCAAAAGATTATTTATATTCTGTTAGTAAATCTATTAATCTCTTTATTCAACAGCTTTTTCAGCGCCTTCTAAAAAACTGAACTATTATCAAATTCCGCGTGATTAGAATATCCACAGGCTGTCTTTGAACATCTGTTCCGTTGGATCTCCCTGGGGCCCTATGGGCGAACCTTTAGTCCATTAAAGTTTCAAGGTGACGATCAGAACACTTTGGCCGCCCGCCAACATTCCCATCTCAGCACATAGTCCGAGCAGGCCGCTATTAGCATTATATCAAACATTGTTAGCTTATTAGATGATACGAGCGGTATGTAACAGGTAGTGAACAATTTTCTACATCTGGCGTTCGTGCACGTAACACGATTCATGTTTTCGCAGACCAGCTATAAATAGCTTAATTTATGAGACTTCGACGCAATTAGTTACGATTTTGCAATATCTGTCTCGATATTTGTTGTATATATTTTCTTTTGTGCAATGCTTTTTTCACACTACATGATTATAAGGAAAAGAATTTAAATGTTTACAATTCTGAAGCATACATTACAATTGTAAATGGTTTTAAAAAAATAATCTGTTTTTAAACATTAGCTGAACCAATCAACTGTGACGGAGAGCGTATTACACAAGCAACTGGCACCACGCGAAGGACGATCTCTAGAATCTGCAATCAGTGTTCAATCCAATAATTAGTTTGCTCACATTTGCAATTCTAATATGAATAATTGTGAACATCCTTTACATTTATGAATTCACTTGATTATATGTAATGTTTTCTTTAATTAAATAAATCTTTCCTTGTTACAGAAATGTGAAATATCGCGAGCCAATGCGGTGGGTTACCCTCATTAGGACTGGCTGGTGCCTCATGCTGATATCAAATCGATAGCCAGGGCTGTAAGTTATCAGACAGTATATATTTATTGATATTGTTCAATGTTTTAAGAAAATTCTCACCATCGGGTACCTTGTGTGAAATCTGTGTTTCGTGTATAGGAATTTCTTTCTCATTTATTTCTGCCACCAAGGAGCTTGTTTTACACGTTGTGTTCCGGTTTGCAATGAAATTACAGCTTACTTAGGCGTAATACCTCAGGCATTATATATGAGAACGTTTAATTTCATGAGCGACAGAACGTATTTCGTCGCATATCATATAGCTGTGTCCGTTTATAGGGAAAATTAATTGCTGGTATTAATTTTTAGGTCTGTTTAATGCAGTTTAATAAGTACATTGACGCAATCGTAATAACCTGATAATCATAATCTTTTAAACACAGCTTGACGTTGGGCATTTTATCATCGCTGGACTTTAGATCGTCTTTGAAGTCACATGTTTAGGTTACTTACCCAAATTGTACGCGGCAAGTTGTTGATACTTGAATGGTTTCCTGTAAATTAATGAAGTGACGACTGTGTCCAATATTTGTCCAATGTTCACTGAGCACTCCTATGGTTTCAGGCTTCACAGCCAAGTTAATTAATACGATCTATTAGTTCCATCGGACTGAATAAAATTTTCATTGTTTTGTTGCTGGCAGCTTGTCTACCATTCTTTTTATAAACATTGTATGTTTGATATCTGAAATGAAATGATATTTATTCACTAGATGTTAAAAAACTAAAACACACATTAAACAAACAAAAAAAAAAACTCAAACATTGCAACAATTACAAAAAAAAATTACAGTTATCATTTATTGTTATAAAATTACAAATTACGTGTGTGTGTGTGTGCGTGCATGTGTATGTGTGTCGAAGCATCTACCGAATTGGTCTGTGCTCATCATAATCCTGCATTTTATATGTCACTTTTGACTATTTCTTTTACCTCCTTCGCTGTGTGCCCTATTGGGAAATATACACATTTATTACTATTATTTGATTTTTAATAAAATAGTAGTTGTGTTCCCGCTACAGTCTCAATTTTTGTTTGTATTGTGCGAGTAAAAGGGTCCAAGTCTAACGCTATTTCATACCTGATTGGAACAACTTACCGTCGATTTTTTTCTGCTATAGGCTGTGGGGAAATAATCCTTATATATAAAAATTACGTATCACGTTGTTTGTCCGCGATGGACTCCTAAACTACAGAACCGATTGCAAATTTGATTTGCACTTTGTGTGCAATTTGATCCAACTTTAAAGATAGTGTAGCTTTCATCTCAATATATGGTCGCAATATATTTTATTCAAGAACTTTAGCCACAGCAACGCCTGGCTATTTCAATTTTTGTCTGTCTGTCCGTTTGTTCCGGCTAATCTCTGAAATGGCTGGATTTTGACGGGACTTTTTTTGGCAGGTAGCTGATGTAACAAGGAGTAACTTAGGCTACTTTTATTTTAGAAAATAAAGTTAAATTCCACGCGGACGAAGTCGGAGCTGCAGCTAGTTGTATAATAAATGCCTATAGTTTTAAATAGTTTATTATAATAAAGACGAATTTAAACATAAATTAAAGGATTTATTATTAAAGAAGTGTTATTAATAGTTATTATACAATTAATGATTTATAAGATAAGTTTAATGGACATGACATATAAATAATTATTAACAAATTGATATTTTCCTTATTTAACATGAATTTATTTTAGACATTCGATTAATTAATTATAAATTATGTTATGTAAAAAAATTCATAATTCAACACAATGTAAATTATTATGAATAAATTTAATTTAATGTTAATGATTGGATCGGTGTTTCCCAATGGTACGCGTACCCCCAGGGGTGCGTGATGTTGCATCAAGTACGTGCGGCTATCAGTAAAACAAACATACACACTCACACACTCTCACATTTATAATATTAGTGTGATTGCTACAATAAGGGGTACGAAAGGTTTGAGGTCTTTTTTGAAGTGGTACGCAGCAAAAACTATTTGGGAACCAGTGGCTTAGATGAATTAATAATAATATCACAGGACAGTTTATACAGCGTCATCAAATACACTATAGAATTCTCACAGTGACTTCTCTGTATATCATGGAGATCGGTGTATTCGGTAAAAAACATCCAAAAAAAAATTCATTTGAATACAAACAAAATTAGTTTTTTGTATTTGTAAAATTCTCTTCATCAAAAAAGTTGCTATTAAATACATAAAAATATAAAAAAATCCCCCGTCAGTTTGTTTAAAGAATTGACCATAACATTTTTTTAAATACACAAATTCCGAAATTGGCTAATTGACAATTGTTTTTATACCATAAATCTACATATTTTACATAGAAAACTAGGAGT
Organism: Achroia grisella; assembly: GCF_030625045.1. NCBI lineage: Eukaryota > Metazoa > Arthropoda > Insecta > Lepidoptera > Pyralidae > Achroia > Achroia grisella. The sequence continues at coordinate 989,133 of NW_026712898.1, forward strand.
TGTATGTACCGACACAAACAATCAAATAATGTATACAAATGTTTGATAGTAAAATTAATGGTATTGTTTGATATATTTGTATAATATTGATTGACACCTAACCAAAATAAATGTCATGTTTACCTATATTTGACATATAATACAATTGTTATAAATAAATTAAATTTAATGTTAATGATTAAATGAATTAATATTATTATCATGCCAAAACAATTCATACAGGTCAATTTTATTAATACTGACATTCTTGTTAATATTTATAGACAACTTGCTATGCAAATAAATACATTTCATTTCATTTCATCTACCGTGATAATGCTGAGTTTATATTATAGATAGACAATAATACAATATACAAAAAAAAATTCACGAATACATACATATTATAAAGAAAACACCCAAACGAATATAACAATCATAATCATGAATACAAATGTTGATGCCTTATTACGAGGAATCGAACCTGCGGCCATGGGTACATGTATTATATATATAAACCTTCCTCTTGAATCACTCTATCGACTAAAAAAAGCGAATTTGAAATGAAAATTTTTAAAGATTTAAGCATACATGGACGGACCAGACAGCAGAGTTTTGTTTTATACTATGTAATGATGTTGACACACATACAGCGCCATCAACTTTCACGTTTACTAATAAGACTTTTGAATAATAACAACTGATATGAATACAATTTTTTTTTATAAATAAATAAATACATAACATTAGATAACATACATAACATTTATTAATTTTTTTTATAAATAAATAAATAAACACATAAGGTTTGGAACCACACTATGTGTCTGGCTACGAGCAGCGCAAGTTATAATAATGCTACGAACAATATATGGAGTTTCTTAAAATAACGAATTTGACATGAAAATTTTTACACCTTTGTTACCTGGGGATCGTTCTTACCTGTGTTGGGGACACACATACAAGAACTTTCACGTTTACTAATAAGACGTATACTGGTCGTCGTTGGCTCTTGGGCTATAAGTTAGACCCTTTAATTTCCTTCCTAACAACTCAAGAATGATTTAGTTATCAAAACGTCATTAACCACCGCCCCTTCATTTGCAGGCTAATAACTCCGGCAGCTATGCGACTGTGCCACGACGCGCAGCCGTCTCGCAGACGCAACCCTGATGCCAAGTTATTCACTCCACGTTTTACATAAATAGTGTATATTGAAATATTTGTGATTCATTTACAAGTGCGTTATTTTAACACACATGTGAAGTGTAGTGTTGGTGATCGTGTTTTATCTGGACTCCTCCGGTCGTAACCGATTTCGGGTGGCTCGGTGGACCGCGGCCCGATGTTGGCTGCGTCATGGCGTTCATGACGAAGAAGAAGCGATACAAGTTCGGCGTGCAGTGCTGCCTCGAGGAGTTGACAGAGGTTCCGTTCGTTTCGGCGGTGCTGTTCGCCAAGGTCAGGCTGCTCGACGGCGGCAACTTCCAGGAGCACTCCAGCAGGTTAGTCACAGTAATGTATTTTTTTTTTTAAATAGAGAATCTCTTTGTTGTACTCAATACTTTAGCGTTTGCGCCTGTGGTTTACGCTCGCTTCAGCAGAGTTTATTATGATTTAGCAAATTTTGATTTTAGTAGGTGTCATTAGAATATTATTATTGAAATATATATATTTTTAGAAATATATACAATTATTTATATAACAAAACATAAGACAAAATTACCGAAGAAACAAAAACAACAAAAATAAAAAATACGAAGACAATCAAAACAATATAAAACAGGAATAAAAGAACAAAACAAAACAACAATAGAGATAAAACAAAACAAATAACAGAAGATTAAACAAAATAACAAAACGAAAAGCAAAATAGAGACGTTCACAGTAATGTTGTAACATTTGCTATTGAGTATCTAAATATATATAACTCAAAGGACTGCCTGACATAGTGATCTAGTCAGGCTGCTCGACTGCGGCAACTTCCAGGAGCACTCCAGCAGGTTGGTCACAGTAATGTTGTAATATTTGCTATTGAGTATCTAAAAATCTAAATATATGTAACTCAAAAGTGACTGACTGACATAGTGATCTATCAACGCACAGCCCAAACCACTGGATGGATCGGGCTGAAATTTGGCATGCAGGTAGATGATATGACGTAGGCATTCGCTAAGAAAGGATTTTGATTAATTCTACCCCCAAGAGGATAAAATAAGGGATGAAAGTTTGTATGAAACTTTGTCAATTTTAAACCTATCGGGCTGAGACTTTGCATGTATAAAGCTACTATGACGTAGGCATCCCCTAAGAAATGATTTTGATAAATTCCACCATTGCAAGGGGATAAATTAACGCGAGCGAAGCTGCGGGTTAACACCTAGTTTAGGAAAAGAAACTATTATTTTATTCCACATCAAGAACCAATCTACATTTATATGTAGGTATTTAATTTGCTGGTACTAATATGTTGTTAATTGCCATTTGGCACGATGTATCTTTGTTAACTAAGATCGCGCAGTATTTGATTAGTTCTAATATAATTACATACTGCTTTCTAATTACCCATTGTACACTGTACACGTAGAATATTCCAGTGAATTGTAGTGTAAATACTAATATTATAAACGCGAAAGTAACTCTGTCTGTCTGTCTGTCGCGCTTTAAGTATAAAACGAATCAAATTGTAATAGATTGATTTGTTAAATAATATGTATAAATATAAATTATGTATAGAATTTATATTTATACATATTTATAGAGGAAGTATGAAAGTGGCACCGGTGTCAGAGAGGTTGAAGAGTAATCGTCTATCATGGTATGGACATGTAATGCGTAGGAACGAGGATAATATTTTAAGATGTTACAAATGAATGTGGATGGTTATAAGGGCAGAGGAAGACCGAAAAAGAGATGGATGGACTGTGTGAAAGATGATATGGTAAGAAAGGGAGTAAATAACGGGATTACTGCGAACAGAGATGAATGGAAACGAAAAACATATTACGACGACCCCAAATAAATGGGATAAGGAAGAAGCAGATGATGATGTATAGAATTTATATATATGTTCCTTTAATATTAGACATAGACACCTATATAAATATACATTGTAATTAAACTGGCTTTTAAAAAAAAGTAATTCAATTGAGTTTCTTGCCAGTTCTTCCCAATTGAATCTATATACCGAACTGGACGGTAGGGAAAAATTAAAATTATAATGTAAAAATTTGACGTTCATAAGCGGCTAAAATGTCCTACATGAATAAATGATTTTGAATATGAAGTGTATATTTATATGTGTCTATGTCTAACATTAAATGACAATGAAAAGGTACTTGAATATACTGTATTGCAATCGAACCTATGACCATGGGAAAGTAAGCCAACTACACAGCGAAGGTCGTAAAAATATCTCAATTTATAAAAGCCCTTTCTATCTGTATATATATAGTTTCTATCCACAGTTTACATCCTATAGTATCGAGTCGCTACTTATATTATAAACTCACTACATAGTATAAAACAAAGTCGCAATCACTATCTGTCCCTATGTATGCTTAAATCTTTAAAACTACGCAACGGATTTTAAAGCGGTTTTGTTTAATAGATAGAGTGATTCAAGAGGAAGGTTTATATATATAATACATGCATAATAATGTAGAGAAACACTGATAAATTTAGAGTTTTCTAATGTGATATCGTTAATAAACACATTTTTTTGTGCTTACATTGCAAACGCTGGCTGAACCCCATGAGATAAATCAAAATAAAGTACTACAGTATTGTACACCTTAAAAGGGTCGAAAAAAGTCCGCTATGATATATCATCATATCTATCTATCATCATAGATACTTATATATATAATAATAATAATAATAATCTCAGGACAATTCACACAGCGCCATCTAGACCCAAGTTAAGCTAGCTAAAGCTTGTGTTATGGATCCTAGACAACTGATACAAATACATAGATATATTTTTTTTTGTAAATACATACATATTATACATAGAAAATACCCAGACCGATACAAACAATCATACTCATGAATACAAATGTTTGTGCCGTGCGAGGAATCGAACCCGCGACCATCGGTCGTAAAGCGGTAGACTAGACCGCTAGACCACCGAGGTAGTCATAGATATAGATATATCATCATAGATACTGACGGACTATAGGTAGAATACTGACGGATCCGACTATTAAATTAATAGTCAGATCCGTCACTACTCTACGACTATGACGATATATGTCTATCTCTTATGGGTAACCCATAATAACTATTTTTTAATCTTTACATTTCACGGGACACAATGACCACGTGAAAGTAAGCCAGCTAGAGACCCAAGATCGTCAGTATCTCGGTTTACAAAAGCCATTTTTATTACTGTATCTATATTTATTAATTTGTAAACTTTACATCAATGATTATATGTAAAACTAGCTGTTCCCGCGACGTCGCGTGGAATTTAACTTTATTTTTCTAAAATAAAAGTACCCTAAGTTACTCAGTATTACATCAGATACCTGCCAAAAAAAGTCCCGTCAAAATCCGTCTAGCCATTTCAGAGATTAGCCTGAACAAACGGACAGACAGACAAAATTGAAATAGCCAGGCGTTGCTGTGGCTATTTCAATTTTGTCTGTCTGTCTGTTTGTGGTATTGAGATGAAAGCTATCCTATCTTTCAAGTTGGATCAAATTGCACACAATATGCAAATCAAATTTGCAATCGGTTCTGTAGTTCAGATCAGAGATTAGCCGGAACAAACGGACCGACAGACAGACAGACAAAAATTATATAAAATGTTATTTTGGTATATGTTCCGTATATATATTCATATTTATGTAGTAAAAACTGTTATTTCAATGTTATTTATATGTGTAGATGTTTTAACAGCAATCCTTGCACTAAGCAATATTTCCTTGCCCAGTTTACTTCCGGTGGTGTGACGTTAACCCAGATATTCCGCCCTATTTTGTTCATTGTCATTCACAGCAATAACCGGCAATGTCACACACAATGTCTAGTTCCAGTTTTATATCATGTCCGGACACTGATAGTGTTATATAGTTAATATATATGAATGAACTACCTGCCGAGGTTTTCTCGAGAGACTACAGCATGGGGTTTTTCAAGAAGGGTATATTAAGGTTTCTTAAGGGTCGGCAACGCGTATGTGACACCCCTGGTGTTTCAGGCGTCCATAGGCTACGGTAACCGTTTACCATCAGATGGGCCGTATGCTTGTTTGCCACCTAAGTGGTATAAAAAAAAATACATATATGTATAGAAGATAGTGTTGGCGCCATACTATATTTATCTTTATATATAAGAATAGAATAGAAAATCATTTATTCAAATAAACTTACATTGAAGCACTTTTGAATAGTCATTACATTTTTTTAATCTACCGCTCAGTCGGAAAGCTGTCTCATCACAAGAAGAACGAGCAAGAAACTTGCGTGTTGCTCTATTAAATAATTTTATTATTACTTTACATTTTTAAGTTTATGTGTGTGAATACAAACCACCAATTAGCACTAATTCAATTAAATACTCAAATAGAATATATATACTACTCTTACTTGACATTTATCCTTATATTGAGATGTAAGCTAAATATCTTATAAATTTAGTAAACATATCTCAAACGGTTATTTAGATATTAATGTCCAAAAATCGTCATTTTTATCACTGATCAACTATAGATCAAAATTATATATATATATATATATGACATAGGAAGTTCAAATTTGGCATGCAGATAGGTAATTAGGTACGAAATATACTGTAAGCCTTCGCAAGTTCTAAACATGTTACTTGTCGGTTCCTATTTTAATATTAGTAGTAACTAGCAATCGAAAGTAATAATTGTGTATATGTTTTACTGATAGCCGTACCTTGATGTTAGAACTTAGGCTACAGTATATTATCCGATTTAAGTTATAAGAAGAAATGATATTTTATATTGTTATAAATACATTTCAGGACAGACCATTGAACTTGGCACCCATTTAGATCTCACCTCTTTTGTCGTAGAAGTCAACAATCAAGGCATATATCATAATATTAAACTCGGCTATCATTTCACATTTATGTTTTTGATGGGATCCTATCTTATAAGTATAATTAGTAAATCATGGGATCTTAACACGTTTTATTTTATTATATATAGTGTTTCAACCGCCATTATCACGGGTAATGTAATGTACATTCAGCAGTTTAGCAGTTTAGTTGTGAACAAGTAACAGATATGTAAACACGAGAATATAGGTTATATCCAAACAAACAGTGTAAGCTGTTGACCATTTAATAATTTAATGCTGTGGTTCCCAAATAGTTTTTGCTGCGTACCACTTCAAAAAAGACCTCAAACCTTGAGTACTTCTTATTAAGCAATAACACTAATATTATAAATGTGCAAGTTTGTGAGCGTGTGTGTATGTTTGTTTTACTGATAGCCGTACCTCTTGATGCAACTTCACGCATCCCTGGGGGTACGCGTACCACTAGTTGGGAAACACCGATTTAATGTATTTGTAATTTGCACTCGTAAATTTTGCGTCACTTACCTACCTTTTTCTATGCATTAAAAATTGGACACCGACCCACCGGGATGTCGGGCTGCCCTCAATTATGTAGCGGAGACAGCTGGGAGCCGGGAGCCGGGCTGCGGACGCCTCCGCATTCCTCCGCGCCCCTCCCTAACTGCTCACTTCCCACTGCGCTACAACGAACGGTATCACTTAAAAATGTCACATGCCGTAATTATCTGGACTGCGTTTCTCCCTAACATTTCGTAGATTAAATAGAAAAATGACATTTTTCAATATTAGAAGCTAGAATTGCCTTTTTTATATGAGTCAAGTAAATTAACCACGCCGTCTTAATCTGTTGTAGAAATCATCATCATTGCCTTGTCTTTATCCCATTATTTGGGGTCGGCGCAGTATGTCATTCTCTTCCACTGCTCTCTATCGGTCGTCATATCTAAACATACTCTTCTTTTATTCATATCATCTTTCACACAATCCATCCATCTTTTCTTAGGGCGTCCCCTCTCTTTACATCCATCCACATTCATATTATACACTTTCCATAACACATGGTCCTCGTTCCTCCGCATAACATGCCCATACCAGCTCAATCTGTTACCTCGCAACTTTTCTATAACCGGCGCAACTTTCAAACTTCCACGTATATACACATTCCTTATTCTGTCATTCCTGGTAACCCTACACATCCATCTTAACATTCTCATTTCTAACATGCACACGCCTTTCGTCCATCCCTTTTACGGCCCAACATTCAGATCCATACAAAATGACAGGTCTTATGATAGATTTATAAATTTTACTCTTTAGTTTCAAGGGCATTCGGGGGTCGCATATCGTTCCCGAGACCTGTCGCCATTTCATCCTTCCCGCACTAGTTCTGTGCCTTACATCGCGGTCTATGTCGGCATTGTTCTGAATAATTGAACCTAGGTACCGAAAATCGGAGCAGAGCAGAAGCATTACACCGTTTAGACAGATTGGCTTGAAAGTTGGATGGCTGTTGCAGAAATATGTAGTAAAACTGTTTGTGAGTGGAAAAATGTATTTAATGATTATATGGTAGACAGTGAAGTGACATAATATATAATTTTGATTAAAGAATACAAGAAAACTTCAACAATATTAATATCAAAAGAGTTTCTCAACAGAATCATTAACTAAATACTTTTAAAATGATATATAATACTTCTGTGTAAATTTGAAACTTTAAAGGAAAAAACTAATTTAAAATAATTAAAAAAAAACTTTATATGTTTGTTTTATAAAAAATGTACATTTTTTAATACTGCCATTTTTCTATTCAACCAACAATTTGTAGGCTTACTAATATTATAAACAAGGAAGTTAGTAAATATGAATTGATGGATGTTTGTTACTCTGACGGCCGCGGTGGTGTAGCGGTTTAACACACCGCTTTACTTCCGATAGTCGCGGGTTCGATTCCTCGCACGGTGCAAACATTTGTATTTATGAGTATGATTGTTTGTATCGATCTTTGTGTTTTCTATATATTATTTGTATGCATTTACAAAATATATATATACAAGTTTTTGTATCAGTTGTCTAGTACCCATAACACAAGCTCTGCTTACCGTGGGACTAGATAGCGCTGTGTTAATTGTCCAGGGTTATTTATTTATTCTTTCACGCAATAACTACTAAATGGATTTCAATGAAACTTTAAAATAATATAGCTGATACATCTGGAAGTGGTGTACTTTTTAAAGTCAATGCATTTACCAATTCACCAATAAAAGCTCGATGATTTTCATAATTCGGCCTATTCCCGTCATTCTTACGAACTTTATCTAATTAATAATAATCTTTATTTACTGCTCACAAGGAAACTTACAATATTGAACAAAGTAACAAAAGTATGTATTTAATCTTACAAGCTATTCCTTGTGACAGTCTGGAGTCTGAACTAAGTCGAAACCTGTACAGATCTCCATGCTCTCTCCGAAGACTTACTGGTATTTAATAAATCAATTAAACTAGAACTTTTGAATAGTCATTACATTTTTTTTAATCTACCGCTCGTTCGGAAAGCTGTCTCATCACAAGAAGAACGAGCAAGAAACTTGCGTGTTGCTCTTTTAAATAATTTATTATTACTTTACATTTTTAAGTTTAAGTGTGTGAATACAAACCACCAATTAGCACTAATTCTATTAAATACTCAAATAGAAAAAATATTGAATATATAACCAACTGGTTAAACAATTAATAAGAGGAAATCGGTCATAGTGATTAGAGCAGACCAGTCCCTACAAGCAGCCAGACATAAGAAGAATGAGCAAGACACTTGCGTGTTGCTCTTGCATATACAGTAAATGTACATATAATAAATTGATTTTTTTATATATTTGGATTCGTAAATTCTTAGACTCCATTGCGATTTTATACAGTAGAAGTTTTAACAGAACTTTTCATTGTATAAAGGAAATATATTATACATAAAATACTATATTCACTACATAGTATAAAACAAAGTCGCTGTCGCTGTCTGTCCCTATGTATGATTAAATCTTTAAAACTACGCAATGGATTTTGAAGCGGTTTTTTTTAATAGATAGTGATTCAAGAGGTAGGTTTTTATATACAATACATGTACACCCGTGTGAAGCCGGGGCGAATAGCTAGTAATGTATATAATAGACTTAATATATGGACTTTGTTTAAACAATTTAGCAATTTCGCAATTTAAAATTTATGTCTGTAAAGTAGATAAGTTCTACAGCATCTGCACGTATTTCTGTATATATATATATATATATATATATATATATATTCGCCACATATATATAGTATTTCCAATGTTTACTACGAACATAACTGAACTGCTAGTATTCAAATGATATCGCTTTATTTCCGCGATGATATTAAAATAGATTATACAAACAGAGTAACACGGAAATTGAGCTCTCTGATGCTAAATAAAGAGATGCAAGTACACATACAGTGTTACAATGTATTACACTACCAGTATATATGTATATACAATGTTTCTATTTAAGACTAGCTGTATAAGCGACTTCGTCCGCGTGAATTAAACTTTATATTTCTAAAATAAAAGTAGCCTAAATTACTCCTTATTACATCAGCTACCTGCCAAAAAGCTAAAAGTCCCATCAATATCGATACAGCCATTTCAGAGATTAGCCGGAACAAACAGACAGACAAAAATTCTAAAAAAATGTTATTTTGGTGGTATGTACCGTATTTATATTCATATGTATGTAGTACAAGACGGTTACTTCAATATTACAAACAGACATTCCAATTTTGTTTATATGTATAGACTAGCTGTGAACTACGATTTCGTCAGCGTGAAATTTACCTTTTTTTTATTATTAAATTATGTAACGTTTCAAAAATAGTAGACTAAATTCCTCCTTTTTTGCTATCTGCGAGTGAAAGTAAAAATCGGTCCAGCCGTTTCGGAGATTAGCAAGAACAAACAGAGGGACAGACATAATTTTTTTTTAATTATACACAACTTCAAAATTGCTTTAGTGAATAGCTTTTAACTTAAAATCAAAGACACACTTTGATTTTATTTATTTGTATCGACAGTAAGGTAATCAAAATACCCGTAGTAGGGTGTTTTATGGAAAGATTGTTAAGAAACAAAATAAATTGTATAAGAACAGAACTTCGTAATATATATTTTTTTTGATGTAATATTTTATATGTGTTTAGTGAAAATCTGTTAATTTGAAATTAAAAGATACACTTCAATTTTATCTGTTTGTATAAGCTAGAGAAGAAATAAAAATACAAGAAGTACATAGTGAAATAAATAGCACTGGAACAGAACTCTAAACCTTTTTAAATTATTCTTTGATGCAAGTTTTATATGTATTTAGTTATAATCTGTTAATATGAAATTACAAACCAACACTTAAATTCTATTTATTTGTATATATATATATGTTTAGTTGGCAACGTTGTAAATATACAATTTCTTAGCGATACAATGTCAAATTCGCCACTCACGTGCGACCGTGTGACGAGATGATGAGATGAGTCATCTGGGATGACAACTTGACGGTATTCGATAATTGTTCTGAATTTTATTGTTCTAGTTTTATAATAGAATAGAAGAATAGATAATTTTTTATGCCATGTAGGTGGCAAACAAGCTTACGGCCCATCTGATGGTAAATAAACGTTTACCATCAGATGGGCCGTATGCTCGTTTGACGTAGCCTATGGACGCCTGAAACATCAGGGCTGTCACGTGCGCGTTGCCGGCCCTTAAGAAACTTTATACCCTTCTAGAAAAATCGCATGCTGTAGTCTCTTGAGATAACCTCGGCGGGTAGTTCATTTAACAATCTAAGTGTACCCGGGAGGAAGTTCCTCTGAAACTGCACTGTCTCGGACAGTATATAGTCGGACCACTATTTACAAGTAAACTTAATTTAAGCACTTTTGAATAGTCGTTATAGTTCTTTTAATTTATCGCTCATTCGGAAAGCTGTCTCATAACAAGAAGAACAAACAAGAAATTTGTATGTTGCTTTTTTAAATAATAGTAAGTTTACATTTTTCATATCGAAACGTGTTAATACAAACTACCAACTAACACTAATTTATTACGGTCAAATATAAATCTATACATCTATACATATAAATAAAATTGGTGTCTGTTTGTAATATTGAAATAAACGTTTTTTACTACTTTTGTCTGTCTGTCTATTTTTGTCTGTCTGTCTGTTTGTTGGGTTCCGGCTAATCTCTAAAATGGCTGGACCGATTTTGATGGGACTTTTGATTGGAAGGTATCTGATTGTAATAAGGTGTAACTTAGACTACTTTTATTTTAGAAAAATTAAGTTATATTCCACGCGGATGTAGTCGCGGGAACAGCATAAGAACACAATAAGATTAAATCAGTCGTAGTGATGAGAACAGACTAGTCCCTACAAGCTCTCGTTCACGAGTATGACGTATGTATTGTATGTAACATTCTATTTTTTATTATCTGTCATCTAATCTCATCTCTGTGTATAGATAAGCGTCATCTATATAAGCATCTTTGTTTATATTTGTCTTTGTTCCAATCACTTTGTTTATTTGTATATTTGTTATTGTTCCAATCACTTTGTTGTGTCCTATTTTGAGAATCGTAAATGGCGTGATATTTTTTTTTTTGACTACTCTAATGCTGTTCACCGCAGCTGGCCTTTACAGCTTCACCGGGCGAGTGCTGATGGCACTCCAAACCAAAGAAGAATTTATGGAGCGGCTGAAGGCCAACTCCCGCCTGACGATTGCGATTTTAGTCTGAGGCACTGCTAGGGGTTCGAACCTCGGTCAGGCTCGTAATAGAAAGAGCGGTAGATTAATAAAAATTTGATGACTATTCAAAACTGCTATTGAAGTAAGTTATTTGAATGAATGATTTTCTATTCTATTCTACTACTGTATTTCAAAGTGTATTATGTAGATATCTACCATCAACACCGTCCGGACAGGTGGTGGTAAGTTACGGCATGACATTGGCAAGTTGGTTACCTGCATTGCAGCACTGTGAAGGTCGAGGGTATGGCCAGCTGCCAGCCACCACACTGTTGTTGGTGTATGATATTGTTAGACCATTATTATTAGATACTCACTTGTTTTTTTTTCTATACTCGTATCGTGGATTACGTATAAGTACATAGTGTATTTTTTTTTCTGGATGATAATATGCATACCAGTGGAGGATGATAAGATGAACATAGTGTATTTTCTTATCTCGTGACATATTCACTAGGAATTTGTCACGATGGTTTCCAGAAGGAACCGCGTGGAGGTCGACCTAACCAGTTGACCATTGCGACAAATTCACTAGGAATTTATCAAATTCAAATATAATTTGTTCATGTAGGACATTTTAGTCGCTTAAAACAATATAAACGTCAATTTTTTATATTATATATCACTATGGTTTCTAGAAGGAACTGGATAGCGCTGTGTGAATTGTCCTGAGATTAGTATATATACATAAAGCTAGGCGGATGCTATATATCATATTTGTCCATGAAAGTAACACTTTAACAATGTTGCCAGTACAGTTAATAATAAATTAAATAAAAGTAATAAATACCCGTATAAATGAGATATTTCGTGAACGGATGTTGCTTGTAGAGATTGGTCTACTCCGATCGTCATGATTTATGATCATACTTAGGACTGGGTGACACATACGTGCTCTCTATTCAACTATCTTCAAAAAGGTGCCCTTTGAAATAAGATTACCATATTAGATTTGACGGCCTCGGTGGTCTAGCGGTTTAGCACACCGCTTTACTTCCGATGGGCCCGGGTTCGATTCCTCGCACGGCACAAACATTTGTATTCATGAGTATAATTGTTTGTATCGGCCTGGGTGTGTTTTTTGCCTCGATAGTTGTATAAAAAATATTTCAACTTTTAACAAGCGAGATACGTTCAAGTTTTTCTCCAGCTGCGAGTTATAAACTTACAGACGTACGTACGTTAAACAGATGTTTATAACAGATGGCTATAATTCATAATTTTATTATGCTTCTCATAATTATCATATAATTGGTGTGTCCATAATTTTCCACTTTGGACACCCCTGGTAAGTCTATGATAATGTGGAAAATCATGCAAGAGGCATACGTCCAGCAGTGGACAAATATATGCTGAAAGAGAGAGAGAAGTGTACAAATTGATTAGACTCAAGATCTTCTATTTACTATTGAAACTCTGCCCGAACTGCCAATTACATACTTGTTATATTCGAACATGCTACCCACCTTCATGATGGAGGACTACTGGCTGAAGGGTGTGGTGTATCGGCGCTACCGTGGCAGATTGCCGTCGTCAGTGTCGCGATCGCACATGCAATATCAATATATTAGTTTTTATAATATTATTTCATATGTATGTTAGTCTATAAGGTATTTATGATATGGGCCATGTAGCCTGAAATAAAGAAATAATAATAATAATAATAAATGTCCACCGAAATCGTTCCAATCGTTATGTCGGTGAACGGCGGCTCACTCCCGGGAAAGATGCAGAAAGCGGTGTGTGACTGTGCTATTGCCGTCGTCAATACCGTGACCACACAGACAATATCAATATATTAGTTTTTATATTATTATTTCATACTTAGTATATATATGCCTACGTCATAGTAGCTTTATGCATGCAGAGTCTCAGCCCGATCGGTTTAAAATTGACAAAGTTACATACAAACTTTCATCCCCTATTTTATCCCCTTGGGGGTAGAATTTATCAAAATACTTTCTTAGCGGATGCCTACGTCATAACATCTGCCTGCATGCCAAATTTCAGCCCGATCCGTCCAGTGGTTTGGGCTGTGCGTTTATAGATCACTATGTCAGTCACCTTTGAGTTATATATATTTAGATGTATGTTAGTCTATAAAGTATTTATGATATGGGCCTAGTTGCCTGAAATAATTAAATAATAATAATTACATACTTATTGAAATCTTAAATAAAACAGCATAGTTCAGTACACAATCACGTAGTGTTTTTTATTTTATTAAAAGAGAAATTTTCGCTTTTATAAAATTTGTAAGATACTTTATCATTAATAAAAAAAATATATATGACTATTCAAAAGTGCTTAAATTAAGTTTATTTGAATAAATGATTTTCTATTCTATTCTAATAGAAAATATCATTTTTTTACAGAGTATATTTATAAACGAAACAATATAACCAAACTGTATCGATGCTTCGAAACAACAAAGTAAAGAAATTGTAAAGGCAAAGCTCAGTTACCGTCCCCTCATTGCTGTTCACCGTCCGTAATGGTGTAATTGATTGATGCGCCGCACGTTCCGTTGGGTTTGCGTTCTGAATTTCACTTTTCACAAGCGTGTGAGAACACAGACTCACTCATCTATTATTTAATAGCCAGTTAATTAGTGGCACTCGAGAACAGATGTTCATTGGCGGTTATATGCAATAGTTATTAATGACTATTCCTTAATTATCACAGTGTGACTTTGGACATATAAATAAAATTGGAGTGTCTGTTTGTAATATTGAAATAACCGTTTTTTAACTAAGTCCATATGAATATAAATACGGTACATATACCAAAATAACATTTTTTTACAATTTTTATCTGTCTGTCTGTCCGTTTGTTCCGGCTAATCTCTGAAATGGTTGGACCGATTTTGACAGGACTTTTTTTGGCAGGTAGCCGATGTAATAAGGAGTAACTTAGGCTACTTTTATTTTAGAATTATAAAGTTATATTCCACGCGGATGAAGTCGCGGGAATAGATAGTTATAATTAATAAGTAAAACCTCAGTGAAATAAAGGTGTCGAACGAACATGATTAGCTTCGCCTGCAGTTTTACACACGCTAAATTTATAGCCTACTAGCTACTCGCCCCGTCTTCGCCCGGGTAGGTAAGGTTTAGGCAGTCCCCCCAATCCAAAGGCCCCGGAGGTGTGCGCGTGTACCCACACGCCTCCACAATGGAGTAGGGCGAAATAGGTCGCCCTAACCACAAAACGAGATGGGGCCTGCCCTACAACATCTACAGGGCGGGCCGTCGCCGTCGGAGCTGGGGTAGAATGCACTTGCGAATCCCCTGGCTCCGGCATAGGCGCTCGTAGGTACACCGTGTGGTTTTTAGTGAGTCAAGTCTCACACACCACCTCGCCATCCCTCCGGCGGGGTGACGGTCTTTTGAAGATTTTCCACACGTTAAAAAAAAAAAAAAGGGTAGGTAAGGTTTATATGTATAATACATGTAGAACTATACATATAAACCTTTCCTTTGAATCACTCTATCTATTAAAAAAAAAGGTTCAAAATACGTTGCGTAGTTTTAAAAATTTAAGCATACATAGGAATAACAATCTATATCCGTAGCTACAGTATACATTAAAAAAGAAATGTTTCATTAAAAGTTATTTATAAATATATCGGCCAATGCCAATACTACTGAAGTGGTTGCTCTCAACGCCTGATCTTCATCTGTCAACACCATACGCTTTGAACGAGCTTTTTTTCGGACTACTCTAATACTATTGGCCGCAGCTGGCCTTTACAGCTTCATCGGACGATTAGTGGGAGCAAGTGTTGAGTGGTATAACCATACGAGTGTTCAAGTTGTAAAGAAGAATTTTTTGTCTCGCACAACCACATTGTGGAATCACCTTCCAGCAATGGTATTTGCGAACCGATACGATATTGAAACGTTCAAGAAAACAGCTAATTCCTTTTTAAAAGGCCGACAACGTACTTGCAATTCCCCTGGTGTTGCGGGTGCTCATGGGCGGCGGTAATCACTTACCATCAGGTGAGCTGCATGCTCGTTTGTCCCCTGTGTTATAAAAAAAAAGATGTGTAAGAAATTAGTCACCGTAAACTGATAAAGATATGCCTACTGCACGGTGCATTACCGTACATCCGTCAGCATTTTACACCGCTCCGCGTCCATATAACGCCCACACATATCATTTTCCCTTCAGTACACCAAATACTCACGACCAAGCATCAGTCCACACTCAATCATCGTGTACTCAATATATCATGTTGGAAAGCAGCTCGGACTTATCATCATAGCATCCAGATTGTATGGGTCACAGCTGACTCGTACACCTGTAGTCTTTTTTTTATGTCACATTTGATATCAGTTATGTTGACAGCTTTTTCGATTGTTAAATAGTGTGACACCGTCAGTAATTAAGGTAATTTACTCTGTCTTATATATAAAATTCTCGTGTCACATGTTAGTTACCATACTCCTCCCAAATTTGATCGATTTTTATGAAATTTTATATGCATATTTGGTAGGTCTGAGATATAGCCATGTTATGCAGAGGAACGAGGATCATGTCTTATGGAAAGTGTATAATATGAACTTGGATGGATGTAAAGGGAGGGGACGCCCTAAGAAAAGATGGATGGATTGTATGAAAGATGATATGAATAAAAATAGAGTATGCTCAGATATGACGGCCGATAGAGAGCAGTGGAAGAGAATGACATACTGCGCCGGCCACAAGTAATGGGATAAAGACAAGGCAATGATGATTCGGTAGGTCTGAGAATCGGCTACTATCTATTTTTCATACTCCTAAGTGGTAAGGGATATCCACCCCTAAATATATATATATTTTTTTCTACATAATATTTTATATTTATGATTGAAAATACATACAACATAAAATTTTTACCCTTCTAGCATCATCCCCTATTTTTTAATAGCGATTTTAATTTATATGGTAAAACAAAGTTTGCCGGATCAGCTAGTTTACTTTATAAGAGTGAAATTTAAATTAATGAATAAAACAATTTTGATAGATCAACTATATTTGACAGCCTCGGTGGTCTAGTGGTTTAGCACACCGCTTTACTATCCGATGGTCGTGGGTTCGATTCCTCGCACGGTACAAACATTAGTATTCAT
The DNA here is from genome assembly GCF_030625045.1 of Achroia grisella. Lineage (NCBI taxonomy): Eukaryota > Metazoa > Arthropoda > Insecta > Lepidoptera > Pyralidae > Achroia > Achroia grisella. The sequence continues at coordinate 1,006,099 of NW_026712898.1, forward strand.
GAATATGATTGTTTGTATCGGTTTGGGTGTTTTCTACGTATATTATATATATAATATACGTAGTAGTGTAGTATTTACAAAAAAAGTGTCTCTAAGTACCCATAACACAAGCTCTGCTTAGCTTGGGACTAGATGGCGCTGTGTGAATTGTCCTGAGATATTATTATTATATTTATTAATATATATACCTTTATTTTTTTAGTGTCAATGCGTTATAAATAAACACACATTATTTCTGAGTAACCTGTAAAAATCTGTAATTGACAATTACCCATTTTGTATAAAACGTTAACTTAATAATTCTGTCCGTCCGGTAGTCAAATTGATTGTCTTTGTTTTCAAATTTAGGTTTTTCCACGTATCAGTAAGGATTATTGTTATCTGATAGAGCTAGGCTAGATATATATATATATATACTTTATTGCACTTATTATATTAATAGACAAAGATAGTTATATTAAATTGTGATATTGTAAATTCATTTCAAATTTGTTCTTTTGTATTACTATCAAAACAGAATAGTCATGATCTAGTGGATTACTGAACTTACTAAACCAAAGGTCGTCAATTCCAACCCAAAGAATTTTATCATTTATATTTCTGACTGACTCTCCTATGAAGGAAACAACGATGTCGAAACAAATAATCTGAGTGACCACTCCCTGCTATGTTGGATTCTAATGTATATCTGGAGAAATTTGGGTACGTCAAATGAAGCGTTCGTTATGAAGATGTCTCTAACCATCCATTTTAGGATAACAGTCGTGGATGTGTATATATCCTTCGATATCCTGTCCCATTCAAACGGAGATCTAAGTCATGACGGAGAGAGCCGAGGTTCGAACTCCTAGCGATGCTCTCAGACTGAAGTCGTATGCATCAAAGAGAACTTAATCTTCAACAGCTTCATAAGTCATACCCCGCGTTAGTCTTATAGAAATATCTAGTAATACAATTTATAATAGGAGAAATATTTTAGTGGTAGCTACCAGTGGAGATAGTGAAGTGACATATATATAATTTTGTTTTATAGTGATTGATTAGGGAATACAAAACAAATTTTAAATATTAACACGTTGACAGACACTTCTATATTTCGTCTATAGCCGTCAAAGCGAAGTTCACCATGAGGCATGACGGCAATAGCCGTCAGAAACGAAACAGTCGTTTTTGGACACTGCGGCTATAGCGGCACAAATGTGCAATTACCGGCGTATAAGTAGAAGCCTAGTGTCATGTTTTGGAAACAATTTTTTTAGGCTGATTTTTGTTTTCCACCTGTTACGCGACTTGCAGCTTCAGTACGCACGTGGTTGCGAGTAGAGGGAGGGAGTAGTGCGATCGTGTTTTATCTTAAATTGTGTCAAAATTAAGTTTATTTAAGCAGAAAAAGTAAAACGATACTTCTAATATCTTAAAAATAACAAAAACATACATTGTTACTTTTCGAACTTCACTTGTTCCTTTACATGTCGATGTGTTGATATAAAAAGAGTTTCTCAACAGTTTAAAGTACCCCATGCACTCGCGCCTTTTTCATTCTATTGAAGTGCCGGGAAAACTTATAAAGGCCATCTCTACAGGCTTCTACCTATATATAGGCAACAGCATTGGCCTAGTACGAAATAGGGAGATATGTAGGATTACGAATCCTTATAAATTAATATATAAAAGAGAGAGTGGACTGTATTTATTGAAAAGAAAATAATTAATGGAAAAAAGTAAAAATACGATTTTGGAAGAAAATAAACCCCAAAGTAAGCAATGTTACACCAAACTTACTCACCTTTGCTCAGGAACGTCCCGATGTGTAGTACTGTTTAGTGGCCACGCACTCTAGAGTGTATATTTTCATCAAAAACAATTATATTGTGTTAAATAAATCGTTAATTATCTTGTTTTATATAGATAAAATTACGGAGCGTCCTTTTAATTCCAGTTCTTATTTTCAATTGTTTTATATATAGTGGCCACATGTTTTTATATGTGGCCAGTATTACCGAGCGCCCTTTGTAAGCAAGCCGGTGACACCACCTGCTTAGACTAAGGAGGATCGGAATACGGAACAAGGTTCATGTCGTCAAAATAATGTAAATTGCACAATGAAAGTATTAAAAATAAAGATGGCTGACCTCCAAAGGATGCTTCGATGGCAACGAAAAATAAAAACCAGAAACAAAGTTGGACGTGGTCATTACACACATATGCATTGCGAGTAGCGGTGTGGGCAGAAGCGCAGCGTGGCTTGGCGGGGCCCCGTATAAGAATTTGTTTGGGGCCCTTACAAAGGGTTAAGATTTCTCACAATAGAAAAAATATGCATAAATTTAAAAGAAAGGAAGAAATATATTTATTCAGCATAATTATATTAATAAAAAAAATGTATTTGTCACTTTTTCCAAAATTCAAATTAAATATACCCTCTCCTGCCCCTTTTTTACGGTACTGATTTATAAATCATTTATAGCTGACGCGGGAAAAAAAGATTTCTTTTTTACTTTTGTCATATGTGAAATAAAAAAAGTTAATTTTTGCTTCCGCACGTTGGGGGCCCTCGTGGCCCGGGGCCCCGTATAATTGATACGGCAGATAAGGCTGTAGCTACGCCCTGGACAGTTCTCATGCGCAAGCGCACCCAATCGCCGAAGCGGCACCGGTCCGACCAGTTTAGAAGCCTTTAAATTGTTCTTGTATTGCATTCATACGGACCAAAATAGATTGCTATGATTTTTCGTTGGCAGATTTATTTATTCTTTTGTTATTTGTAACAATGTACAGAGATATGTGTGCGTCATTTGGAACAAAACAATCTTTGTAAGTCTGTTTTGGTGTGGTTTATAGTTTCGGTTTAATTTTCTTTCTCATGAGGACAGTGTCAACTAGAAACTAACACTAAGTTAACATTTGATAAATCGGTAGATCATCAACATCTGCTTCTTCCTTATCCCATTTATTTGTGGTCGCCGTAATACATTTTTCTCTTCCATCAATTCCATCTCTGTTCGCAGTCATCGCGTTATTTACTTCCTTTCTTACCATATCATCTTTCACACAGTCCATCCATCTCTTTTTCGTCCTTCATCTGCCCTTGATCATGTTATACTAACGAATATGAAAAAAACAAATATATGATGACATTAATAGTAGTGAAATCATAAACTGTTAGAGCACATTTTCTCATATGAAAATACAAATTCTCTAAACTGAACCAAAATGTTAAAGTATTATAATAATCAACAATATTTGTCTTTTATTATAGCAAATACTTGAAAAATATTAACGATTAAGAATATTGAGCATACAAATTATCTATTCATATTCATCATCGTATGGTTCTGCAAGTGAATGGATATTAATCTTAGTTTGGGTCTTTATAAGAGATACATTGTCTCGATCACAAATCTATATTCAAACAATACAAAGAGCGTTTCCAGTTTCACTTTTCTCTTTGCCTTTTCTAGGTTTAACACATTTTTCTAATTTATTTTAATTCACAACTGTTTTTTTTTTCTGCTATTTTCTCTTTTTGTTCTTTAATATGCGCGCGCGTCGAGAGCTTTTTTTCGGGCTGTACGAGAATGGTCAGATTTTTTCTATTACTGTAGGTAATGGAGCTCGTGGGGGAACAGAAACCGAGAGAACACAAACTAACGGACTCTAATATAATAATCTGTGCTTACGATGGTACAGAGTAGATTTTGAACAAAAACAAATTGTTTATTTTCTAAATTTTATTTTAATATTACTAAATTCGACGACCTAGGTGGTCTAGTGGTTTACGTTTTAGTTCTCATTATGTAATAAAATGTAAGAAAAAAGAACATAAAACATGTAGCGCGGATACCTTGTTCGCGGGGTATATATTAACACGTTTATACAAACATTTATGTAGGTACATTTTTAGGTTTTAAAATAGCATAATAAAAATATTTTATATAGTCAAAATACATATTATATATATACTGATAGGAAAACAAAAAAAATTATGTACCTATTTGCAAAATAATATGTTTCTAAAAAGGTCGTTATTAGTCGTAATAAAGTATACATAATATAACGCGCGATCTCCCAAGAGTTGACGTGACTAGACGGCGCTGTGTGAAATGTTTAGTATGTATATTATTATTACTTACTTACCTGTTAATTTTGGATACGTTTTTCTCTTTAATTATTTAGATAGATAGATAGATAAATTCTTTATTCACAATTACAGACACATAACATACATTAGATGAATTAATATAATAAAAGAAATGTAAGTGACTTTATGCGCCGCAAAAGTGAAAAGGCAGCCAACTCAGCATATTGCTACAGATAACTCTGCAGCGCTGATGTTATGTTGGCTCCTTATTTAGGTTAATTATAATAAGCCAAAGAAAAAAGTTTAATATTTCTAGCTTCGAATATGACAAATTTCCATACAGACTTTCATAGCCCCTTATAACAGCTTACAACCCATTTTTCCCAGGGGGAGGGGATTGTTAGTAATGAGGACTCATAATACCATTACTAGCAATGCACCCTGTCAGGTTGACCTCCACGCGGTTCCCCCTGGAAACAATCGCGATAAATTCCTGGTAAATTTGTCACGATTGGCTAACTGACCTGACCTCATGTTCATCTTATCATCCTTCACTGGTGCCCCGCCAGCGTAAACCGTAAGCGCAGGCGGGTGCACCATTCCATTATCAACAATAAAACAAAAACCCATTTTTCCCCATTAAAAAGTAGCCTATGTCCTTTTTCAGTGTTTAGACTATATGTGTACCAAATTCATTTAAGACGGTTCAGTAGTTGGCCTGAAAGCGAGACATTGTTACTTTTGTATTTATAATATTAGTAAGAATTGTTTGATGTCCAGGACCATGGACTATAAGCGACAGTTACAGGATCAGCGTAGCGATTCAGCTAAGCAACGTGTTTGCTATTCCATTAAAAAAACAATGATGACGTCACTGACACCCGTCAGTGACGTCAGATGTACGTAACAAATTTCCAGTTACGTCAAACCTGACCATTAATACAAATACGGTAAAACGGAACGGAACGTGTCAACTTAATTTCTCTTCGGCATTTATGGATATATACAAGTAACTTTACAGGGTCTACTTTTTTTGATGACTCTTTTATTATATTTAAACGTTCAATTCAAAAAAAGATCGAAATTACGATGATTTCTTTTGTGTAAATCAAAAAGTAAAGTCAAGTTGATCTCTCCGCCGAGAGCCGATCCATAAGTCCTTCCGCAGAATTAGGGTGCTATCTGCACTTTCCTTCTGTCGTTTATGACGCTGTAATGACCAACTGCGGCCGACAGCATTAGAATGGTCTGAAAGTGAAAAAAAGAGTTTCAAATGTGGATAAAAGATTGCAGACTTAAAAAAATATTTCATGCTTTATATTTGGTTTATTCAACAAAAATTATTTCCATTCTTTGAGCATAAATTTGAATTTATAGATGATAGCAATATCTAGCAAGAATAAGTTTATTTGCGGACAACGTTGTAATTTGTTTTTCATACTGCTTTCTTGATATATGATAGCGTAGCGGCTTTTGTATTGATTGCCGCATGCATCCTCATGTAAAGTGCGAATACTGTAACTACCATATAGTAATTTTAAGTAGCTGTGACGTGGTCGAGTGGAATGAGTAGTCATGCTCACTAAAATGTCCAGACATGTGGCGGCGTGGTGGACCGGGTCATTGGGCTCCCTAAATATGGTCGAGCGCAGTGATGGCTGCCTCATCCGTCATACTCGTGAACGAGTGCTGCTTTTAGGGACTGGTCTGCTCTTATCACTACGAATGATTTAATCTTATTGTAAATTTATATTTGACCGAAAAAAATTAGTGCTGGTTGGTAGTTTACAAGTCGAAACGTGTGAATACAACACGTTTCGACTTGTAAATGTAAACTTACAAGAATTATTTAAAAGAGCAACACACAAGTTTCTTGCGCGTTCCGCTTGTGATAAGACAGCTTTCCGAACGAGCGGTAGATAAAAAAAATTGTTATGACTATTCAAAAGTGCTTAAATTAAATTTATTTGAACAAATGATTTTCTATTATATAAAAAGTGCTTAAAATAACCGTTCTTTTTTGTAATAAATTCTATACAACAATAATGCAAATGAATATAAATACGGTACATATACCAAAATAACATTTTGAATTTACAAATCAATTTTTTGTCTGTCTGTCTGTCTGTTTGTTCATGCAAATGAATATAAATACGGTACATATACCAAAATAACATTTTTTTACAATTTTTGTCTGTCTGTCTGTTTGTTCCGGCTAATCTCTGAATTGGCTGGACCGATTTTGACGAGACTTTTTTGACAGGTAGCTGATGTAATAAGGAGTAACTTAGGCTACTTTATTTTTAGAAAAATAAAGTTTAATTCCACGCGGTCGAGCCGCGGAGCTAGTATATGAATAAATACTTTTGACTTTAACTTTATACAAACTATTATAAATACTATATATATGACGACCGATAGAGGGCAGTGGAAGAGAAAGACATACTGCGACGACCATGAATAATGGGATAAAGGCAAAGCTAATAATATTATACTACTCAGACAGACTCAAATAATAATATTATAAACATTGGAATGCATATTGAACCAGAGTTGTTGTTTGTTAATATTCGATTTTACTGGTAAATATAATATAATGTAAGTTTGTTACAGTTTATGTACAGATGTCTCAATAGTATCATAAGTTCTAGTTGAATTAGGTTTTATATAGGTTTTTTGTTAATTGTAAGCACAAATTTGTATGGGGCTGTTCAAGTATTACGTAAGCAGATTTATCACAATTATTTACCCCCCATCCCCCTTGTCAGCAAAAGTAAGCAAAGCTCTTACCCCCTCCACCCATGCTTACGTAAACATTTCTTAATTAATGTATTGTTTTTTTAGCAAAGACAATGTGAGGGTTGCCATTCGTGTAAAAAAGTAAATTACGACCGATGACGTAATCATCGTACAGATTTCCCCACCCCCATGTCATCCAAAATAAGCAAAGAAAAGACCCCCCGCCCCCCTAATACGTTACGTACGTAATACTTGAACGGCCCCTATCACTTTAGTTTTTTTTTATCTTAGATCATTGTATGATAATGTATTAAACTTTACAAGATTAAATTCCACAGTTCAGTTACTTTTTACTCCCCAAGGTTTATATTTATAATGTCAGGGCCACATTTTAGTCAGTTTTATATAACAACCAGTTTATTTACATAATATTGCTGCCAAGTGACATCTCATACACGCCGTTATGTTTATCATACACAGAAATATTCATTCGTGTTCCAAACAATATAAGAAACTAGTAAATTTATCCTGACTTCGCACCATTATTATTATGCTACGGTTACATTCAGCTGCTTCCCCTGCCACTCGCGCTGCCGAAAATAATAATAATAATAATAATAATCTCAGGACAATTCACACAGCGCCATCTAGACCCAAGTTAAGCTAGCTAAAGCTTGTGTTATGGGTCCTAGACAACTGATACAAATACATAGATATTTTTTTTTTTTTTCGTAAATACATACATATTATACATAGAAAATACCCAGACCGATACAAACAATCATACTCATGAATACAAATGTTTGTGCCGTGCGAGGAATCGAACCCGCGACCATCGGTCGTAAAGCGGTGTGCTAGACCGCTAGACCACCGAGGTCGTCGGTCGAAAATATTTGTGAGTATGAATGTTTGTTACTCTTTCACGCAAAAGCTACTGCACGCATTTTGATGAAGCTTTACTCTATTATACGCTATATTAGTGTAAAGTTTCATCAAAATCCAAACAACACATAGACTAATAATGAAATAATCGGTTTAATATTTTTTCCCATAACCGGTTCTTGTTTCGCATCCCTAATGCCATATATACCATATCTAATAAATTTCCAATGAGTGCCACGGGAACCGGGCCGATCTCAGAACAATAACCTCTTCTCGGCACTAATGTATGTATGTACTTTCTCGTCATGTATGTGTATACATAGTTTCTGTATACATACTTCCTAGTTTCTGCTATAGCAATATGATATTGGTGTAGCAGAAACTCGGAAGGGAAGCGTTAAAATAATAAAATGAAAAAAAGAAAAAAAATATTAAATGAATAATATATGAAACTTTGTTACTTTTATAATAATACTAGCTGTTCAGGAAACGTGTTGCCATATAAATTAATAACGCTATAAAAAATAGGGGTTGATGATAGAAGGGTGAAAATTTAGGATTGTATATATTTTTGTATGTTGTATCATAAAAAAATAGAGACTAAAAATTGTGTCTAAAAAATAAAAATAAAAAATTTAGGGGTGGACTACCCCTAACATTTAGGGGGATGAAGAATAGATGTTGGCCGATTCTCAGACCTACGCAATACGCTCACAAAATTTCATGAGAATCGGTCAAGCCGTTTCGGAGGAGTATGGGAACGAAAACTGTGACACGAGAATTTTATATATAAGATTACTTGCTTTTACCTGCGACTTTGTTCGATAAGAAACAGCCAATATCGTTCTCCATCCCAAATGAGTATGTATGCTAAATTTCTTCATGATTGGTCGAGCCGCTAAGGCGACAAGATGTGACAAACTAACACACTCACTTTCACATTTACACCGTTACTAAGATAAACTTACGTTTATCTAATAATATAGTGTTTAGCTCTACGCAGAACTTAAAACCTGATTAAATGTAGACTTTCGCTATTGGAATTACTGCCTTATTACTGTTTACTGAGAAATCTATTTTATTTTAATCACTTTGAAAGAACATTTAGTTGCTGTTCATTTTTATACTTAATCTAGTTACTAGCCCCGGCTTCCCACGGGTGTACATGTATTATACATATAAACCTTCCTCTTGAATCACTCTATCTATTAAAAAGAACGCTTCAAAATCCGTTGTGTAGTTTTAAAGATTTAAGCGTACATATGGACGGACAGACAGCGACAGCAACTTTGTTTTTACTATGTAATGAAGTAACATCTTGTATGTGTTGACAAGTTGCTGAATCAAATTTAACTGTATTTTGTTTATTTATGTTTGATATTCATAATGACAGATTATTATATTAGAGTCCGAGTTTGTGTTCTGGTAACAAAGATCGCTGACGCGCGCGCGCGTTGTGATAGAACTGTGAGCTGGAAAGCTAGCGAAGTGCAAGAAACAATCGTCGTGACAGAGATTTTGGTAGCAGAGTAGTTTCCAAAACAAATACTTCATATGACAAAGATCTGGTCAAGATCGCTGGAAGGCGTTTGGATGAGAGCAGTGCAGGAACAATCGTCGTAGAGATTTTTGGGGGAGGTTTTTGACGTTTGTTCAGCAGTGATCGCCTTCTGGGCTGATGAAATGACACTGAGATGATGATGATGACAAGTTTCTACCCGCGTAACCTTTTTCTTATACTACGATGGTAACCTGCATACGACCCATCTGATGGTAAACAGTTACCGTAGCCTATAGACCCCAGAAACGCCAGGTTGCCATACCTTAGTGAGGTATGGCAACCTGCTACATCTAACGGGCTGAGATGATTATGATGACAAGTTTCTACCCGCGGCATCATCCGCGAAACCTTATCTTTCTTATACTACGATGGTGACCTGCATACGGCCCTACGACGATCTAATGGTAAACAGTTACCGTAGCCTATGGATCCCAGAAACGCCAGGTTGTCATACCTCACTAAATGCTACTTCTAACGGGCTCAGATAATGATGATGATGATATATTTACAAGTTTTTGCCCGCGGTATCATCCGCGAAACCTTATCTTTCTTATACTACGATGGTGACCTGCATACGGCCCATCTAATGGTAAACAGTTACCGTATCCTATGGACTCCAGAAACACCAGGGTGCCATACCTCACTAAATGCTACATCTAACCCGAATTTCATGATTGGTTAAGGAGTGAAAGCGTAACAAACAAACAATCAAACTCACTTCTTCAGATTAGTTATGATTGTGCTCGTAAGAAACTATATGTATGAGAGATAAAACTAACGACGCAGAACAAATTGAAACTAAAAAAGTGTAATATAACTCGATCACGTCCGTCATGTTGTTCGTTGAACAAAAACCGTTGATATGATTACATCAAACGCGAACTAACGACGCCCTTAAAAACCCGAGCGTGTGGAGCGCGCACGCGCATAAGTCGTCTCTCATTTCGGACACATCCGCTAGGGATGACAATCTGTACGAGAATCCACGTCCGAGACTGTTGGCCTTGGGTACGCATACATTATCTGCGTTATCATAATTTGTACTAGTTTTAACGGTCATAATCTCGTACAATTTTGACCGTTAAAACTCATACAAACTTGTACGAGATTTTGACCGTTGAATCAAAATTTCGTACAAGTTTGTATGAGTTTTAAGGGTCAAAATACGGTGATGGTTAGAGAGTCAAATTGAACCAATATACAAGATTTTTTTATTTAATTTTAAACTTTCGTGTTTAATATACATTATTTAAATTATTAACCGGGTCTTAACACGAATAATTTTATGGCAAATATAGGTATAAACCTCTGTCGACGTTTCGACTAGGTTGCACTAGCCGTGGTCACGAGCTGACTGGAGTAACAGCGATGTCAATGTAGATAGGTGACAGCAGTTTTTTCTTCATCTACCGTCACTAGATTGTTTAACGAAAGTTATAGAGAGAGAGGTAAATACCTTTATTTGCCATAAAATTATTCGTGTTAAGACCCGGTTAATAATTTAAATAATGTATTTTTTTATTTATTCGCACGATACTAAATATTTTTAAGATTGACAACCCTGACATCCGCCCAGTTATTGCTTCCGTATTTTTATCTTTACGTATTTTTTTTAAACTACGCGGAGTAGGCACGCCTGTGTCCTTTGATCCTCTAGTAATAATGCTAAATCTACTACTATACTACTAAATAATGTAACATTTATACATATATTGAGGGAAGGAATGATGTTTTAGTGCTCCAGAAAGCATCGCATGTCAGATACGAAGGGATTCTTGTAAACATGATACACGCAATGTTGTTAAGAAAGAAAAGAAAGAAAACATAGTTAAATTCACAAAGCACCATCTAGTCCCAATTAAGCAATGATTGTGTTATGGAAGTAATTACTAAGCAACTGATATATTTTTTTTAATACATGTAAACATGACTCTATTCTCCGCAATTAACATATAGTGTACACCAATCACCTATAAATACGTGATCTAAATATAATATCTAAATATCATTGGTCTCCCTAAAATATGGTCGAACGCAGTGATGGCTGGCTCATCCGTCATACTCGTGAACGAGTGCTGCTTGTAGGGACTGGTCTGCTCTTACCAATACGACTGATTTAATCTTATTGTGTACTTATATTTAACCCTAATAAATTAGTGCTGGTTGGTAGTTTGTATTCACACGTTTCGAATTGTATAATGTGAACTTACAAGGATTGTTTAAAAGAGCAACACACAAGTTTATAACTCGTTCTTCTTGTGATGAGACAGCATTCCGAATGAGCGGTAGATTAAAAAAAAAACATTGTTATGACTGTTCAAAAGTGCTTAAATTAAGTTTATTTGAATAAATTATTTTCTATTCTATTCTACTCTACTAATAAATACAGTCTATATCCGAACTCTGGAGTAGTTCTATCCTACCAAAGATCCACATTTTACAAGTCTCTGAACTGACCTGTTGTTCGTGTGGAGCCGAGACTACTAAAGTAGCGAGCCAAGCTCCTCCCGGAAGCACAGATGCCTGCGTCTCCTTCACCAGCTTCAAGGAGCGACTTCACCACTCCAGGAATTTGTTTTGTAAATACACATTTTATACATAGAAAAGAAATATATAAACTATTTTTTTTTAAAAGGATGATAATGGAATTGTGCTCTCGCCTGCGCTACGGTTTACGCTGGCGGGGCACCAGTGGAGGATGATAGGATGAACATTAAGTCAGGTCAGTTAGCCCAACGTGACAAATTCACCGGGAATGTATCACGATGGTTTCCAGGGGGAACCGCGTGGAGGTTGATCTGACATGGTACATTGCTAGCAATGGGATTAGTCCACATTACTAACAATCCCCTTAAGTTATGTATTATGTATTATATGTTAATCATAATGTACCGCCCACATGAATCTCTGTTTGCCCTATGGTTGACTGGGAGATGCCTCTAGGTGTTAAGTCTGCCATTTGCAACTTTATATGTGTATCTGTGCATTAAAGTTTAATAAAAAAAAAAGACACAAACCGATACAAATGTTAGCACCGTGCGACCTTCGGTAATAAGACGGTCTGCTATACCGCTAGACCGAGGCTTTGAGGCTTCCACAATAACTTGCTTTTGCACCAGTTACATAAAAATATAATGTTACAAATTTAAACGTAATTCGTAAAGCTGTAATGTGATAACTCAAGTAATTGATTATGTGACAGCATGTCCCTTGTGGTTTAGTTACGACATTCTCGTGCGCAGTACGTGCGTGAAGTGTTCATACTGACATAATTCGCACATTCAATACATGAATGGATATTAATTGACACCAGGGAGGCCAATAGTACGGGAACCCTCGTAGATGTAAGAGTTGGCCTTCGTTACGTGTACCTATAAGTTTGGACGAGATTTTGACCAATGAAATTGGTCAAAATACAATGATGTGTAGACTTTTGACCTTCGATATGAGTATAAATTTAGACGAGATTTTGACCAAAGAAATTGGTCAAAATACAATGATGTGACGAGATTTTGACCAAAGAAATTACCTAGACTTTTGATATGAGTATAAATTTGGACGAGATTTTGACCAAAGAAATTGGTCAAAATACAATGATGTGTAGACTTTTGACCTTCGATATGAGTATAAATTTGGACGAGATTTTGACCAAAGAAATTGGTCAAAATACAATGATGTGTAGACTTTTGACCTTCGATATGAGTATAAATTTGGACGAGATTTTGACCAAAGAAATTGGTCAAAATACAATGATGTGTAGACTTTTGAAGATTTTGACCAAAGAAATTGGTCAAAATAATCTATGTCATTTCTTATAACATTATCTATCTGATGTGTAGACTTTTGACCTTCGATATGAGTCCCGTCAAAATTGTTCAGCGGTAGACTTTTTTAATGATGTGTAGATTAGCAAGAATAGATGTACAGAAAAACAATACATCGATATGAGTATAAATTTGGACGAGATTTTGACTTAAGGAAGTAATCTATGTCATTTCTTATAACATTATCTATCTGAGAGTTTTTTTTGTAAATATGTATATAATATACATACAAACACGCAGATGGATACAAACAATCATAGAAATGATTAGCTGTACCCGCGACTTCGTCCGCATGGAATGAAACAAAAAAGTTAATTAGAGATTTTTTCTAAAATAAAAGTAGTCTAAGTTACTCCTTATTACATCAGCTATATACCAATAAAGGTCCCGTCAAAATCGGTCCAGCCAGTTCAGAGATTAGCCAGAAGAAACAGACAGACAGACAAAAATTGTAAAAATGTTATTTTGGTGTATTTATATTGATATTCAATTCTATTTATATGTATAGATTGTACCATGCCAGGAATCGAACCCACGACCATCGGAACGCGGTGTGCTAAACTTCTTGACCACAGCGTCCATCTGTTTAGTATATTTTTTGTACCAACATCTGTTATTTTGCAACGTTTCAATCGGTTACTGTCTGTTGCTAGCGGAAGTGCCAACATTCCCAAATAGCCCAGTAACTTACTTTCTGTGCATTTTGCTCTCGTGACGCTTCCTGACGAGATCCATACACAGCACGTGCGCGCGTATGTTTATCTGTCCCACATTTCGCCTTTCGCGTGCACAGATTATTAGTTTAATACCATAACAAATCAAATATGATTTGTTTTGACAGTTTCAAACATTGCTAGGTCTAGTCTATTTTGGTCACTATATTTGCAGGAAATATATTTTGTGCTATGAACTCTGTTGCTACCACAGATATTTTTTTTTATTGGGTTGTTTGGGCTATTGCCAGATGTTTGTAGCACCTGTAGCACTGCGACCTACATAGATCTATTGTGCTCGCCCTTTTTCAAAGTTCGCTACCTAGACCCGTCAGGGACAAGAATTGAAGGATATTCTTAGGAGCGATGGTTTTTATCTCCTCGGGAAAGAGTGTAAACTTTCCAAAGGAGATATTTCGTTTATGCATGAGTGGGCTACAACCACATAGGATGTGTAGTGGCGTTTCCTCTTCAGTTTGGCAGAATCTGCAATTGTATGTTTTTTTATATAATTGAAGCGGAAAACAATCACTCAATTACATAAAAAAACATACAAAACCTATATCTGTGGTACAATCAAAACATTTTTTACATTAATTTCGAATCGGTTGCGATAACGAAGTTTACAGTTACACTAACACATACACACACACAAACATACGCAAAAGATGAAATAAGTAAAATTAAATTATTGAATTAAGTATACTAATAATTTTACTGTAATCTTTATGGTTTTGGGAAGGAACTAATTCCAGTTCACGCTAGTTCGGGAATCAGGACTTATACACTGATAAAGGTATCAATAATAATTATTATTATTATATATACGGTACTTCCAACATAAATTAATATAAAAACATTGTCTGTCTATATATTTGTTATATTCTTACTGAAATAACTACATGAATTCGTTCTATTACTTACAGCTGATGTTAGTAGTAGAAGTAATCTATTTTAATTTAAAATAAATAAATTTTATTCTATAAATTTTTGTATTGCAATAAAGTAGCTTTTATTCTAAAATGTTATATATTGTAATAACAAAAACAAAAAATTGTTTGTTATATTGTTATAAGTCCCTGGTAACAGATAGTATACAGTATTATGAGCTACGAGTTCTCATCTCGAAATCATTCCGAACTGACGGTAGATTTGACATATCATAAGAGTCTGTAATAGACCTACATGAATAAACATATTTTGAATTTGAATATGTTATTGTAATATTCCTTATTGGAATAACCCACAATATTACCTACATCTATAATTGCACACGGAAACCTATATACCGACATGACGTATGCCCATTAACAAGTTCGGTTCTCGATAACAACAATGAATTGTAACATCGACCCAAAACAATGCTCATGTTATTGATATTAATATTATTAATTAGCTGCACCGGCCATTTTGTCCGCGAATTTAACTTTATTTCTCTAAAATAAATGTAGCCTAAGTTACTCTAAGGAGTAACTTAGGCTACTTAAGGAATAACTTAGGCTAATGTAATAAGTTACATTAGCTATTTGCCAATAAAAATCCCTTTAAAATCGGTTCGCCCATTTCAGAGATTAGCCAGAACAAACAGATAGACAGACAGATAAAAATGTCAGTCTCGTTTTCAGTCTAAAAGTACGGATTTAAATGAAATTTGGTACACAGATAGTTTAGACACTGAGTAAGCAAGGCCTGTCTTTGTCTGTCTGTCGCGCTTTCACGGAAAAACTACTAAACCGATTTAAACTAATTTGGTACACAAATAGACCGGACCGGAAATTGTGTTACCACCTACCATATAAAAGGTATATTGGTACAGTATTATAATTAATATGATGTTATATGAAATTGATTGATCAGCAATATTTACCATACAGGCATGCAAATTACGTGAAGGTGTTTGTGTTACTTCAATATTCTTGGACACTGTAAAAATTACCAAGCAACAGCCAAAAAGCAAAGTTCTTTAATCTCTCTTGGAAGATTGTTGTACGCTTTGATTGCCATACAGTATACATTTCTCTTATATAAGTCTAATCGACACAATGGTGTGTGTAGTTTATCATTAGGTATCGTTACTCGCAGTGTTGTGTCTGTTAATTTATTAAAATAATCAGGATGTTCCCTTACAAATATACTAAGGTACGTACAGTTTGTCTCTACATTAGACTTCTCGACATAGACATCAACAACTGTACATAAATTCTCAACGTTATTCAATTAGACGTAGTTGGCTACTGTTGCCAAAACTTGTTCCGCCGAATCAGTGAATTAGCTATTGGCAGTTTCGTCAGAACACGTCATAGCTTTCTATGAGACGAGATAGAGGGTTCGAGCGGGGGTGCGGGGTGGGTTCAAGTTAATACATTAAGGACGCCGACGTCTGGCCCAACCCCGGCGTCTAGTTCCGCAATTACTGCCTCTGCCGACGACGCTATTAATGAAAGATCTCTCGAAACGTTAGTGCTTAGATTAATCTTTAATTGCCACTATAACCAGATCTATACTCTATAGCTCTTGATAGATTTTCCAACGTTAATGTACCATTACTTGAGATTATGTTCACATTAAGTAAGTTACACTAACATTGGTCAAGAATTTGTTTTATTTTGGCAATCGTTTATTTAATACTTTCAATGTTAATAGTTATATTAAAGCTAATAAGAGACTGCAAGTAATACATTAATAATGATTTCAAGTGGAATTTTGGATCAAATAACGGTTTCTGATTTATAAAATCGTCCATTCTCTTCTAAATGTTATTAATAGTGTCATTGTTCGGCAACATCTCAATCGTCATTACGTGTGAGTACATTTAGTTTCTCAGAATATTCAAAAACTATCACGTAACAATAAGTACGTGAAGACGATGCGCTGGTTTGCACCTTTCACCTGCGACCGGCAGCTCGCCAGATGGCCTTGCCCGACCTTGCTCCGCGCCGCGCCGTAAATTGACCAATCGACGGTCTACCGTATTTTCCACTGATGCACTATGCAATTGCTTCTTCGCCACTATCGAATTGAGCAACATAATTTTAATATTGCGTAACGTTGAATATTTTTAAAGTTTTTAAACTATTGCCAAAGATCACGCTGACAGTACTTACGTATAACGTGTTCTTAAAAGATTCGTCCTTCACGCCGCCAAACCAGATTCGTTAAAATGATTAATATCCTTAATTGTCGAAGACAATGTATTCACGTAGGTAATACAACCCACGTGGTGTCGTATTTACGCAGGTAGCAAATAACATTCATTGAAGATGATTCAAAAATTTTTATTTTACATTGTTCTCAGTTTAGGCAAGAGAATGTTTACGCTGTCATGCTCCAATTCTTTTATGAGAATATCTTCCGATCCTGCCGGTTCGACCTTCAAAATCTAATTATAATGGTAACATTTCCGTAGTATAAAGTATATAAATAACCAAAATGAAAATAATTCAAGGCTATATGCGCGATTATGTATTTCTTTAAACGACTAATGATTCTTGGCAATAGTAATGATTATCACTCAAACTGCCGATGTGCAAGGTCGAATCAGTTTTACGGTCAACGGTTAATAAACTCCTCGCAATTAGGTGGGCGGACACCGAGTTTAATTCGAAACGAGACACTTGGCGAGGTCGCAGAGGTGAAGTGCGAAACTGTTGATCGGGACCTCAATCAATTGTCATTTCGGAGAATAAATTCATCTAAACTAAGAACAAGGAAAATAAAACAATATGTCGTAACGGAAGCGTTTATAATTAAACTAGTAACCAAGTACTTGGAAAAACATAGGCTAGACGCGATAGATTTTGTAATCATATATTTAAAGATATTTAGTGTTGGCAGAAAGTCAGCATCATTTGCTTCTTATAATAAATGGGATAAGACACTTTTTTGGGGTCAGAGTAATATGTTGACAAAACGTATAGTAGAAAATCGAAAATAACCAATTCAAAAGTAAATGTAAGTCCTTATTCTGTACTTATTCGTGTGTACTAGAGCCAAGACTATTATAGCCAGCCAAGCTAAGAAAAAGAGTAGAACCTCTCATATAGCTCCACAAACTTCTCGGAATAGTAAACTATTAAAGATAAATAAACACGACAGAAACTTGAATAAGTAGAAATGCACGCTATTTGCTACTGATGTACCTCGCAACCTTCGTTTTTGCGTCAATGGACATCGCTTGAATGATTTTTTTAAACGAATCAGGTCATTGAGTATTGCAAATATTTTCATAATTACAATCATCTGATCGCATAAGAAAAGATTTCTTAATATTTCGCTGTTTGCCTAAGACTCCTGCCTGTGCGGTGTAATTCAAGGCGATTTCCTCTATCAATGACAATGTCAGGTACAGATCGTTACTTCATCGTCGCAGTGACAAAACTTATTGCTGTCCAATTAACTTGTGTTTGTTTGTAAATTACTTTATATTGTTCATCTCATGATGAGTCTTTGTTTTGGTTGTCTTGCACTATAAAAGTATTACTTCTCTGTTGTACAATATTGGTCTTTACAGCATTATAGGCTTTATGACTTGCCGATTTGTTCCTATCTTAGTTTTGTAATTAGTGTTATCTTTCATAATTCCAAAAATGATATTGGTTACGTTATCATTTTTAAAGTCTACATCGTTTTACTTTGTAATAACTGAAGCTTATATTCCGTGACTTGTTTTATAATCTATTTTAAGTACCTAAAATCGATTCAATATTTCTTTGGTGGATCGACGATCTGGTCAAGATTACTAGAAGGCGTTGGATGCGAGCAGCGCAGGACCAATCGTCGTGGAGATCTTTGAGGGAGACCTTTGTTTAGCAGTGTACGTCTTCCTGACTGACATGATGATGATGATGAATATTTCTTTGTTTTTTTTAAATAAACGTATTCATGAGACTTTATTTTATACTAACTCTATGTTTGCTGGTTTCTGCGGCTTATATTTATTACGAACGGTCACGCACAGTTCAATAGATACGAGTAGCAATGTGGAAAGCGGATATACCTCGTATGTGTAATTAAATAAATTATGATCCTATGGAGCCGCGTACACACCTTAATTGCGCCGGCGCTCGGTGGCACAGGTAACTTGACCCGAGGCCAACTATAAGCACGTACTTCCAATTGGCGTTAGATGAGCGTCGAGATGATCATACACAGTTGTTTATGTGTCTGGCTACATATAGTATCCAGACACATACTAGGAGCATAGAGTACAAAATACTTATTCGATGTCATACAATATTATTTTAATATAGTACAAAACAGGTTGTTGCTATAGTCAGCAATGGTCTGTGTAATCGCATAGATCTTTTAAACTACTTAACAGATTTGCAATGGGAATGCAGTTTTCAGCAAAAGATAGATCGTTTTAAATATAAACCATAATTTAATAGTACTTTACATATGTTATTTACTGTGAAACAGAACTAGTAAAGGTTTTTTAATTTATATTAAACAATTTTTCTTTTTTGTTTCAGGTATGTTTTCTAGGTCAACAAAACGTTAGTATATACATACGTATATAAATGAAGATTTCTTAGGATTAATCAGCAAATGGTCTTAAGGCAAGTGGCCAGGTTAGTGCTAGAATTATAGATGCCAGTGGAGGTGTTAATAGGACATCTGCCGGAGAAGGACTAAATTCGGTAGTAGTAGTGCCCTACGAAGTGCCGGACGAGCGACCAGCCAGCGACCTTGCGTTTGGGCCACGTGACATTACGTTCCGCTCGGTCACATTTCCATTTGTCGCCGAGTCGACGAGTTTGTTTTGTAAACATAGATTAGTAGTTTATTACCTGTTTTCCTGTAGACTTGCGAAATAAACGGATTTTATGGAATAGTGATTTCGGTTACGTTAACAGTTTATGTCGACGGTGTGTACCAGTGGACTTTGATAGAATGAGCCATGCACATTCTATCATCAGATCAGTTCAAATTCAAATTCAAAAATCATTTATTCATGTAGGACATTTTAGCCGCTTTTGAACGTCAAAATTTATATATTGTATTATTTTCCCTACCATCCAGTTCAGTATATAAATCCAATTGAGTAGAACTGGCAAGAAACTCAATTGAAGTACTTTTTTTTTTAAAGGCCAGTTTATTTACATAGGTGACTATGTCTAACATGAAATGAAAATCCCGTGCATGAACAACTAATGCCATGTAGGTTTAGTGGTTAGCACGTCATCTGAATTTCTGCGACTTTCGACCGGTCCAAAGTTCTTTCATGGGTTTGTAGTGCACTCTGCACTCGTTCACATTTTCCTCTTGACCTGTTGCAGACAACGTCATTAGAATAGATTGAAATAAAAGAAATGTATATTTATGTGTATTAAGTGTATATATAATAGAAACTCCAATGTAATAAAGATCTATATATATAATAATCTAATAAAAGTCATCAGATAGCGATCTACAGTTTATCTAATACAAGAAAAAAATACATGCAAATATTCGATTAAAAAATTATTAAACACGGATAGCTATATCTATCAGCGATTTCAACAAGGTGTATTTTATTTTTCAGATAATTGGAATCCTTAAAATAAAAGCAACTGTGCAAACTCTAGTCTTAGTCGCTAGCATTGCATATAACCATTTCTTAAAATTGTCATTATGTGGACACTAATTTTCTTTTATTCTTTAACGGAATAATTCTCGTAAATAGGAATATCTTAATGCATTATTAACATGTTCGCTAAAATTAGCTATAACAACACGAAGCTAGAAATCTCGGGAAACACCTCTGGGTCGCGAACCTTGCCAAACTGTTGTAGGCGGACTGATTCATGGCGAAATATTTACATCCACGCGTTGATTTCATACTGAAGTCATCTGTGTAAATAGATAACGTCATACACAACACCATACATAAATAAAACGATTATGCAGCGTGCGGTCATCTTCGCTCGTTTCTACGTCATTATCGGAGCACTAAATTAAATGCATACTCAGACGATATAATGAAATTTGAATTGCGAGCATGAAAACGTTATCAGTGATTCCTTTGTATTGTTCTTTTAGTTCATTTTCCTAAACAGAGCAATTGGAAGCCTAGTCTGTAGGGTTTTCAATTATTATTCTGTTGGTAGCCTAGTTTGTTGCTATATCATCAGTCAGCCATAAAACACGCTTAGTATGATGTAATTAAATAAACGCGTACATCCATTAGTAACATACATTATTTAGCATAGTCATCAACATACTTAGCATGTAGTAATTCAATTAAAATTTGTGTACTATCAATCTTAACCCAGACCCCATCTATAAGCACCTGCAATACCAAAATGCCAAAGAAATTGTAGGTGTTGCAATAGACCTGTTGGTTTTTTGCATCAGCTCGGAGATACTTCGGTTTTGGATTGATTTAACATCGTGATTGTGCGTCATTGTATTAATTTATGAATAGTAATATACAGTAACTATGTTGCCAACTAGTAAAGCAAAAATTTAAGGCCTGCATGAATAATCAAACGTCTATTTAAACATCGCTGAAATTTGCAACATTGTTTGTCTTTAGTCAGAGTGTGGACACTCATTTATTGCATGTCTTTGCCAACTCACATTTTTTTGTATAGTTGTTGTAGTAGCAACTGGAAAGACTAAATTGCTGTCAGCATTATAGATATCTTAAAATTAATTTATGGCATCTGTGGTACTCTCCTTATGTATTGCCATTTTTGAGGACTGCAATATCACACACCATTTACGATATCGCATGTAGTCAAACATTATAAATTTTTGAAAAAACACTCTAAAGTTTCAGCTTTAACGTATTATTTGAAACATCTGTAACTTTTACCTAATCAAGTACTGCTCACCACACAAACTGTGTTACAGCTTGTAAATTTAATTGCAAACCAGTAGAAATATGTATGACAAAGAAGAATTCTTATACAAAGTCTTCCTCCAATAAGGTTGCCAAGGAACATTGCTTAATAAATTTAGACATGTTTGCTGCAGGTAAACATTGTTGGTAAATAAAATGAGATAGAATGAATTAGTTGTGTACATTACTGTGTACACTGCGTCACAATCAGTTGTTACCACGATTATTAACATCGCCTCTTCTGCTTGTTCAATGTTATCGCCACTTATCATAGATAAGGTGCTTTAATAAATATATAAGCGTATATCTACGCCTTCGTTCCCATGATCAGAATAACTTGATTGATTGCGATAAAATTTACTTGTTGTCAAATTTTAGTTATATTACAATTATTATTTGCACTTCTGTGTCAGGATGTTATGGTTGAATGTAAGAAATCCCTTTTAGAGATAAGTCCTCCTTTACTAACAATATTTCAATTATGTATTTTATAAGTGCAATAAAGAATATAATATAAAATGTAGCCAAGTCTAGAACGTAGAATTTGCCAAATTTCAAGAAAATTAGCAAAGTAGTTAAGACAGGAAAGTCTGAAAAACAAACTCCGTATCGCATTTATAATATTAGGACATACAATTCTGCCTTCCCTTTTCAATTTGATTTTTGTATGTTTTTAACTATACACGAGTATAATATACGGTTACTGTTGGTTTAGTAATAAACAATTTCAATAAGGAAGGGTCTACGATTACCAGCGAGTCTTATAATGGTGGTTGGCCCCAATATTCCATACAACGAAAGCCCATAAAGAAATTTATGGCGCATCACTTCCTACTCGGTTACCGCGTACTCCCGGCCATGTGCTACGACCCCATTCCTGCTATTCGCGAACCCGTGTTTATTACCACAAATCTGCTTCACAATCAATAGCGGCAACTGAGCAATTAGGGACACGACTAACTGCCGAACTATTCCAGACGCCTCCTTTGACGCGACCATGTTTGTAATAAAATCTTGCATAAATTCGGTTTGCTCTATATAATAATTACAATTAGGCATACATGTGAATTTATGCTAAACTTATCCTCTATCTCTCCATTTGATTCTTTTCATCCTCAACGTTCATTTACGTCCTTAATACCTTCAGCAATTTTAGCTCTATTAAAATGTTTCTTTCAATATTTTATAAAAATCAATAGAGTATGTTAAGCTCTTTCTGTTACATTATATTTAACTGGACGAAAAGCCCAAAATATTCAGGAACAGCAAGTTTGTCTTTCAATTTAGTATTAATGTTATGAATATTGCTGTTTTTTGGAAAGATTTTTGTGTACATATAATAGAATATTTGGTAAATTGAGAAGCAACGGTGAGCAGCATGTAACCTTCATTTGAAGGTGCAGTCGATATGGTCCGGTGTATTTCTCACGTCTCTCTTTCGGCGCGGTGCCATCATAAACAATAGCACCAGGAAGTAATGACGGAAGTGGCTCATTCCGTAAACGTCTTATTAAAATGCACATGCATGCTGCAGGTAATTTGTGTGCATGAAATTATAATATAGTATATGTTACATTAGTGAGCCTCGTGCCTCTAAACTAAAACTTAAAATTCATAGCGCTGATAATATAATCTGATTGAATAGAGATTAAGTGCGTAGCGGTTTCTATGTTGATTGTCGCATGCCTAATCCTTGTTAATGTAAATCTACTTAAAACAACATATATAAAAGAGCAACACATAAGTTTCTTGCACGTTCTTCTTGTGATGAGTCTGCGTTCCGAATGAGCGGTAGATTGAAAATATGTGACTATTCAAAAGTGCTTATATTAAGTTTATTTGAGTAAAGATTATTTATTTTTCTTTTTTTTTTTAATGTTTATTACTTCGGATACGCTGTCACCAGTTGCCTTATTGGCTATAGGTAACAACAAGTCGTGCATTCACAAAAATCTGCTCTCGTATCGATGCCCAAGTCACATTCTCACAATATGGAAATGCGGATGAAATGACTACAGCACTCTCTCAGACGTTGATAAATTATATTAACGAACTAGCTGTACTTTCGACTTCGTCCGCGTAGCATTTAACTTCATTTTTCTAAAATTAAAGTAGCCTAAGTTACTTCTTATTTCATCAGCTACCTGCCAATAAAAGTCCCGTCAAAATCGGGCCACCCATTTCAGAGATTAGCCGGAACAAACGGACAGACAGAGAAAAATTGTAAAAATGATATTTTGGTGTATGTAGTAAAAACCGGTTATTTCAATATTACAAACAGACACTCCAATTTTATTTATATGTATAGATTTACGTTTGAGTTGCGTGCCTGTGAACCTGGGCGACGGCGTACAATGTATGAACAGCGAGCAACATTCCCATGCTTATTGGCCTGCTATTACAGTATTTACTATAATTAATAATGACGCGGCGAAATCGGCAGTTGTATAAAATGTGAACACGAACCGTTTTATTGCAAACTTGCGATCCGCCCCGATTTCGCACGATCACAATTGAAGTAAAGTTCTCTAATTTTCTTTTAAATAAATTGTAACCTATGGCATATTGTTATGCGGAGGAACGATGTCTTATGGTAAGTGTATAATATAAATGTGGATGGATGGACGGATGGAGAGGACGCCCTAAGAAAAGATGGATGGATTGTGTGAAAGATGATATGAATAAAAGGAGAGTATGCTCAGATATGACGGCCGATAGAGAGCAGTGGAAGAGAATGACATACTGCGCCGACCACAAATAATGGGATAAAGGCAAGGCAATGATGACGACCGACGGTCTAGCGGTCTACTAGACCGTCGGCCGTCATATCTGAGCATACTCTCCTTTTATTCATATCATCCTTCTCTATATAATAATTCTAGTATTATTAATCATATATAATATACATAAAAAACAGCCCTAAATATTATAATACACACATATTATACATACATTTGACAGCCTTGGTGGTTTAGCGGTCTAGACCACCGCTTCACGTCTGTTGGTCGCGAGTTCGATTCCTCGCACGGCACAGACATTTGTATTCATGAGTATGATTGTTTGTATCGGTCTGGGTGTTTTCTATGTATAATGTTTATGTATTTACGAAAAAATTGTCTATGTACTTGTATCAGTAGTTATCTAGTATACCCGTAACACAAGCTTTAACTAGCTTAACTTGGGTCTAGATGGCGCTGTGTGAATTGTCCTGAGATTATTATTATTATTATATTATAATGTTTTATATGTAAATACACTTTCTACGTGTAAAATACTTCATAACTTGTTTCAAGAGGTTCCAAGTTATGAAATATTTTCACAACTCTTTTCGGAACCTCTTGAATCACTCTATCTATTGCTGAAAACTGCATTGTAATCGGTTGCGTGATTTAAAAGACCTAAGCATCCAGACAGCTGATGCGGTATATATTTGTACTATACTATGTTTAAACAAATTTTTTCCTCTTTTTAATATGCATTATTTAGGTTTCGTTTTTTAAATCGATGATATCTTCTCTTATATATAAAATTCTCCTGTCACAATGTTAGGTACCATACTCCTCCTAAACGGCTTGACAGATTTTTATGATATTTTATTATGCATACTCAGTAAGTCTGAGAATAAGCTACTATCTATTTTTCATACCAGCCCTAATATTTTTTGTTTTATTTATGACAAAGTTTATTTTCTTGGATTTTTATAATGTGGCATTAAAAAATACATATAACCCTAAATTCACCCTTCTATGACCGACTCCTTTTTTAAATTTATATGACAAAACAAAGTTTGCGGGGTCAGCTAGTACAATCTAAAATACGCCTCAATTGGCTGTATGACACAAGCGGAGCTGCAATGAAAAATAACGCAAAACAGGGAGAATGTGACTCAGACAAAGTTGGAGACTGAGCTGGTATAAAATAATCTGATTCTTCTTCCAGTTTGTACGCACATACGTCAAATATTGCTGCTTATAGGTTAGGCAGACTGGGCCATCTGTCCGTGACACCCGACTCCGGCCCATCTGGACGCGCGGACGACCTCGGTCTGATTTCGTCACCAGGTCCAGTCCAGATGTCGTCTGCTTTAAATCCCAAACTGGACATTATGATAATAATGATTTTGTTTATTGCAATAATATGATCCGAGTAGACGTTATAAATTTCCATTTTTTTTCAATAGCATATGCTGGGGGTCTCTATTCTCCCAAATTTAAATGAATCTGTATTATTGCAAATATGTACATCATTAAAAAAAAAATACGAGCTGAGTTTCTTGTCAGTTCTTCTCATCTCGAAATCATTCCGAACTGACGGTAGATTTGACATATCATAAGAGTCTGTAATGGACCTACATGAATAAAGATATTTTGAATTGAATTGAATTTGAAAAATTTCTTTGTCTCTTGGTTTTTGTGCTATAATATTTTTACCCCTCAATTCCGGAAAGAGCCATTGATTAGATTATTTCATTTGTATGAAATAGTTTATCCTGGTAGTCACTATATTCTCCCCAATTTAATGAGTCTGTATTTTTGTAAACATGTACAAACTCATTTGAAAAGAATAAGATCTGAGTTTCTTATCAGTGATTTTTAGTTCGAAAGCACTCCGATCTGCCGGTAGATGGGACATGTCATAAGAGTCTGTAATAGACCTACATGAATAAAGATATTTTGAATTTGAATTTAAAACATATAATATACGAGTATGCTGGTGGTCACACTATTCTCTCAAATTTGAATTTAAAAATGAATATGTATAATTGTAAACATGTACAACATTTATTTGAAAAGAATACGAGCTGAGTTTCTTCGCAGTTCTAGTCTCGAAATCACTCCGAACTGACGACAGATTTGACATATCATAAGAGTCTGTAATAGACCTACATGAATAGAGATATTTTGGTATAGACGATAATCAATTTTTTATACGTCTCAGGTTTATGTATAAAAACTTGAAATTGAGCCGTGTAATTGAATATATTGTGGAATGTTACATTAAGTCAGAAAAGAAAAGTGTAGAGCGGCTTCTAAAATATTATTTGTGAATAAACGTGATATGTGAATATCATATCATTACATAGTATAAAACAAAGTCGCGGTCGCTGTCTGTCCGTTCCTATGTATGCTTAAATCTTTAAAACTACGCGACGGATTTTGAAGCGGTTTTTTTTA
Source organism: Achroia grisella (assembly GCF_030625045.1). Taxonomy (NCBI): domain Eukaryota; kingdom Metazoa; phylum Arthropoda; class Insecta; order Lepidoptera; family Pyralidae; genus Achroia; species Achroia grisella. The sequence continues at coordinate 1,032,898 of NW_026712898.1, forward strand.
ATAGATAGAGTGATTCAAGATGAAGGTTTGTATGTATAATACATGTACACCCGGGCGTAACAAGGCGAGTAGCTAATCTATATATAAATATATATCTTATATATAAAATTCTCGTGTCACAGTTTTCGTTCCCATACTCCTCCGAAACGGCTTGACCGATTCTCATGAAATTTTGTGAGCGTATTGAATAGGTTTGAGAATCGGCCAACATCTATTTTTCATCCCCCTAAATGTTAGGGGTAGTCCACCCCTAATTTTTTTTTTATTTTAAGGCAAAACAACATTTGCCGGGACAGCTATCTGTATATATATATATAGATATATGAATTGCTGTTCGTTAGTCTCGCTAAAACTCGAGAACAGATGAACCGATTTGGCTAATTTTAGTCTTGAAAGATTCGTGGAAGTCCAGGGAAGGTTTAAACGGTGATAAAATATGAAGAAATTGCATGCAACTATTTTAATAGTAGAAATAACAATTTTATTTTTCAGACATTTATTGCGTTACTAAACTTAAAAGACCCTTGATATATTTAATTTTCAAGCGGAACTCTATTCTCTATTTGATAATTCTTTATTCATATAAACTTCAATTTAAACACCTTCAAATTCAGAGATTAATTTATATATTACAATTGAAGTAAATGGGTTTGAGACATAAGTACACAAGAGATGTAGATATGTTTGATAATGATATGGTGTTAAAAAATATTAAAATAACATAATGAATACTTCACTTCCGCTGTACTACAGTACGTCACTTGATAACAAACAGTTTTAACTAACTTTGGATCCTGTTTACGTAGTAAGTCGGTTCGTTTCCGCTTAAGAAATACATTAATTAGCTGTAATTAACACTAGATCCAATCCAAGTGGCTTGTGTAAATGCATATTTCCTAATATCCACGTGTGTATGTATATATATATATATACAAAATTATACTGTTATTACAACCTTAATTGTTATTGTTATAAAGTGTAGTTACACTTTATTACAATTACAATTGTTAGCGCCTTTTAGTGAGAAGAGGATCTTGATGGTGTAATGAAAATCGGAGATTCCTGGCTAGTTTCTAATTTACTTGATAGAGGTTTACAATGACAGCCTCGATGGTGTAGTGGTTTAGCACACCGCTTTACTATCCGATGGTCGTAGGTTCGATTCCTCGCACGGTGCAAACATTTGTATTCATGAGTATGTCTGTTTGTATCGGGGTGTTTTCTATGTATAATATGTATTTATTTGTAATGCATCCATGTATTTATATCAGTTGTCTAGTACCCATAACACAAGCTCTGCTTAGCTTGGGACTAGATGGCGCTGTGTGAATTGTCCTGAAATATTATTATTGTTATTATAATGGTTGCGTATGTAATCGTTGACGAATGTTGAATATTGTTGTAGTTTTATTATATGCACATGAAGTGCAGGTAATAGAAAACAGACTAGGTAAAACGGAGAAAAATATATATTTGGTTAGACTACTGACAAAAAAAAAAGTAATTCAATTGAGTTTCTTGCCAGTTCTTCTCAATTGGATCTATATACCGAACTGGACGGTAGGGAAAAAATAGAATTATAATGTAAAAATTTTACGTTCATAAGCGACTAAAATGTCCTACATGAATAAATGATTTTTGAATTTGAATTTGACATATAACAGAAATATAATGAAAGTAACAAAACAAGAATGTAATATAAAAGAACTATAAATTTAAATACAAATTTAGAATACAACAAATATTAAATTATAACGGCTATCATATTGTCTCTGGCCCGCTGATATACCGACGTTGCAGAGTTGCTATACAAAAAATAGTATTTAGGCCACAAATAGTACAACCGCGCCTCAACAACAATATTTATTTAAAACAGCAACACTCGAGTTTCTTGCTCATTCTTCTTGTGATGAGTCTGCATTCCGAATGAGCGGTAGAATCCAAAAACTTGACTATTCAATAGTGCTTACATTAAGTTTAGTTGAATAAAGATTATTTCTATTCTATTCTACTTTTTTTTTTAAATGCACGTTGTAAGTAACAGACTTGCGACAAAGTTTGATTTTTTTAGATAAAAGTTCACTTTTTTTATCGAATTAATTGTTTCTTTCGTAGTCTGATCGCCGAATAGTCAACAAGCTTCCAATATTAGAGCTTTATTCATTGCCTGATGATACGTAGTTCGGTGGCGAAGCACGTTCGTTATATGGGTGTAGATCAAATAATGGTCGGAATTTAATCTATACATATAAATGAAATTGGAGTGTCTATTTGTAATATCGAAATAACCGTCTTTTACTACATGCATCTGTAGGGGTAGAATGCACAGCGGCAGTAAATATAGTGAAATAAGAAAGTAAAACATATATATTTGGTAAAAGTAACAAGGCTCACATACGATATGTCAATAGAAAATCTTACGAACAATAGAAGATATTTTCTTTATACAAAATTCAAATTATCTTCTACCAATAACGGCCAGATATAAATTTAAGTTCCAACACGCCCCTTTAAATTTAAGTCGGTTAAACAGTACAAACATACAACACTTGTCCATCTACGGATACATCAGCTACCATCATTTCAATAGGTACATGTCTCACTTCTATCTTATCGTTGTCCCTTAATACGGCTCTGATCAAGTGATTTTAATATCAACATGTTTACTGCAAGCATGATACACACTAGGTCTTACGCGAAGTAAAGCGCTCCTTAGTTATCGGCATGTAAAGTAAAACGTACGTATATTTATTTCACCTAATAAAATATTAAGCTTAACAGCTTCTTTCAATCGCCTCAGACAAACTCACACATACTCAGCCTCACACGTCGATTACGCGACAATTCTTTGCTTTTATGACCTTCACCTAATATTTGCACCATCTGAAATAAAATGTAACTGAAAATGAACGGTTATCCTAATCTACGTCCGAAAAACCCATACACCGACTTACCGGGATTCCTAAAAACTAGGACTTAATTTCTTTTCATTTATACGGCCACTTCGTTTTAAACTCTACCTCCTATTGTTTATATTTTACGAATTCATTACTTTGTTATTCAGCATTTATTTCCATCTATCTCTATACTGAATTTCTCCAAAATACATAATACCTATATATTTTTGTTATGACAAAACAATGACATTGTCATTTCGTTGCATGTCACTCCCTAGCTCATATTTAGCTACACTAATTCGAACTCCTTTTGACACTTTTAATCGTCCCATGCAACAATAATTTCTTCAATATATATTAAAACGAAATAAATAAACAAACATTTTGCCACCTTTTTAAAATATAAACATGGTTCATTTAAACTTTGTTTTTATTCCATACTTCTTAACTATCGCTATCTTTCTCTCATCTTTCTCTTTATTTCGAAAAACAACTTCTCGAGATAACTGAGCCTCCCCTACACAATCTTTGCCAGATTCATCAACATTCATCATCGTTGACTGCTGCTGCTGTTCCAGTGCTACCATTCCATTAATCTTTCGCGGTCGCCCTGCTTTACCAGTTCGCAGTAGCTTCGGTTGACTAGGAGCTCGTTTTAGTACAGAAACACTACTGACGGTTCCTTCCATCTCAGGTCTCGATTCATCAATAAATTGTGATGAACCTCGTTTTCGTACTTTATTTTCAATACCATTCTGTAACTCATTCACGTTTACATTCGCACATTTATTATACACATCCATTCCATTCGGATGACCTAAACGTCTATGCCGCAACTGTACATCAACATTTCGTTCATTCAATATACATGCACTCTCAGATTCTCGAAAATAATATAGGTTTCCCTTGCGATGACAAGTAAATATTATTTCCCCATTTCTGTTCACGACATATGCAACATTCCGTTTAAACGTAATGTTATGCCCATTTTCAGTAATTTTCGAAACAGAAATTAAATTACTTCTCAAATCTGGTACGTACAAAGTATCATGAAACTTTAATTTGTTGACAATGTTACCATTACATGCCGATAAACAAACAGTGCCCTTACCTTTGATATTAGTACTCAGGTTTGTAGCTAAGTTTAGTTTATCCGAATTGTTGATCAGAGATTCGAACTTACGCGGGTCGTTACATAAATGAGACGTGCACCCACTATCCAATATCCAGTGGTTTTTACACATTATATTGGAAGCATTGCATTGTTGTGGATCTGAAACATTATATAACATTAGACTATAGTTATCAACGAAGTCTTGCACTAAGTTCCCTCCTTGAGTCTGTCTCTTCTTTTTACAGTCCTTGGCTTTATGACCCAATTCGTGGCATTTATAACATTTAAACTTAAAATCTGTCTTTTCCTTTCTATTCTTAACGAACGATCTTCCATACTTTTTACTATGACAATACAGCACCCCTTCTGGTGGATTCGCCATTTGTCTCTTCGACTCGTACTCTTCCAAGATCTTAACTTTCAAAAAATCTGGGTGGGGTACCTCATCTCTGGATTCTATGGCACACCTGAAGTTCTCAAAACTCGCCGGTAAACTGTATAATAACATTATGGAGAGCAGATCCTCGTGTATGTTTACACCCATATCACCCAACTTATCTACTGCATCAAAAAATCCATTCAGATGCTCTCGTAAGTCATCGGTTTCTACCATTTTATGTAGAGTCAGTCGTTTTAACAACGTTGCCTTTTTCGCTGGACCTTTCGAAGCATACAAAGATTCCAACTTAAGCCATACCTCGCGTGAAGTAGTGCACCCTCGTACGTGCCGCAACTCACCGCCACTCATACATAAAATAATATCTGCTCGCGCCTTTTCATCTTCCGTTTCCCATTTCTCCAGCTCTGTTACATCCACTGGTCTTGGCTTACGCCCACTTACATATGGCCAGGCATCATTCTTTATAAGTAATGCCTGTACTTGAATCCTCCAACAGTCGTAATTTTCTCGATTCAGAGATTCAATCCTCATAGTTGGGTTCGCCATATCTGCTTTACAACGGAATTTCAAATTCACCAAAAATCACCTATTTCACTGATATTCCATATCTATTTATGCTATTCTGGCCTGTTCTGGGCCCATAACCATTGTAGGGGTAGAATGCACAGCGGCAGTAAATATAGTGAAATAAGTGTAAAACATATATATTTGGTAAAAGTAACAAAATATACGATATGTCAATAGAAAATCTTACGAACAATAGAAGATATTTTCTTTATACAAAATTCAAATTATCTTCTACCAATAACGGCCAGATATAAATTTAAGTTCCAACCAACATCGTCTGCTTGATCCTTATCCCATTTATTTCGGGTCGGCGTAATATGTTTTTACTACATGCATTTGAATATAAATACGGTACATAAACTTAAATTACATTTTTTACAATTTTTATCTGTCTGTCTGTCGGTCTGTTTGTTCCGGCTAATCTCTGAAATGGCTGCACGGATTTTGATGGGACTTTTTTTGGCAGGTAGCTGATGTAATAAGGAGTAACTTAGGCTACTTTTATTCTAGAAAAATAAAGTTCTATTCGCGGCCGAAGTCGCGAGAACAGCTAGTCATAAATACTGTCATGACGCTCCTAGTCTAGGTAGTCGTGTTTTTGCACTGAATATTTGTGGTCTCACACATGCTAAAGGTAAGTGAAATTATTAAGTACTAGCTACTCGCTACGGCTTCGCTCGGGTGTACATGTATTATATATTGAATCACTCTATCTATTAAAAAACCGCTTCAAAATCCGTTGCGTAGTTTTAAAGATTTAAGCATATATAGGGATGGACAGACAGCGACAGCGACTTTGTTTTATACCATGTAATGATGGAGATAAAATTAAACATATATAGTGTTAGTTATATCAACTCTATGTACTAGTAAAAGTATGTATTATAATAAAATAACAACTATGTTATATATTAATTTAACTATGTCTCTAACACAATCCACTTTAGCAATTAAAATACAACCAGCACATCCTGTGCTCAAAGACCGAATGCCGCGGCCTACAAAAACCCTCCCTTTTATACAGAGAAGATATGAGTGGGGGTTATATACAACTAGTTTAACGATACCGAGTAATAATGAAACTACCTTCTTTTAATGTAAAATATCAGATTTTTCGACAATATCGATGTGAACCCTAACAATAGGGACGGACAGACAGCGACAGCGACTTTGTTTTATACAATGCAATGAAGGTAAAACATTCTTTGAACTACGCAATGACCAGAATAACGTTATTTCTTGGTGTATTTAAATTAAAACCCGATTTAATTATGCTTGTGTAACGTACGCAGTAAATGATTATAGAGCGTGCATCGTAAAGTAGTAATGGTTCACCACCATTAACGAGATGCAGAGTAAACGGCCAGTATAAACCTCTGCAGTGAAATGTGCATATTTCTGACTCAGTTACGAGCTCTCTATTTAAATAGTCAGACATATAGGAACATAAAATTGTTCCAAAAAGAGTTTTATCTTCTATCATCTTCTGATATCTAAATATATGTAACTCAAAGGTGACTGACATAGTGATCTATCAATGCACAGCCCAAACCACTGGACGAATCGGGCTGAAATTTGGCGTGCAAGTAGGTGTTATGACGTAGGCATCCGCTATGAAAGGATTTTGATTAATTCTACCCCCAAGGGGATAAAGTAGGGGATGAAAAATTTGTATGAAACTTTGTCAATTTTAAACCGATCGGGCTGAGACTGCATGCAAACAACTATGACGTAGCGAAGCGAAGCCGCGGGCAAAAGTTAGTTATATTCTGCGTACAAATTTCTCATACGTTGAAGAAACTCCGACATAATGGTAATCGCGTCCACGTGCTCCGGTAGGAAGTATTTTACGTAATTATAACTGAAGGTAAAATTCTTGATGAATTTATATTGTTTTGTTTAATTCTGCTACAATTAGCATGTGTGAGACCACAAATATTCGGTGTGGAAACTTGACTACCGTTACGACCTTCTCCAATGGTGATCAAATTCCGACCGTTACTGAGTCTACACCCATATTGCTGTGTTTCGCTTCTGTACAGCATCATCAGGCGTTGAATAGAGTTCGGATATAGGTTTGGTCGTCGAAGAGTCAACATTAGGTTTCCAAGCTACATCATTCAGACAAGTTATAGACTCAATAACGGAATTTGATCACTATTAGAGAAGGTCGTAACGGCAGTCAAGTTTCCACACCGAATATTTGTGGTCTCACACATGCTAATTGTAGCGGAATTAAACAAAATAATATAAATACATCAAGTAGTGAAATGGACTTCGCAAAATAACACTTAATTCAAAATAAAATTCTGTGTCCTTCCACTAACATGTGTATGTTATCACTACAAGAATATATTAAAAGTAATATTATAAAAGAGAGTTTCATCGTGCTAGACTTTGTTCAACATTTCTGTGGGGTATTGCCTCGGCCTTTATACATAAGAAATGATAATTTATTAAGTGATCTCCCCAGGATCGTGTGTGCTTTTCAAAGGAGATCATTTATAGAGTGGGCTACAATCTTACGTTTTGATTTCCATTTGGCAAAATATGTTGATGATCTTATTGTAATGCCATGTAAGTTTTGCCACGTGGTGTCACTGCGAAACACCATCGTGATAAATTCCATAAAAAATAAGAAAAAATTCAAAATATTTTTGTTCGTCGTATATACAGATGTGTAGATATGTCAAATCCATCGTCAGTTCGGAATTTCGAGATGAGAAGAACTGACAAGAAACTCAGCTCGTATTCTTTTCAAATAAATGGTGTATATGTTTACAATAATATACAGTCATTAAAATTCAAGTTTTGGAGAATGGAGTTTATTAAGAACATCACTGTTTCAAATTAAATTTTTGGTGAATTTGTCATCCATAAAAAAACTGCATAGATCTATTGTGCTTGTCCTTTTTTCTAGGGGTCACTGCCTCGGCCCGTAAGGGATAAGAAATGAAGGATATTCTTAGACGTGATCTCCCCAGGATCGTGTGTGCTTTTCAAAGGAGATCATTTATGTGAATAACAATCTAAAAAAATATTGATTTCCATTTGGCAACATATATGCAAAATCTTTGGAGTATTTCGTTAAATTCTAATGACACTGACAAAGAAACACCATTACATCATCGTCCATAAAAAATAAGAAAAAATGTCTGCCGTGTTTTTGTTGAGGCCGTCGTCGCTATGGTGGTTGTGACACTTTTTTATGATAAAAGACATATGTGTTTTTATCTTTAAACCGTGAAATTGGATACGTTTCGTTTGCGAGACAAATTTGGCAATTTTTTTTATTAATTTGTTTTATGGCTGATTTACAAGTTCCTTTTAGCCCATGTTTGTGGTTTTACAAAAAAATAAAAATTATTTGTATAAAAACTTTTGCACTTTTTAATTTACTCTATTTATTAAACACAATGAACGAAGCTTTACATATCTATGCCTTGCTTACTTTTAATATTCCATAAGAACCGATGACTACAGAAATATCACCCGAGCGAAGCCGGGTTTTCATCTAGTATACATATAAACCTTCCTCTTGAAACACTCTATTGTTGAAAAGTGCTTTAAATTCTGACGTGCTCGGTTGTCTCGCGGTTTAACACACAGTCATACTTCAAATGGTCATGGCTTCGGTTCCTCGCACGATATGATTTGTATTCATGAGTATGATTGTTTGTATCAGTCAGGGTGTTTTCTATATATAATATTTATATCAGCTTGTATAGTACCTATTATACAAGCTCTACTTAGCTTGAGTCTAGATGGCGCTCTGTAAATTGTCCTGGGTTCTTATTGGTATTGTTATAACTAGTTTTAAATTGTTTACTTTATAATTAGTTATTTTACTTTTATATTTTCTGTCAGTTATTATTTGCACTCCTGTGACCTACACATTATGTCCTGTGTCACGTTTTAGGTTGACTGGAAGACTCTTTTAAAGATTAGTTCTCCTTTTCTAACAATGTTTCTATTGTTTATTTAAATAATGTATTTAAAAGTGCAATAATGGCTATCCTCTACCGTGTATTTTTCTATAAACTTTTTGCTATGCATAAACACATTGTGGAATAAATGGGATAAGGAAGAAGCGGATGATGAAACACATTGTGGAATCGCCTTCCAACAATGGTATTTCCGAACTGATATGATATTGAAACCTACAAAAATTCAAAATTCAAAATATCTTTATTCATTTATATCTATTACAGACTCTTATGATATGTCAAATCTACAGTCAGTTGGAATGATTTCGAGATGAGAAGAACTAACAAGAAACTCAGCTCGTATTCTTTTCAAATTAATATTATACATGTTTACAGTAATACAGATTCATTTTTAAATTCAAACTTGGGAGAATAGAGTGACCACCAGCATATGCTATTGCAAAAGCAAATAGTCTAATCAATGTTCGCAACCCAAACAGACCAGTCCCCACAAGCAGCACCCATTCACGAGTATGACGGATGAAAATAACTTATTCTGTCTTAAAAGGGCAACACACAATTCCCCTGATATTGCGGATGTTTGTAGGCGGCAGTAGTCACTTACAGTCAGGTGAGCCGTAAACTAGTTTGTTACATATGCTATAAAAATTGCAATAAAGAATATATAAGAATTTGATACTAACTGGCGGCCTAGTTGTGTGTATGTATATCTTATATATAAAATTCTCGTGTCACAGTTTTCGTTCCCATACTCCTCCGAAACGGCTTGACCGATTCTCATGAAATTTTGTGAGCATATTGAGTAGGTCTGAGAATCGGCCAACATCTATTTTTCATGCTAGGGGTAGTCCACCCCTACAAATGTTGCCGCGACAGGTATATGTCGGCCTGAACTAGTTTTGCCAATAGCTTTTACATTTTTTATTTTTGACTATATATGTTATAAAAAGTGCAATGAAGAATATATAAGAATTTGTTTCTAACTGGCGGCCTAGTTGTGTGTATTGTAGGTATATATATGTATATACATATTGCGGCCTGAACTAGTTTTGCGTGTAATTTCCAATAGCTTTTGCAACTAACATGTGTTTCTATTCAGCGCTTGTGTGACTTCTAAACATACCAAATTGATGTTACGCTTTGCATATATATGTATACAGAAATCTAAATGTACTTTTGATAAGTTTAGTAGTTCATTCGAATCACATATCGGTCATAATGTTATTAATTTATTAGAATAGAACATAATTTATTCAAATTTAATTAATTTAAGCACTTTTGAATAGTCATAGTTATCATTCTTTTGTGGTTTTAATATTGTCACGCACGTTCGGACTGTTGCCGCGGGAACTTACGAGTCAGGTACTCTCGCAACTTCGTTTCCTAGCTATATTATTTTGCTGTAAAGTTTCATCAAAATCCGTGCAGTAGTTTTTGAACAAACATTCGTCTATCCATTCATCTGTTTGTTCATACTCACTCACTTTGGCTTTTATAATATTAGTATGATTTATTAATGAACTAGCTGTACACGCGATTTCGTCCGCGTGGATTTTAACTTTATTTTTCTAAAATAAAAGTAGCCTAAGTTACTCCTTATTACATCAGCTACCTGCCAATAAAAGTCCCGTTATAGTCGGTCCAACTATTTTAGAGATTAGCTGGAACAAATAGACAGACAGACAAAAATTGTAAAAAATGTTATTTTGGTGTATGTACCATATTTATATTCATATGCATGTAGTAAAAAGCGGTTATTTCGATATTACAAACAGACACTCCAATTTTATTTTGTGTGTATTGATTAATTAATCTATACATATAAATAATGAACTAAATGACAGATTAGAGAAATACATTATACTTGGTTGTGTTGGTCGTAGTGTTGTGATAGTCGTAAAGACGAAATAAATCTGTTTTATTGCCTAATAAAGTGAATTATGTAAATGGTCGCAGAATGGGGAATGTCACGGCATTCTCTTGTCGCGTTATCGAAATGGCAGGTTAAGAAAATATAAAAAAAAAAGGCAAATTTAAATTCAAAATGTCTTCATTCATGTAGGTCTATTACAGACTCTTATGATATGTCAAATCTACCGTCAGTTCGGAATGATTTCGACATGAGAACAACTGACAAGAAACTCAGCTCGTATTTTTTTAATAATACAATTTCATTTAAATTCAAATATGGCAGAATATAGTGACCACTAGCAGATGATGTTGAAAAAAAATGGAAATTTATAACTATTATTATTATTATTTATATTATTTTTTCTCGACTTTCGCCGGTAATCTTGGTATGTACGGGCGTAAGCCAAGTACATAACAATGTTCTATCATAGGTGGATATACCATAATACATATGTAGGCCTAATCTGTCTGTAGAAACTTTCTAACAATGCGGCATGTGTTTAGAACTACAGCCTTCTGTAGTTGGCAGTATATATTAGGGGGCAAGTTATTATTATTATTATTATTTTATATATAAATATTATTATTATTATTATTTTATATATAAATATTATAAATTTATCTCCCATTGATGGGGTAATAGACTGATCATTACGGGTAAAAATCACACAAATTATTATTATTATTCCCACATGGAAATAGTTCGTAGCAAATATAGAGCCCTCTCATAGTGGATAGTAAATCGTTCGCTTCCTAATCGCTGCAATTTATCAAGATGGACGAGGAGATACCATCTGGGTAAATGTAACGTCTTCCATTAAACGATAAACTAGCCAATATGCCGGATAAGAGCTCTTTGTCTAGGCTCATTTTTTTTTATAAACTTTTATATACGGCCGATGCAATTTTCTTGTTAATCGAGTTTAAGTAGTTGCTTATCGGAAATGTCTTCCGAGTGTGATCTTCATTGTCTTTAGTGTAATAGATTGTTAACTATCTATATACTGAAATAACTGTAGAGAGTTTTAAAAAACTCAAAGACTGTACAAGTAGAAACTTACGCAATAAAAATAAGCTAATTTTACCTAAATACCGTCTGCACAAAATCAGTAACTCATTCTACGGTAACTGAGTGCAGATCTGCACTATATCTGACAGAGAGGCAATTCAAATCTTATATTAAACAATTTTTGTGTAAGAAAGCCTTTTACAGGATAGACGAATTCATAGACGACAACATATCAAGTAAATAATTAGTTTATTAGCATACAACGTTATAATTTATTTTTCTCATTGCTTTCTTGATTTGATTATTTTAGAAATATGAAAGCGTAGCGGTTTTTGTATTGATTGCCGCATGCATTCTTATGTAAAATGTGAATACTATAACTATCAGATGGCAATTGTGAGTAGCTATGACGTGATCTAGTGTTTTGAGTAGTCATGCTCACTAAAATGTCCTGACATGTGGCGGCGTGGTGGACCGGGTCACTGGGCTCCCTAAAATATGGTTGAGCGCAGTGATGGCTGGCTCATCCGTCATATTCGTGAACGGGTACAGCTGGTAGGGACTGGTCTGCTCTAATCACTATGATTGATTTAATCTTATTAATTGTTTAACCAGTTGGTTATATATTCAATATTTTTTCTATTTGAGTATTTAATTGAATTAGTGTTAATTGGTGGTTTGTATTCACACACTTAAACTTAAAAATGTAAAGTAATAATAAAATTATTTTAAAGAGCAACACGCAAGTTTCTTGCTCGTTCTTATTGTGATGAGACACTTTTCTGAATGAGCGGTAGATTAAAAAAATGTAATGACTATTCAAAAGTGCTTCAATGTAAGTTTATTTGAATAAATGATTTTCTATTCTATTACTATCGTGTGAGGCACCATTAATTAAAAATGGTAAATTCAATAATCATGCTTCTTTATCTAAATCATTCAGTAGCTGAAACGAAACGGCAGAGGCCAGAGCCGAAATAATCTTTGTGACATTGACAATTAGATTGATGGCTGGATTCAACTGACGCAGCGGGAGTGTTGGAGGGAAAAGGTTGGAGTGTTGATATAAAAACATAAGAGATAGGTAATTGTGAATATTGTAGGCATTGAGGGCTTTCTCTCCCTGACCAACCGTCATCACGCCTAAGTCGTCAGGATACTACTGATTTTAAAAAGATAAACAGTTTGTTATATTCCACCCTCACTAATATTATAAATGCGAAGGGAACTCTGTCTGTCTGTCTGTCGCGTTTTCACGCCAAAACTACGGAACCGATTTAAATGAAATTTGGTACACTGATAGTTTACTTTTATCTGTTTGTATGTGCGTTTCACAGAAACGAAGAAAGAAATCACAGAAAAAGCTTAACTGATTTGGATGCGATTTCGCTAATGTATTATAATTGTGATTGGTTTGGCAGTGCTACGTTTAATATTAAATGTTTGTTTTATTCCAATCGGTTCAGAAAAGTTATTTATTAAGTTAAGTTTACAAAATTGAGCAGCAATTGAAGAAATAAGACTCATTTACGGAATCGAAACTGTTGAGGTCTAATGTTAGATCATAGACGAACGACGGTTTAGAGATAAACTTCTTTTTGTAATAAGAAATCCTTTGATCTATGGTTTGTTACTAGTGCTAAACCAGGTTTATCTTGTTGTAATAAGACGTTCGAGGTCTAACGTTAGACCATAGACGAACGACAGTTTAGAGATCAACTTCTTTTTGTAATAAGAAATCCTTTGGTCTATGGTTAACCAGGTTTATCTTTTTGTAATAATACCCTCGGTGTCCGAGTCGCACTGGACCAGATTTTTGTTATCTTATTTATCTTTTGTCCAGCGTCTATCGATGAAGCACATCGGACATGGCTGCTGTTAATTTACAACGGTTATAATTGGTGACACAGATCTCTGCCGCGATAGTCCACCGGCCACTCGTGACTGACCTGATGTAATATTTCGCTCAAACTGACGTCGTGGCGCCAGGGCCGTCTTTCACTTATGAGACGGTAGGGAAAAAATTTAAATAGTAATGTAAAAAATTTGACGTTCATAAGCGGCTAAAATGTCCTACGTGGATAAATGATTTTTTATTTTGATTTTAGAGGCCCTAAGCACATTAGGATAAAAGGGCCCCTATGACTATAGTAATACACTACTTTGTTAGAATAGACAGTCATTTTCGAACATGACTCTTTAGAGAGGTATATGGGTAAGTTCTACCTTCAAAATATACCAAGCAAAAATAATTTTGCTAGACATATAAATAAAATTGGAGTGTCTATTTGTAATATTGAAATAACCGTTTTTACTACATACGTATGGATATAAATACGGTACATACACCAAAATAACATTTTTTTACAATTTTTGTCTGTCTGTCTGTCTGTTCCGGTAATCTCTGAAATGCCAGGTAGCTGATGTAATAAGGAGTAAATTAGGCTGCTTTTATTTTAGAAAAATAATGTTAAATTCCACGCTTACAAAGTTTTTTTTTATTATAAACTAGGGGGTACCCTAGTTTATAATAAAAAAAATAACAAAAACAAATAAATTGACCATAGTCGGTAAGCATTTGTTGAGACTGATTGTTGGCGAGAGGACAGTGGCTATCGGTTATTGTTTGGTAATGGAGTAGGGACTAGACTAGACTAGGGGGCCCCAATCTATCGCGGGGCCCTGGGCTCGTGCCCAATGTGCCCAGTGGAGAGGGGCCTCTGTGCCGCGGTACTAAGAAAACATTGTAACCCACTAGCCAAGATATTTCAGACTATAACCCCAGTGAACTAAATACGTCATTCGCAGCGGTTTGTGTAACGATAACCGGTGAAAATGTTTTTTTTGTTTAATTGAAGTAATAAGGGGAGTGACCCCATTGCTAGGAATGTCAGGTGACCTGCACGCGGTCCCTTCTGGAAACCATCCGTGTTAATTACTAGTGAAATAATAATAATAATCTCAGGACAATTCACACAGCGCCATCTAGTCACAAGTTAAGCTAAATATAGCTTTTGTTCTGTTTACTAGATAACTGATAAATACATTTTTTTGAAATCGTAAATACATACATATTATATATAGATAACACCCACACCGACACAAACAATCATACTCATGAATACAATTGCGCCGTGCGAGGAATCGAACCCGCGACCATCGGAAGTAAGATGGCTAAACCGCTAGACCACCGACGCTGTCGTATTTTTTTTTTTGGATGATAATGGAATGGTGCACCCGCCTGCGCTAACGGTTTACGCTGGCGGAGCACCAGTGGAGGATGATAAGATGAACATGAGGTCAGATCAGTTAGCCCAACGTGACAAATTCACCGGGAATGTATCACGATGGTTTCCAGGGGAAATCCGCGTGGAGGTCGATCTGACATGGTACATTGCTAGCAAGGGGATCATTAGTCCACATTACTGACAATCCCATTCCTTTTTATAACTAAGAATATGTGACCTGACTTCGTTATCATTGTATCGTCCTTTACTGGGGCCAGCCTGTACCGTTAGCGCAGGCTGAGGCACCACACCATATTCATCCCTAAAAAAAACTGTAATAATTATAGCAGCACGTGACAATTGTCACAGTCCCATCTAGTCGTAAGTTAAGCCTAATAGTTTAGCACACTGCCGTCTCCGATGGTCGTGGGTTCGATTCCATGCACGGTACAAACATTTGTATTCATTAGTATGATTGTTTGTATAGGTCTGTGTCTTCTATGAATGTAGGTAATTGTGATTCCTTTTTATAACTAAATATGTAGGTAGATATTAGTGTGACGCTCTCATTAAAATAAGATATCACTGATGTGGTTACGGACGTGTTTCATTTATATATTTATCTAATATATATATAACTCAAAGGTGACTGACATAGTGATCTATCAACGCACAGCTCAAACCACTGGACGGATCGCGCTGAAATTGCTACATGCTGATGTTATGAAGTAGGTATTCGCTAAGAAAGGATTTTGGTTAATTTTACCCCCATGGGGATAAAATAGGGGTTGAAAGTTTGTATGAAACTTTGTCAATTGTAAACTGATCGGGCTGAGACTTTGTATGCATAAAGCTACTATGACGTAGGCATCCCCTATAAAAGGATTTTGATAAATTCCACCCCTAAGGGGACAAAATAGGGGATGAAAGTTTGTATGAAAATACTGTAAAGCCGCAAAAACTATACCTAATTAATAATAGTACTTCTTAAAGCGAGCGAAGCCGCGGGCAAAAGCTAGTTACATTTATATACGCGTTTGATAGAAATTGTGTTGTCTAGTACCCATAACACCAACTTTGTTTAGCTTGGGACTGGATGGCGCTGTGTGAATTGTCTTGGGGATATTTATAATAATAATTATTATTTATTTTACATTGTTCATTTAATATTTTATTTTATATCCAATATTTACATTTTACATTGATCCCTGGTAGCTAAACTATGCAGAAACCTGTTTTTTCGGTACTTGAATATTGTATTATCATTACATAGTATAAAACAAAGTCGCTGTCGCTGTCTCTCCGTTCCTATGTATGCTTAAATCTTTAAAACTATGCAACGGATTTTGAAACGGTTTCTTTTAATACATAGAGTGATTAAAGAGGTTTGTATATATAATTATATATATAACGGATTTATTTGTGTGTACTCTGTGTTTAAATAGTATTTTATAGACATTCAAGAGGTTTATATATATGTTGATTCAAGAGGTATATATATTTATAATACATGTACACCCGTGCGAAACCGGCCGAGTAGCTAGTTATGTTATATTACAGAACTTGAGAAATATCTGCACAGATAAAGTTGTACAAGAAATTCATTTTCCCGCGCAAACCAAAAACGCCACAGATTATAAAAATTACACTTGCATATTTTGAGTGCACCATTTAAGATATGTAAGTGGCTATTAAACAAATGCGTTTGTTTGTCTGTCCAAACTATTAGCGACGACAATAAAGTCACTGGGGAACGTGGCGCTATTATCTATGTCGAGCGGAATAAACATTAGCATAATCTGTTTATGGCATAGTTGTATGGTGAACTGCTCGTGCGTTTAGTGTTGCCAGTTTTATATTTGTTTTGTACTAATTTTGTAAAGATTTTTAGCATATTTGTTTGTAGTGGTTCAAATCATTAGGACTATAGACAAATAATATTGGAGATGATTGTCTTCAATATTATTTGTCTATAGTCCTAATGATTTGAAGTCAATAATTAAAAAAAAATATTTTTATTCGGCGTTCCTCTATATCTTTATATAGTCTAAAACAAAGTCATCTCCATTCTTTATAAGCGAACGGTTATATCTCTTAAATTAGCCGGATTTTAATGGAGTTCAGCAATAGATAGAGTGATTCAAAAGGAAGGTTTATATGTATAATACATGTGTGTTATACTATAGAACAAGCCGAGAAATTCAAAGATTTGCAGCCGTGCGAAGCCGGGACGGATCGCTAGTAAACTATAAGTGTGCGAAATGTCATCTCAAATTTTCTTAGAAATGGGTAAAAAAGGATATTTAATTAAAGGCGGCAAAAGGACCCCTTACAGCGTATGCCAAAAGGACCTTTTCTACAAATTTCGTATATATAGATTCATTCATTCATTCATAATTTAAAAGCTATGCTCTTGTCGGTGGAGCTCTTGCCACTTTCCGCGATCTTCCATCATGCTCTTTAAATCTTGATACGACCCGACTCCCATTTTGTCCTCAATTCGTTTGATGTTGCTATGCCTTGGTCTTCCCCTCCCCCTCTTTCCTTCTATTTCCCCCTCAATAATAATTTTCATGAAAACGTATAGAAACCAGACTAGATTGTAGTTGAGTGACGGTGTGTATACGTCTTGTTACAGGGAGGAGGTGCGCAACCACGCGGTGCGGTGGAACGCCGAGTTCTCGTTTGTATGCAAGATGTGCGCCAACGCGAACACGGGCGTACTGGAGCCGGCCCTCATGAGGGTCTCCGTGCGGAAGGAGTGCAAAGGTCAGTGAGTCTCTCTGTCTCTGTCCAACCCATGTTCCCAGTCTGTCTGGGGTCCGATCTCCCTGTACATCTGCGCCAGAGAACTCAGTTCTGGGTAAACTGGATAGGTCTGCAAAGGTTAGTGAGAACACAGCCCGAATTATGCCAGAGTGTGTCTCTGTCCAACCCATGTTCCCAGTTTGTCTGGGGTCTGGTCTCCCTGGAGATCTGCGCCAGAGAACTCGGTTCTGAGTTGTCTGGATAGGTCTGCAAAATTGTCTGCAAAGGTTAGTGAGTACACAGCTCGAATGATGCCAGCTATGTGTGGAACACACTTGTGAGATCCCACTAGATGCTTTGAGTTGAGTTGTTATTGTGGACAGTGAGTCTTTCTCTCTGTCCAACCCATATTCCCAGTTTGTCTGGAGTCCGGTCTTCCTGTATATCTGCGCCAGAGAACTCTGTTCTGGGTTGTCTGCAAAGGGTCTGTCTGCAGTGAGTACCCAGCCCGAGTGTTGCTACCTATGTGTGTACCACACGTGTAATGATAACTGATATTTTGACGGCCTCGGTAGTCTAGCCCCATGCACAGGGAGACCGGACCCCAGATAAACTGGGATATCTGGGGTCCGGTCTAGGGAGACCGAACCGGAACCCAGAACTAAGTTCTCGGACGCAGATGCACCCCTGTGCATCTGCGTCCGAGAACTTAGTTCTGGGTTGTCTGGATAGGTCTGCAAAGGTCAGAGAGTACACAGCCCGAATGCTGCTAGCTATATGTATGCTCCACGTGTAATGATAACTAATATATTGACGGCCTCGGTAGTCTAGGCCCATGTTCCCAGTTTAGGGGCTGTTCAAGTATTACGTAAGCAGATTTATCACAATTATTTACCCCCATCCCCCTTGTCAGCAAAAGTAAGCAAAGCTCTTACCCCTCCCCCCATGCTTACGTAAACATTTCTCAATTAATGTATTGTTTTTTTAACAAAGACAATGTGATGGTTGCCATTCGTGTAAAAAAGTAAATTACGACCGATGACGTAATCAACATACAGACTCCCCCACCCCCATGTCATCCAAAATAAGCAAAGAAAAGAGCCCCCGCCCCCCTATAGTGCTTACGTAATACTTGAACGGCCCCTTATCTGGGGTCCGGTCTCCCTGTGCATCTGTGCCCTAGAACTTAGTTCTGGGTTGTCTGGATAGGTCTGCAGGTCAGTGAGTACACAGCCCGAAGCTGCTAGCTATATATGGACCACACTTGTAATGGTAACCGATATTCTGACGGTCTCGGTGGTCTTGCAGTTTAGCACACGTCCTTAGTTTCTAATGGCGCGGTTCGATTCCTCGCACGGTACATTTGTATTCATGAGTATGATTGTATCGGTCTGAGTGTTTTCTATTGAAACTTTCAAGAAAAGAGCTTATGCTTTCTGAAAAGATCGCAAGGGATTTGCGATTCCCCTTACTCAAGGGCGGCGGTAATCACTCACCATCAGGTGAGCCACAAGCTCGTTTAACCCCTATATTATAAAATAAAAGACTCGTAAATAAACTGCAAAATCTTATGAATACACTTTGAGTAAGTTAAAAGAGTTACGAGCGTAAACTCAAAGCCGATATCCCAGGGGATAGATTTCTGGTCTCGATGTGTAGTTTAAATACACTCTGACTGGCAAGAAAGTTTTGAGAGTTGATGCCAGTTCTGCAGTTAGGATTCCTTGCACTTTAATATTGTAGAAAAATGTTTAACTATAAATTTAAACTTAAAGATAGCAAGTTTACGAGCGGTATTAGTAAGTCCCTTCATCACTTAGGAAAATGTTAATCTTAATATAACATTATAAACGCGAAAGTTTGTAAGTATGGATGTTTGTTACTCTTTCAAGCAAAAACTAATGAACGGATTTTGGTGGAACTTTACAGTAATATAGCTTATGCATCAGAACACATAACCTAGATTTTATATTGAAATTTACCCCGAGTGAAACCGCGGGCACAACTAGTAATATTATAAATGCAAGAGTTTGTGTGTATGAATGGAAGTTTGTTACTCTTTCACGCAAAAACTACTGAACTGATTTTTATGAAACTTTACAGTAATATAGCATATATTATATATAGGAATAGTATATAGGGTATACATTTCTCGCGGGTGAACTAGTGGTGGCTAGTCATTACATAGTATAAAACAAAGTCGCTCTCGCTGTCTGTCCATCCCTATGTATACTTAAGTCTTTAAAACTACGCAACGGATTTTGAAGCGATTTTTTTTAATAGATATATGCGTCCACCCGTGCGAAGCCGGGGCGAGTAGCTCGTAAATGTATAAAAGTAAAAAATTCTTGTTGATTTCGTAACTGAAAACATTGTCGGCCTGTCTCCCAGAAATTAGCACACGTGTCTGCGAGCATAGGTGGCGTTACGCAATCAATATTGATACCAGCAATGACTATTGCCAAGTCATCAGGAAAGGTAATATCGCCTGATGAACTATTGTGAAATTGCTGACCGGTGCGGTGTCTAGATGGCTCGGTGCATGTTATGTCTACAACCAATATTATTGTAACAATATTGTGTTTTATGTGTATTTTTTTTTTATTTCATTGCTAGCTTGGTGGTAACCGCCTATATACGGATAGACTGCCTACAGGTTTAGTACACCGCTTTATTTTAGTCGTAGGTTCGTTTCTTCGCGCAATACAAACATTTGTATATATGAGTATGATTGTCTGTATTGATCCGGGTGTTTTCTATGTATATTATGTATGTTTTAAAAAAATTATTTATGTAATTATATCAGTTGTCTAGTACCCATAAGACTTTCTTAAAAGGCCGGCAATTGACTGCAATTCCCCGTGCTCAAGGGCGGTGGTGATCACGTGATTTATTATTGTGTGACAGGTGGACGGTCGTACCAGAAGTTGGGATTCTGCGACGTGAACCTGGCGGAGCTGGCGGGCGCGGGCGAGGCCACCAGGCGTTGTCTGCTGGAGGGGTACGACCCGCGCCGCCGCCAGGACAACTCAGTGCTGCGGCTGCGCATCAAGATGAACATGATCTCAGGGGACCCACTATTTAAAGTGTAAGTTTCATTGAAGACCTCGTTTTTTTTTATTTATTTATTCGATTACAGTTTATATTGTCTCTGATCTTTTTTTTTTAATTAATTTGTCAGTTATTATAAATAATAGTAATGATAATAATGACTTTAGAATTCGTCAATTGAGTACAGGCATTTCTTTAATTGTGGGAAGGCCTCCAGTAAGGTGGACCGACGATCTGGTCAAGATCGCTGGAAGGCATTGTATGCGAGCAGCGCAGGATCGATCGTCGTGGAGATCTTTGGAGGAGGCCTTTGTTCAGTAGTGGACGTCTTCCGGGCTATCTCAGAAGACGTCCAATGCTGCTGCTCTCAGTTGATGATGCTTTCTCTAATTGTAGTGAATTAAAGTTTCTGTTAAATTAACTTAATTCAATTAATGATTTTAGTATCACCTCTTGATTCCTTGGACACTACAGTTAGTGTTGGAATTATTATTTTATGTAGATCCATTCGCCTTTTTTTCAAATTAAGAGTTTTGCTATTACTCAGTGCTAAGTAGAACCTGTAGCTCTGCGACCTGCGTAGATCTTGTGCCCACCCTTAATTAGACTTCGCTACCTAGACTCGTCAAGGACAAGAATTGAAGGATATACATAGGAGCGATGGCTTTTTTTTCTACAAAAAGATATTTCATTTATGTATGAGTGGGCTACAACTATATAGGATGTGTATTAGCGTTTCCATCTTCATCATCTTCCATTGGGTAAAATCGGCAAATCTTTTTTAAACACAAGCTTAGATTTGTTATGTGTTTGTCCTGCTCCTAAAAACAAACTGTGATTGTAGCTATAGTGTAGTCTGTTAATTAACAACGCCGTAAGTTTAGACGTGTATGAAATGGAAAGAGAAATTGAGTAGAAGGTTATTTTTTTGTGACTGCTGATTATATGCTAGCTGTTACCCACGACTTTGCCTGCAACTTTTACCCGTGGACTAATCATATATAAACAAAACTGTAATAAATAGTATATTATATATACCATGTGCGCTGCATGGTGCGGGTGACAGTTACATTAACGTTTCGTTTCGCTCTTAAAGTTGCCGCGATTTACAAATTATGACTTAGTATTTCAGCTGTACCACATTCGTAATATATTAAATCATTAACTGTAGTAACTTAAATTTAACCCAAACAGAATGTTCTAGTCCAGTCCTTTATGCATCAACGTGTCATTTTTTCCAAAAAATGTTTAATGGGGTCAGTGACGTGCCATCAAATAATTTTGACTTTCTGATTATTTGGAAAATAATAATAATAAATACAATCAATACTCTCTATGAAATAAAGTAAACAAAAGAGGTACATTTTGGGTTCTTTTCATTACACGCATAAATTAAATTAGTGTAAAATTAGTGTGACTTCTGTTGCTGCTGGTTAGATAAAAAATAATTTATGTCAGGCTTGTACGATGTTACTTTTAGCAAAATGCATGCTGAACTGGATCCGTCTGTCAAACGGTTTCTAACCGAGTTTTTAATGTTATTCATCTCTGGAAATAATGACTCGCAGGCATAGGTAGGTGAAAATATTGTTAAAATAGCATGAGCCAGCTTCTTCAAACAGTTTTATGATCGACGACGTGCCCAAAATATTGTGTCGCGTGCCGTCAATGGCACGCGTGCCATTGGTTCGCCTACCCTGTTCCCGTGTCACCTACACCATGCTACAGTTCACATACGGTAATAAAGTGTATACTAACAATAAATACTGTTGTTGGTATAGGTACTGCCACGACTACAGTCCGGAGCGGAAGCAGGACGCGCTGGAGAACAAGGGCGGTGGTGACAGTGGCACAGAGAGCGCAGCCGGTGCGGACGACGCAGCCAAACTGAGGAGCCTCGGTAACTTGTGTTTTTTTCGGACTACTCTAAGTGTACGGGACGCCTTCGATCGAACCGTACTGGTTTTAATTTGCTGGTGCAGGCGGAGAGAAACACAAGAAATAATATTTCAAGCGTCTCGAGTCGAAAACAGCAATGGAAGCAGAATGAATTGTGCCTTTTTTTCGGATTACTCTAATGCTGTTGGCCGCAGCTGGCTTTACAGCTTCAAAGGATGATAGGGGGCGAGTGCAGATGGCACTCCAAACCAAGGAAGGACTTATGGAGAGGCTGAAGGCCAACTCCCGCCTGATACGACTTTAGTCTGAGGGCACCACTAGGGGTAATTTCGAGCTCCGCTTGTATTGGAAGGGGGTTGATAAGAGGGGATACTTTACGAGCAAGTATGTTTAAAAGTATATAATACCAGCTGACTTTGCATTGCCATATTATTTTTAACAAATACACAGAGTTCCATATTATATTATTACTACCTGGTCCCGCGACTTCGTCCGCGTGAAATTTAACGTTATTTTTCTAAAATAAAAGTAGCCTAAAGAACTAATAATTATTTTGTTCGTCTTAATTTATTCGTTTCATTAGGTACTGATAGGTTCAAACTAATACATTTACATCCTGCATCATCCCTTATTTTATCCCCATGGGGATTGAATTTGTCAAAATCCTTTCTTAGGGGATGCCTACATCATAGTAGCTTTATGCATGTAAAGTCTCAGCCTGATCGGTTTAAAATTGACAAAGTTTCATACAAACTTTCATTCCCTATTTTATCCCCTTGTGGGTAGAATTTATCAAAATCCTTTCTTAGCGGATGCCTAGTCATAACATCTACCTGCATGCTAAATTTCAGCCCGATCCGTCCAGTGGTTTGAGCTGTGCGTTGATAGATCACTATGTCAGTCACCTTTGAGTTTTATATATTTAGATTACTAATTGAGGGTGGGATATTTTCAAGTTTTAAATATGTTTCATAGAGAGTTTATGTGTTGGTCTGTGTTGCAGAAGGTGTGCACTCGCAGCCGCTGCCGTCGCAGCTGTCGTGCGAGTTGCCGCTGACGGATGGCGAGCTGGTGCTATTGGGGACCGCCGCGCCCGACCACACAGGTACCACTCACTTGCTTCACATTCACCAATATAATAATAATCTCATGACAATTCACACAGCGCCATCTAGACCCAAGTTAAGCTAGCCAGAGCTTGTGTTATGGGTATGTTTTTTTTTTCGTAAATACATTACATATTATATTATATATATATATATATATAGGAAACACTCAGTCCGATACGAACAATAAAACTCATGAATATAAATGTATGTGCTCGCTATGTGTTTGATTATACTCATGAATACAAATGTTTGCACCGTGCGTGAAATCGAACCCGCAACCATCGGAGGTGTGCTAAACCGCTAGACCACCAAGGCGGAATGCCAACGGATCAGTGGTATCACATGATAACGTGATGTCCATAGTGCTCTTCATTTCCATTCAAATTACAAACAAAAACTCTTATAAATGTGTTAGACACAACTATATGTGTGCGCTCGGTGTCGGCAGGAGCGCTGGTGTGCGCTGGCAGCGGCGGGCGGGCGGCGTGTCTCCAGCAGCAGCAGCAGCACACGCACTCCAGGAACTCCTCCAACACCTCCGGAGACATGAGCAGCAAGGTACACCACCAACCAACACCCTCATCACTATTCCCTGATCACCATACATAGGTTCTAGCTCAGCAGCAGCAGCACACGCACTCCAGGAACTCCTCCAACACCTCCGGAGACATGAGCAGCAAGGTACACCACCAACCAACACCCTCATCACTATTCCCTGATCACCATACATAGGTTCTAGCTCAGCAAAAGCAGCACAAGCACTCCAGGAACTCTTCCAATACCTGCGGAGATATGAGCAGCAAGGTACACCACCAACCAACACCCTCATCACCGTTCCCTGATCACTATACATAGGTTCTAGCTCAGCAGCAGCAGCACACGCACTCCAGGAACTCCTCCAATACCTTCGGAGATATGAGCAGCAAGGTACACCACCAACCAACACCCTCACCACCGTTCCCTGATCACCATACATAGGTTCTAGCTCAGCAGCAGCACCACACGCACTCCAGGAACTCCTCCAATACCTTCGGAGATATGAGCAGCAAGGTACAGCACCAACACCCCTCATCACCACACATAGGTCATAGGTCGATGGGAAATAGACTGCAGTTAAATCTCTCTCATAAAGTATAATAAAATATGGAAAAAACTATTTTTAATGACGAGCGTGCATGGCAATAGTTGTTCATGTACGGGATTTTCATTTAATGTTAGACATAGACACCTATATATATACATTGTAAACTGGCTTTCAAAAAATAGATATGCCTGTATGGTGGAAATCAAAACAGGTTTGACAGTTTACGTTACATTGGTACGGCGATCAGAGTGTATATAATAATTTAGTGTTTATATAATATTAATACTAGTAATATATGACAAAAAATAAAGAAAGAATACAATAATAAAGGTATATGTAAGTTGCTTTTCCGCAATCAGCTTCTCATCTGAGTCGTTGTACGTGTAGTATTATGTAGGTATAATAAGACAGCAGGCCGTGAGACTCTTGATAAATGATAAATTATTACAAGTTGAAATGCCAATAAATTAGGTACTCGAAGTAAACAAGTCATCGTACATACATATGTCCAATATATTAATATTAATACAAATTTCAAAAATCATTCATTCATGTAGGGCATTTTATCCGCTTAGGAATAATTTTTTCACTACCGTCCAGTGCAGTATATAGATCCAATTGAGAGGAACTGGCAAGAAACTTAAATTGGTAACATAGAAGCTGGAATAGAAATAAATGGAATGGGCAGGCGAGGAGCCATACCATGGCTAGCAAGAAGCCGAGATTTGTACTCCTATGGATTGTTCAATATGGGGAACGTGATCATTATGACATGTCTAATTATGAGAACACCATGTATCTTTCTTCCGCAGCAAGACTGCGAATCAAAGGTACATGGTGTTAATTAATGATATAGAGGGCCATTCGCTCCATTTATGGTATGGGTTCCAGGGAGTCATTGTGAGAGTGTTTTAAGGAATCAAATATCCTCACCGTTGCTTCTCAATACATTTATGAAAATATCATCTATGCCAGAAGGAATATAGACAGTTTCAAAAGAGTTAGTGATTGCACCAATAAAAGCTTACGTAACAATAACAAACTGATTTTACCTAAATGTCGTTTGGCTAAAGTTAGTAATTCGTTTTAGGGCAATTGCGTAAGGTTTTTGAACAAAATACCAGAGTATGTTATAAATCTGCCTGAAAAATATTTAAATGTCATATATAACACTTCCTTTGCAAAAAAGCTTACTATAAAATTGAAGAATTCGTTAACGATAATAATGTTTTATAGAAAAACTTTAAATCCATAGCACTGACAATATTATCTGATTACACTAATAATGAGTGCGTAGCGATTTCTATGTTGATTATCGCATGCCTTTATTTGTTATACTGTAATTATTATATAAAGAAAATATCTTTTCAAAAGAGCAACACACAAGTTTCTTGCTCATTCTTCTTGTGATGAATCTGCATTCCGAATGAGTGGTAGAATCAAAATATGACTATTCAAAAGTGCTTGTAATGAGTTTATTTGAATAAAGATTATTTCTATTTCTATTTCTATTTCTATATAATTTGTTTTTCATTATCAGCAGGTAAATGTTAATACATGTGACGTTTCTGCATTGCAGGTGTCAGGGTACGGCAGCTCGGCGTCCGCGGCGTCCGCGCACTCGCGGCAGAGCTCCGAGGGCGAGTCCGCAGACGCAGGCCGACCGCACCACAACAGGTACACACGGTCGCCACCGGCCTTCATGTGCTCATTCTTGTACTGCTCACCGTCATCGTATCACGAAACTATAGTAAACCAGCCGTAAGTATTCCGTACGGAGCCGTGCGGGAGTGGGAGCGTACACGATCAATTGGCATCGATCGGTGCATTGTACACTATATCCCTCCTTGTACAGACCTCACCCGCCACATTGTAACCACTGTATGTACCGCACGTAACTAACTTTCCATTTTTTTTTATCCCATGCCGCCTCTGTATTTATTTGCTTTATTAATTTCTTTTTATTTTTTATTCGCCCACCCGCCACCGTCCCGCAGTATACGTCTAGAGCGGACCACGACAACCACCACCACACTGTACGTCCCCACGCAGAATAGCAAGCACGGCGGCCACGCGCGGCCGCTCACCAAACTGATGCTGGAGAAGACCGTGGTCAGCGAAACGTCCGACGTGTACCTCACGCCCAACACCACGCTCACCGGCCCGCCAGACGTCATCCCGCGCCACGCGCTGCACTCGCCGCCCTCGGAGGAGTACCGCACGCCAGACTCCACCATCATGGAGAACGGTCACGACCACTCGTTCGCGATGCCAACTTACTTCGACAGCAAGAAGCGCGCCGCAGTCAGCGTGGTCGCGGCCGCCGTGCAGCCGCTCACCAACTTCCAAATATTCAAGCAGAAATCCCTGAACACCATCCCGGCGCTGCTCGAGAAGACCAAAAAGAACGAGGAGCTGTTCACGAACTTTCCGTTTTTAACGCCGCTCGCGCACCGCAAGAGCTCGCTCGTGTCGAACTCGAACAGGCTGTCCGGCTGCATAGAGGACGAGTTCTACTGCGTGCCCTCGGATCCGGAGGTGGACGCCGGCTCGGCGGAGCGCATCGACGTGCGGCACAGGTTCAAGAGCCTCTCCAACCGGACCCTCAACGAGGAGAAGGTGTTCACGTCCACGCCCAAGGGGGGGGACGCGTACCCGGGGCCGGCGGGGGGGCTGCGGCACAGCTACACGGACCGCACCAGGTGAGTGCGTGCGCTCCCACTCCTAACACGCACTAACGGGCGCGGGCTCCTCTGTCTCTGTCTCTGGCTTGGTGTCTTTCCTTCCTGTTTGTACTGTCGAGTGGTGCTAGAGGGTACAGGTGTCGTGTGGTGCAGACGCGCGGAGTGCGGCGGCGGCGGGGGAGGAGGAGCGGGGGGCGGGGCCGGCGCTGCGGGGGGCGGGGCCGGCGGTGCGGGGGGCGGCGAGGGGTGGAGCGGCGCGGGCTCGCTGCCGCGACGCCCCAGCTCCGCACTGTCAGTACGCCGCCAGCCGCCACGTAACGCGTCCGGACGTCTCGCGATACGATTACATATAATCCTATACACAAGTCTGTCAACGTCTATTGCTAAAGCTGTCTATTTGCATTGTTATTGATAATTATGAAAAGTAATTTTATAGTATTATTAAAAAGAAGTCTAAAAAAAAATTCATAACTCCAGCTAATTCTATAGTTAATGTTTAGGTTGCTATAAGACTACTTTTAAATGTGTCGTTCAGATATATTGAATATAGTTGCGTTGTGCTTGAAAATAGACGTTGCGAGATTTATGTATGGAATTTCAAACGTTTAATGCGTAGTCACAGTCTAAAACGGTTATAAAGATTATATGAAACATTGAAGCCTTTCTAATAAATAGTTTGCAATATATTTTACATTTATTATAAATTAAATACACAACATGTTTACACGAAAAGGAAATTATAAAGCGATTCTGGTGTCCATTAAGTAATCAATACAGGAGTTACATTGTTACTAACAATTCTCAATTGCAACAGATTGAAATCGATAGGTTTGAAATTTTGTAGTAAGCACTTGAAAGCTGCAAATGAGAGCTAAATTGTACGGTTCGCAATTGCAACTAAGAAATGTTTATACATATTTATGTTTCAAATGAGAATCGTTATGTTATCAACTTCTAAAAGGAGATAACATCATTTAAGTGTATATGGTACATCATTATTGACTTTTGTATACTTATTCAATAAAAACATACTAATGACGACCTCGGTGGTCTAGCTGTCTAGCACACCGCTTTACGACCGATGGTCGCCGCTTCGATTCCTCGCACGGCACAAACAAATGTAATCATGAGTATGATTGTTTTTATCGGTCTGGGTGTTTTCTTAATATGTATGTATTTGCAAAAAAAAAATCTATGTATATGTATCAGTTATCTAGTACCTGTAACACAAGCTTTAGCTAGCTTAACTTGGGTCTAGATGGCGCTGTGTGAATTGTCCTGAGATTATTATTAGATTATTAATCTTTTAACTGCCTATTAACCTCGACTAGTTAGACGAATATATTTATGGTAAATAAAGGTTTATGTCTCTCGATGTTTCTATAGAAATTATCATCAGCGTGAATAGGGGCGGATCCGCCTAAGGGATCTTCGCCTTTTTGGGCTGCAGTCCAGTTCCCCGAGGATACAAAGGGCCGCAGTCCCCATTGAAATGATATTTAGAACATAAAAAATATCTAGAATGTTAAAAACCTATCATAAGGTTGGCAACCCTGAGTTCAATCAACCCATGCTAGTGCGCGTCTATCGAGAAACGAGGAATTTTTGCTCGCTCCTTTTTGGTCGGAATATTTTTTTAGTTGAGTAATATAATTAGATAGGCCTCCATGGAGTCTATCATTAAACTCCACGCTCAGGGGCGGATCGAATTTGTGGGGCCCCAGGCTAAATCTACTTAGGGGCCTAATAATCATAAAGTTTTTTTTTAATAGTTACATAATATACATAGAAAACACCCAGACCGATACAAACAATCATACACATTTGTAACAAATTATAAGTATAAAGTTCGGCAAAATCAGTCAATAAGTGTACGTGTCCGTACACTTACTAATTATATTTAATATTACTTAATAATTTTATTTATATGTATAGATTCGACCCCTCACTGTATGCATCACGGATCGTGTTCCGCTCCTAGCATTGAATCCACTACAAACCGTTCTCGCCCATCCACTGTGACCACGCACTATTCCGTTTTATATGTCAAAACTGTTCCGAGACGTCTGGATAACTCGATGTCGTGTCGTGTCGTATCGTATCGTTGTGAACTGTCTAGTGTAGCTTCTCGTCCATGTGGAGCCACGTTCGATCGCACGCAGTTACGCGAGCGGCCGAGCAAGTTGGCGAGCAACCCTACGCTTACGGGGCAGTAGTAGCTAGCCAACTAGATTGATTGTATGCATTATCTTAATAGTACATTTACCGATATTGTAATAGCTATCTTATTATGTAACCCAGTTGCTAACAATTGATTGCAACAGATTAATATAGGTACGTTTGCGATTTTGTAACAATCTGTTTTAAATTTGACGCGTTCATCAGTTATACGTCCCCTCCGATCGATCCCCCGTCCAATTCAAACGGGGATCGATGTTACGACGGCTTGAGCCGAGGTTCGAACCCTAGCGGTGCCCTCAGACTAAAGTCGTATCCGTCAGGCGGGAGTTGGCTTTCAGCCGCTCCATAAGTCCTTCCTTTGGTTTGGAGTGCCATCTGCACTCGCCGCCTAACATCTGGTGAAGCTGTAAAGGCCAGCTGCGGCCAACAGTATTAGAGTAGTCCGAAAAAAATTGCGCTGGCAGTTGGCGCGTAGCTGTTTTACACGAATGATGTGTGCTGCTACAACAGCATCGGAATATCGGTTGTTGATTGCAAATATAATATCAGTAAATATATATTAAATGTGTACAATTATAAAAAAGTGTTAGATAAGTTTAAATTAGCAGTTTTGTATTAGATATACAATTTCTTAGTTTTGGATTATTTTAATATAATTTATTCATAGCATGATCCTTTTTTTTTACTATTTTATATATTTAAAGCAACTACTATAATTGCTTTATACTGCAAGTATAATAATGCACGTCTGTGTGTCGAATACGCAATTATAATATAGCATGCAGAATTAATACATTTATAAGCATGATTATAATGTTTCTATTATTTATTTCTAATTTAAACAATACTGGTTTTATTATTAGATTTTAAACGTACTAACTGGTAGGTTAAGTTGGAATCGAACGTGTTAATATTGAGAGTTAATTGAGGGAGTCGGTGTGTACAGGAACCCGTCGTCGGGCTCCGTGTCGACGGCGTCGGCCTCCGAGGGCGGCTCGCTGGAGCGCCCGCGGCCCGCACTCGAGCGCCGCGCCCGGCCCGCGCCCCCGCCCGACGACGCCCAGGTACCACACACTCCAATAGACCTGTGATTTTTTTTATACTACTATAGTGGCAATCAAGCATACGGCCCATCTGATGGTAAATAGTTACCGCCTATGGACGCTTGACACCATGGGTGTCACGTGCGCGTTGCCGACCCTTAAGAAACCTTAATATACCCTTCTTGAAGAACCCCATGCTGTAGTCTCGTGAGAAAACCTCGGCAGGAAGTTCATTCCACAACCTAAGTGTACACGGGAGGAAGCTCCTCTGAAACCGCGCTATTCGAGACCACCTAGGTTCCAGCGTGTGGGAATGAATTCCCTGTCGATGGCGAGCGATGCCATAATAAAAAGTGATAGTAGACATCATGTCGAACAATTCCTCAGAACACAGTCCGTTGTATAATCGGTAGAACACACAAAGCGAAGCGAAGTCTCGCCTCAAACTCAGTGGTTCGATACCGCTAGAGATTGGGATCATAGACAATTCTCATAGCACGTCTCTGAACCGAGGCAAAAGGACCGAGCTGGTATCCAGGTGCTGCCCAAAGATGAGAGCAGTACTCCATGTGCGGCCGAACGTGAGACTTATATAAGAGGAGTCTCTGGTCCGCAGTGAAGTACCGCTTCGCCTGTCACCAGAATCCATTCAGTAGTTTTTGCGTGAAAGGATATCTATCACAAAATCTTAAAGAAAAAATCTATCAATTTATATATATCTCTCTCTTCTCTGCCCTAGCCTATAGACACCAGGAATGTCACGGGAAAACCTTAATATATCCTTTTTGAACTTTTTTTTGTACTACTATGGTTGCAAACAGGCATACGGCCCATCTGATGGTAAATGGGCAATGAAGTCCATGGCCTGTGGATGCCTGAAGCACCAGAGGTGTCACGTGTCGACACCTTGCCGACCCTTAAGAAACCTTAATATACCCGTCTTGAAGAACCCCATACTGTAGTCTCGGGAGAAAACCTCGGCAGGAAGTTCATTCCACAACCTAAGTGTATATACACCAATTTATATCCCTCTCTCTGCCCTGGCCGTTTTGAACATCCCCATGCTGTAGTCTCGAAGTCGAGAATATATATATTATTATATTTACAATAAAATGTATTTAAGTATATCTATAAGTTGTCTAATATCCATAACACAAGTTCAGCTTACTTCGGGACTAGACGGCGCTGTGCAATTTGTCCTGGGTTATTATTATATACTAGATTTGCCAGCGGCTCCACCTGCATTAAAATTCAGTATATAAGTTTCACTAAAATATATAGTCTGTATGTTTTTCTGATGCATAAGCTATATTACTGCGTGAGAGAGTAAGAAACATCCACACTTACAAATTTTCGCGTTTATAATGTTTGTTTGTAACTCTTTCACGCAAAAACTATTGAATGGATTCTGATGAAACTTTACAGTAATATAGCTTATACATCAGAATAACACATAGGCTATATTTTTTATTATATATATGTGTATATTTTTATGTGTGTTCGTCCGGCAGCACGTGGTGTCTTGTCGCGTGGAGAACACGCGCGTGAACCCCGACTCCCTGATCGACGAGTTGCTCGCAGCCACCGACCTCAAGCAGGCCGTCGATGACTCCGCGGAGAGTGAGTACACCACACCTCACATATTGTACAATAAAATCTTTACAACTGTACTATACATGTACGCAATTGTATATACTCACTGTATATATGTTTTTCTTTACTATTATTTTGATGTGAAAGGTTTTTTTGAAGGTTAGAATCTTCTTCTTGCGATGAGTCTGTGTTCCGAATGAGTGGGAGAATAAAAATAATGTGACTATTCAAAAGTGTTTATATTAAGTTTATTTAAATAAAGATTATTTCTATTTCTATCTAATCACTACGATTTACTCTTATTTAGTTACTCAACCAGTTGGTTGTGTATTTAATATTTTGACTGTAATGACTTAGGTTAGTTGTGATTGGTATTCAGACGGTTTAACTTGAAGGTATAAAGTTATAACATTGGTTAAATTATCATATTTTTTATTGATTCTAATATATTCAGCGATATGTGGACCATGTTAGGGAAACCACAACGTCGACACTTGACAATGTCTCTGACTACCTCATATGTAATAGTAGTTTTATATATATATCATTACATAGTAAACAAAGTCGCTGTCTGCACATAGACACGGACCTATGTGTGCTTAAATCTTTAAAACTACGCAACGGATTTTGAAGCGGTTTTTTAATAGATAGAGTGATTCTAGAGGAAGGTTTATACGTATAATACATGTACACTCGTGAGAAGCCGGAGCGAGTAACTAGTATATATATATAGTATAATCTACAATAATATATATACACCCGTGTATATGTATATATTCATCAGCAATCAGCATCATTATAAGTCACGGGTTAAAACCACGAAAAGACGAAGACTTCCAGTTATAAATATATATAGTAACTAAGAGCATATTGTTATTAGAGAATCGTGAATTTGTCTGAGTGTAGTGTTGTCCGTGGTGTGTGCAGGCTCGGGGCTGCAGCTGTACATCGGGCGCGACGGAACCGCGGAGCTGGGCTCGCGGCCGCGGCAGCAGCTCGCCAGGAGAGACCTGCAGCGGGTCGTGCTGCACCCCCACGACAACAGGTACACGAGACAACACCCACCCGCCGACTGACACTACGACACCAGCTCGCCAGGAGAGACCTGCAGCGGGTCGTGCTGCACCCCCACGACAACAGGTACACGAGACAACACCCACCCGCCGACTGACACTACGACACCAGCTCGCCAGGAGAGACCTGCAGCGGGTCGTGCTGCACCCCCACGACAACAGGTACACGAGACAACACCCACCCGCCGACTGACACTACGACACCAGCTCGCCAGGAGAGACCTGCAGCGGGTCGTGCTGCACCCCCACGACAACAGGTACACGAGACAACACCCACCCGCCGACTGACACTACGACACCAGCTCGCCAGGAGAGACCTGCAGCGGGTCGTGCTGCACCCCCACGACAACAGGTACACGAGACAACGACTGACACTACGCACCAGCTCGCCAGGAGAGACCTGACCCACGACAACAGGTACACGAGACAACACCCACCCGCCGACTGACACTACGACACCAGCTCGCCAGGAGAGACCTGCAGCGGGTCGTGCTGCACCCCCACGACAACAGGTACACGAGACAACGAGACACCGCACCATCTGACACCTGCGTACCAGTCTACATGACCAGGTGGCTCCTGACAACCTGACCACAGCACCACCTGACCGTGTTCGACCGATCGATCGACATTAGAATCTGACGTTTTATGACGATTGTATTTAAATCAACATTGACAACGTAATTGTTCAGAAGGAATAGCTCAATAAATAGAGTTACTGGATTCGATAAAAATACCATTGTACGATGAAACTTAGCTATGTGTAGAATGTTGTGATTTTCTTTACATTACGATGGTGGCAATGATTGTTTTTTTTTTATATAACTAAAATAACGAACAAACTAACAGCCCAGTAAAGGGACAACCTTTGCCTATACACATTATATGTATATAGGCGACGGTTGTCCAATGGTTTTATTTAACAGCAAAATGGCACGTGACGCCTGTCGTATCCCTTATGCGTTGATATTACAGAGAACAAAGGTGCCATGCCTCGTTTGCGAAATTTCACTGCTATATCTCACCCTTCAACCAAAATATAGCTTACAAAGCAAGCTACTGAAATAGAGGAGGCAGCATATAAAATACAATATAAAAAATATTATATTTATATATATATACAGGTAGCCACCGGCTTACGAGCGGCGCGAAGCGGACCGGCTTGCGGTAGCGGCCTGCGTCACCCTGCACACGTGACCGCTGCGTAACCGCTGCGTGGTCGCTGCGTTACCGCCGCGCGACCGCTGTTTGACCGCAGCGTGATCGCTGCGTGGCGCCCGGCCGGATATCTATTTATTTTGTTATACGTCTACGGGCGGACCGCTGTGATGATGCCGGGACAGTATTAATATGAGATTCGGTACTACCTGAGTATATACCTGAGCGGGGCGCGCGCCGCGCTCGCTGCTACTCAAGTGTCACTCGTGAACTCTGTAGTCTATGGTATGACCACGTGTGGCCAGTGCGGTGTGAAGTACAATGTAAGGTAGCGAGCGCGCCGCCCGCCGCCGCGACTCGTAGCTTGTATTACTCTCGGTCCCGCTGTGGATGGCGAAACCAAGCATATTTATTGTTTTTACATTGATAATATAATTTAGGCCATAAATTATTTTACAATTTATAACTTAATAATGTTGAACGATTATTATTAATATTAATATCCATAGAAATTCTATAAGAATGGTTGTGTTCGTGCAATCCGAGCGGTTTTATATGATTTACAATGTTTTTATTATTTTTTATTGTAAGTAGGCAACTTTTGAATTGTGTAACGAACGACGCGACGACTGAATGTTCCTATATATTGATTGAATTGCGTGTGTGCTTCCCCCGTTGTCGGCGGACGTGTGGACCGCCGCCCGACCGCGCGGTCGAGATTCGCTTCCTGAATTAGTAAACGTGACACTACGACGCTCGCAGCGCGTCGCACTCCGGTCACTATTTCCAGTGTTCCTTGACATGAAATTTTATCATTTAGACTGTATGACTACGCATTACGAAGTGTATGGGATCAAAATTTGGTTTAATTTACGAAATTATTGATGAATGTTTCAGTATAAAATATTATATCCGATATAACGTTGAAATAATGTAGTGATGTCATTTTGGTATGAGTCCTGTGTTTAGGGGCCGTTCAAGTGTTACGTAAGCACTATTTGGGGGTGGGGTCTTTGCTTTGCTTATTTTGGATGACATGGGGGGCGAGACTAGATGATGATTACGTCATCGGTAATTATTTACTTTTTTACGCAAATGTCAACCCT
Source organism: Achroia grisella (assembly GCF_030625045.1). NCBI lineage: Eukaryota > Metazoa > Arthropoda > Insecta > Lepidoptera > Pyralidae > Achroia > Achroia grisella. The sequence continues at coordinate 1,068,699 of NW_026712898.1, forward strand.
CACATTGTCTTTGCTAAAAAATAATACATTAATTGAAAAATGTTTACGTAAGCATAGGGCTTTTATACGTAAATAATTGTAATAAATCTACTTACGTAATACTTGAACGGCCCCTTATGACTAAATGTAGGTATGATCCCATATATGCACGGCGCGACACTCCACAGGCCTCCGTCATAATTTATAATATTTATGTAAGCATGGCAACCCTATTTTCAAACTGTTTTTGACGACCTCGGCGGTCTAGCGGTTGAGCACACTGCCTTACTTCCGATGGTCGTACGTTCGATTCCTCGGGACAAACATTTGTATTCCTTAGTATGATAGTTTGTATCGGTCTGGGTGTTTTCTATGTATGTATTTACGAAAAAAATATATCTACGTATTTGTATCAGTTATCTAGTATCCATAACACAAGTTTTAGCTAGCTTAACTTGGGTCTAGATGGCGCTGTATAAATTGTACTGAGATTATTATTATTATTTTCCAAAGTTTGACGTTAAATAACTAACCCCTGTTTCTTCTTCCTCCTATAAATACAAGAAGTAATTACAATACTATTAAAAATAAGAATGTTTTATCAGTTGTTATAATTTAAGAAAAATAACATATTTTTTTAATGGGTCTTGTAAGCAGCTAGCCGTGTTGCGTCTGTGTACTAAACTTGTCAAATTCTCATTACAAACAATGAAGTGCTCACATAACTGGTGCTACGTCACTGTATACTAACGGCCACTGTATATGTACCGTTCTATTGTAATTGACATATACCTCGTGCCGTAGTAAATACGTGGTGTCCTCGTGAATATCACGTTTTAATAAATTAATCATACATGTACTTCCCAAATCCCTCCAAGTGTCTCGCGTGAGAGTTTTGTAGCTATGTATTATATAATGGCTCCGCTCGGTGCCAACGATACGGAGTGTAGGTGTTCCATAAGATGAGATAAATCTAAGTCATTCCTTTCCATTGGTAGCTTGAGCGCGCCTCGCCGCTGTCGTGGCCGGCCCGTATGAGCGTTATGTATACCATACGTATTGGTAAATATATACTGGAATATATCTTGAAGTTATTGCTTAGCGATAAAACCGTCTTTTGTTTCAGTTAATATATATTTACTATGGTGGTATGGTTTTTTGTTATTGGTGCAATAAAGTATAAATAAAAATAATGTTGAAGTAATAAGTTGATGTCGGTTGATACGATATATAACTGTGGTCTCACACGTGCTAATTGTAGCGGAATTATCAAATTTATAAATCTATTGAGTAATGAAATTGATTTGCACAATATAACAATGTTTTTTTAAAGTTTCGATCTTGTCTGAATAACACAAACTAGATATATTTAACGTATATAGATTCAGTGTATATTAATTTTGAATAGTGAATATTTACCAGCGCGTGTTGTATGCATCAAGCTCCGTTTATTACCAATTTTAATGCGCATAAAGTGTGATGTTGAATTTGTAAGCGAGCAGCGTGCGCGTTTGTTCACTCGACAAAGTTTCGCCTCGCCGTCCTCCACAGTACTCCGCGATCGGTGCAATATATTTATGTTATAGTTAAGTCGAATCAAAAGTAATATATAATATATAAACGGTACTAAAATTGTAAACTGATAGCGCAGTACTTTACAATATACATACGAATAGAAAACTGAAATTGCATGAATGAATATTATGGGTGCCGCTAGGAGGACTTCCAACCAATGTGATATTTTTCCAAATGGCCTCGGTGGTATAGCGGTTTAGACATGACCTTACTTCCAATAGCGCGAGTTCGATTCTTCGCAGAGTACAGACATTTGTATTCATGTGTATGATTGTTTGTATTGGTCTGAGTGTTTTCTATGTATTTTGTGTATGTATTTACAAAGAAATGTATTTATATCAGTTGTCTAATGCCCATAACATAATCTTTGCTTAAGTAGATGGCGCTGTATGTTCTGGATTATTATAATTACAAAATGTTGATGAATTTTATTTGTTATTCTGTAGTACCTACATGGTAAAATATATTAATATTTATGTGAAAAACTTAAAGGAAAGATATGTGTTACTGCCGGCGCCCATGGGTCATTTTAAAATTGTTATCACAGCTCTACCGTAGAAGATAATTTAAGGATCACACGAGGACTCTTCCAAACAGGTTGGTCCGGAACTTTGTTCGACGGCCAATTGCCTAGTGAACTGCGAGACGCGTTGTTATTGTATCATATGGTCTTTATAATACAGCCTGTACAGTATTTGAATAAAGGACGTGTTTAGAACCAATGTCTTGTTTCTTTCAATTTTTTACTTCATTGATACCTAGTCATCCTCTGCCCAGTTCCAGTTTTGATGGTTAAGATATGTTAGTGAAATTACCTCCATACCTAATGGAGGCATGACAAGTCAATTGAGGAAGTATGATATCCTTTACATAATTCATGCATATATGCAAGGCCCGAAGTGTTAGTTATCCCTTGAAAGGATTTTAAAACCTATCTAAATTACAATTTAATCTATGAAACTGACATTCATTCAGCTCATTCATAAAAGGAATTCCAGTTTTATGAGTTTTCCGTTAAAACGTACATAAATTAGTTTTGCCCGCGGTTTTAACAATTAGGTTAATTTCATACATTAAAGAAGTATCTGTATCCTGATTAGCGTCTTGATCTTATGGATATATCACATATATTTTTTTTTGTCGACTAAACACCGATGGCGCAGGACATAAACAATCTTAATTACTTAAGAATAGTTTTTTTTCACTAGTTTTCTGCTCGCCTGGCAACGGAGGTACAGTCAATACACCAATTTTGCTTTTGTTTGTTACCATATTTATTATATGTACATAATAAGAGAGTAATAGGAACTCAGAAATTAAGAATAGTATTATTAAGATTACAATCCATAATTAGGTATTTTAATATTTAAATATAAAAGTAATAGGAATTCAGAAATGGAGAACAGTTTTGATGACATTTCAACAATTTTCTGTTCGCCTGGTAACATACCGTCAATCCCTCTCTTTTTTATATAAAATGTCAGTACTAGGAATGCAGAAATTATGAATAGTATTATTGAGATTTCAAGTTTTTTGTTCACGTACCGTCAATCTTTTTTATAAAATGTGAGTACTAGGAATGCAGAAATTAAGAACAGTGCTATTGAGCTTTTAACAGTTAAGAAAAGTACTATTGAGCTTCTAACAGTTTTCTGCTCGCCTGTTAAAATACCGTCAAATATTATTCTTCATATATATATTATAAACGCGAAAGTAACTCTGTCTGTCTGTCTGCGAGTACTAGGAATGCAGAAATTAAGAACAGTACTATTATTGAGCTTTCAACAGTTTTCTGCTCGCCTGATAATACCGTCAAATATTATTCTTCATATATATTATAAACGCGAAAGTAACTCTGTCTGTCTGTCTGCGAGTACTAGGAATGCAGAAATTAAGAGCAGTACTATTATTGAGCTTTCAACAGTTTTCTGCTCGCCTGGTAACTTACCTATTTACCAATATTACGGTTCAAAAACGACACGAAGCACTGATGTAAGCAACGCAGATTTAAAGAGGCATGTGTCCTAAATAATTTAATTTAAAAGCATAACATAAGAATATAGTAAAAATGTGATATGTTACCTACATACATTGATATCCAATATTGTATACTGGGATAATGAACCTTAAACAAGAATTAAATATATTTTATTAAAAGAAGGGACTTCTTCTACTTTAGGCAAGGTTTTCGAAGATACTGGCAGCGCTCCCCCTTTAAGAAGCCATACTAATTCTTTGTCCGAGGTAGCTGCCAGCTCTTTGTTCTTCTGTGATGTCGACTAACCTTTTTACTATTTCCTTAGAAAGCCTTATAGCGCTAGAACTCCACGGACCAAGGGTCCCGACACCGAATGGGGCAAAATCATATTAGGTAAAATAAATAATTAAACAACCAAGTTAGCAATAGGAAGTCAGTTTATTAAATCAATATCAATTGGCCAATAGGCTGGCGTGCAATAACACACAAATTAAGTTTAGAACAATTACTGTGGACGGTAACATTGCTTGCAGTAAGTCTCAGATTGCAGTTGAATACTAGATAAGGCTATGTACACACATCTACGTAACATCAAATTTGATCATAGCATTATAATACTAAGATATGGGAATGTACACAGTACTACATTATGTTAGCTTAAAACTATTTCTCCTATGAGCTGCCGATACACTGGGCAGCATTACAAATATTGCTAATTGATGTAAAAAAAATCTATTAATACATATTTATAAAAAAAAAACAATATATATATCACATAATTTATTATATCACTAGCTACTGAAGAAAGCGAGAATATCGAATAATGTAGAGCAAACTATGAGGAAATCTAGAATATGATTAATTTTAGTTTAATTAATTTCCAAAACTGACAGTTAACAAAAATAAGTTTTATGTACCTACCTAAATTTGACATGTCAAAACTATAGAGAAATAAGTGGACTATTTTATTAATACTGACATTTTTTAAATTTACTTCATATTTCATGCAAATAAATACATTTCATTTCATTTCAATCCGACTGACTAAATAATGAGAGAAGCGCAGAAGCAGTTTTCCATTATTTTATTATGTATGTATATAAACTATATGTCATATAGTATGAAAAAGTTTTTTTAATAAAATTTAGAGAAGCGTATATATAGTATATAGGTTACTGTAGAGAATTTTAAAGTATTTTGTACCATCGAAAATATTCTTGCTTTCTCAAATCGCCAGCGTTGACAATTAACGCAAAATAAAATTAAAGCTCAAGGGCCGTTGGAATGTATGCTGAGCAACTTAAGTACATGGTTTAGTGTGGACATATACAGTGAAACCTGGTTAATTGGGATCTCAAGGGACCAAGAATTATGTACCAATTCCTAAAAGTTTCCATTAATTCAGTTCTCCAATTAAGAAGGTTCAAAATTATAGTGGTCTCATTTACAGAGGCACCAATTCATAGAGGTCGAAATGTATGGTTATTCCATTTTTAGAGGTGGAAAAACCTGAAATATTCCTGACAAACAAAGCATGTGCGAAAGACATTCAAATGTTTATCTCACTTAAAATTGGTGCCATACAAACTGTTTTGGCCGATCCCTCAAACAGTGCGGCTAAGGCAATTTGTTCACTGGTGAGGTAATGGAGTGATTAGTTTTAGAGTACATGTACTTAGATGGAACAAGTCCCTAAATTTAAAAAGAAATAAAAAAAAATCGCACTTAAAAGGGAATTGAGCTACAGAGTCCCAATTATAGAGGTAAACATCGAAAAATCCCATTAACAGAGGTAATTCAATGACATAGTACCGAGACCTCATTGCAACTCTCTGATTAGAGAATAATAGAGGTTTCTCACTTATACAGATCCCACTTAACCAGGTTTTACTGTAGTTATATAATACTACTACAATTATAATCATCATCATCATCATCATCATCATCATCATCATAATACTTCGAGTTACATATAAGTACATAGCGCGCTACAATCGCCAGTTTTTAGTCTACCTGCTAACTTACAAACTACATTATTATTACGAGTTACGTTAATATTTATTGCTTACATTTACTATATAGTGTATAGAGTTCTCAAATATACAGACTTTTGGTTAAGGCACGGACGGCTCGCCACGGCCCGTCGCACTCCCGCCGTCGCACTTTCTAATTACTAATATTGCTAAATCTAATGTTTTAATCGTAAACAATTCACTTACGTCTAATTATATATTTATATATATATATACATATACAACTGAGTGACCACCTATATTATAGTTGGAACTAGCTGTGCCCGCGTCTTCGTCTGCGTGGAATTTAAAACTCTATTTTTCTAATATTAAGTAGCCTATGTTACACCTTATTATATCAGCCTGTCAAAAAAAGTCTGTTAATATCGGTCCAGCCATTTCAGAGATTAGCCGGAACAAACAGACAGACAGGCAGACAGACGAAAATAATAAAAAAATGTTATTTTGGTGTATGTACCGTATTTATATTCATATGCATGTAGTAAAAAACTGTTATTTCAATATTACAAACAGACACTTCAATTTAATTTATATGTATATAAATTAAAACATATATATATATATCTTTGTCATTAAAGAAATTTATTATAATTCACATATACAGACCGTACAGTAGGTCTGTATATGTGATATAATGGAGAGCACTATACAAGTCGCAGTGTTAAAAGTCCCAAAACCCCGAATAAAAAAAACAATATATATGTGTAATATCCTCTAACATATTTAACCGAGAAGAATGGACGGTAATACTCAGTTGTCTCTAGGTAAAAGAAGATATATAGACATAAAATTTGAAGGAGTCACTCATTGTACAAATATATATATATATATGGGTGTGTCTGTGTGTATGTGTGTGTGTGTGTGTGTGTGTGTGTGTGTGCGGGGGCGTGAGTGCGCGGCGCTGTGTGTGTGGCGAGTACCGCCTTCACTACAATGTAATTTAGAATCTTGCACGCTTTTAGTACCTCTTACGTTAATTTAACTACACGCGACGTAGCGGCGGGCCCGCCCTCTATCACAGTGTATATATCATATAAAAATATATATCTCACCTAATATTTCTTAATAAACTTACTTAGATAACCGTGAAATACTATTAATACTTAATCATAACATAGTATAAAATTAAAGTCGCTGTCGCTGTCTGTCCCTATGTATGCTTAAATCTTTAAAACTACGCAACGGATTTTGAATCGGTTTTTTTATGAGATAGGGTATTTCTACAGGAAGGTTTTTATATATAATACATGTACACCCGTGCGAAGCCGGGGCGAGTAGCTAGTAATATTATAAATATGAAAGTAGGGTTGTTTGTTTCGCTTTCACGCAAAAACTACTGAACCGATCATCATCATGAAATTTTGTACACATGTTATTGGAGGTATTATAATGACCATAGAATACTTTTTATTAAAAAAAAAAACAATTTTTATAAAAATGAAAATAATATCAACATTTTGCTACTTCAGCGCCATCTAGCAACCAGTAATGAAATTATGCGAGTGAAGCCGCAGGTAAATGCTAGTATTATATAATACGACGAGTCTACGTCGATCACAGCCCCGGATAGGGGGTCCATGCCCGGGCGGCAATTTCGGACTTGGCTGATGAGTACGCACTTTAACAACTTGACCACTGATAGACAAGTAATTTTTTTGTGTTCAATGCATTTAAAAATGAAGATATAGTTATCCAAAAAGCCACAATAACTTTAACAACTTGACCACATCCGTCTGTCGGACGACAAGTAAATTTTTTGTGTTCAATGCATTTAGAAATGAAGATATAATTATCCATAAAGCCACAATAACTTTAACAACTTGACCACATCCGTGTGTCGGACGACAAGTAAATTTTTTGTGTTCAATGCATTTAGAAATGAAGATATAGTTATTATTCAAAATGCCAATGCAATAACTTTAACTTTGACAACTTGACCACGTCTGTCTGTCGGACGTCAAGTAAATTTTTGTGTTCAATGCATTTAGAAATAAAGATATAGTTATCCAAAAAGCCACAATAACTTTGACAACTTGACCAATTCCGTCTGTCGGACGACAAGTAAATTTTTGTGTTCAATGCATTTAGAAATGAAGATATAATTCTTCAAAAAGCCACAATAACTTTAACAACTTGACCACATCCGTCTGTCGGACGACAAGTAAATTTTTGTGTTCAATGCATTTAGAAATAAAGATATAATTATCCATAAAGCCACAATAACTTTGACAACTTGACCAATTCCGTCTGTCGGACGTCAAGTAAATGTTTTGTGTTCAATGCATTTAGAAATGAAGATATAATTATCCAAAAAGCCACAATAATTAATAGCAATACACATAGCAGTGACAAATTGTATGTTAATATATATATATATTGCAAACATGTTGGTCAGTAGCGGAGGGCGGGGGGAGCCGTATGGGGCGGCATTTATGTTTCACCCCGCCTGGAAAAGAATAAAGATCGGGGGTTGACGCTTCACATTACCCACTGACTACCCTACGTGACTATTCGTGAAGATATATAATTATGAAATGCCTAATCGAAGTATGCCATATCTATAGTAACATATATATGATGTATTTCATATTATACTAGCTAACCGCCCTGGCTTCGCATGGTTTTTTTTTATTTATGTTGTATATTGTATCTCCTTTCAATACAGCGGTTGCGCTATCGGTGTACGCTCGTTAATATTAGGAGTGGAACGGAAATGAATAATTTTGTTACATTTGTACTGGGCCGACGGCATTCAGCAATTATAATACATAAAAGTACTACCAACCACTGACCATCAGTCACTTAAAGTTGGTTGTACATGCATTGTATAAACGTCCGTTGAATCTATCTATTGCTAATAACTGCATTGAAATCAGCGTAGTTTAAAAGGTAAAAGCGAACAGACACCGGAAGCGAATTCATTTTCTACGTATCATGTACTATATAAAAATGTCGATATCGAAATGTATGTTATTTTAAAGACCCTATTAGTAATATATATTAAATACATTTTATTCCTCTTAATTACAGATAATGTATAAATGTTCATGCATTTTCTTACATATATATGTTTATGATTAAAATGTCTAATACATATGTATCCTAGTCCTTGGCGGGGCCCGCCAATCCTACATTTCATAATTCAAATACATATAAAGTTTTATATATATTATATAATATAGTCTACAATCAGGCAGTGGATTCACATTCCAGAATATTCCCAACTATATAATAACTTTTTCCTTTATTACATACATCATTCCATATAAAAACCCTGCCTCTAAAAATCCTTAAGACTAATGTCATACATTTAATCAATCTATAATAATAATAAAAATCCGTCATTATACATATTTTTGTTATTAATTAAAATAGCAAACAAACTAACTGTCACCTGATGGTAAGTACTCGCCGTGTCTTATACATCAGCTATTAATAACGTCACAAAATACATGTGACGGTTTTGGTGACCCTCAAACGCAGGGGCGGATCTACCTAAGGGCTTTTTGGGCTGCAGTCCAGTGCCCCGTGGATAAAAGGGGCCCCCAGGCCCCACTGAAAACCATAGGCAATGTTTGGAATAAAAAAATCTAACATATCAAAAAACCTACCATAACTTTTGCAATCTTGAGATCAATCAACCCATGCATACGTCGAACGGAACGAGGACAAATCACCGTCGCTTGTTTTTGGTCGGTGTATTTTTTTAGTAAGTATAATAATTTTAGCCCAGAGACAATTTCTCATACGATCTTGCTCATACGTTGCTATTCATGGGAGTTAAAGTTTGCTGTTTACCATCAGATGGGCCGTATGATTGTCACCATCGTAGAACAAAAAAAAGCGAATGTACCCTGAAATTCCACTGCTCATGTCACCCTTCAAATTGGAACAGGAGCTCGCAAATGAGTTGCTAGTTCCGGTTGTACGTAGACTTCGAACACAGTCTCATTCTGGTAAACGAAGGAACAAAATAACAAAATTACAATACAATTCATTTAGCGATACTATCCTACATTACGTTCTATTATTAAGTGTAAAATTGTTACAACTACATATATTTCTTTCTATCTATCCGTAATACAATATATCTGTTTGAGATTTAAATACGAAAAGTCTGTATTGTGAACCTTAAATCTATAATGTTAAATTACACTCTCGCTTGCACACGTCAATATATAAAACACAGGTACGCTGTTATACGCACGCAAACACACACACGTGTTAACAATACACACACATAGAGAACATACAGGCATCAAAACACACACATTTGGTTGATATGCGACGAGTATCCTGTTTTAATGCGATGCCGTTTGACTCCTTCCTCGATAGCAAGTCCCGTCAAATCTGTAAAACATTATTATATTTATTTATATTATTTATATCTTATCACTACGACTGATTTAATCTTATTGTGTTTTTATAGTTGAGCCTAAATAAATTAGTGCTGGTTGGTAGTTTGTATTCACACGTTTCGACTTGTAAATGTGAACTTACAAGGATTGTTTAAAAGAGCAACACACAAGTTTCTTGCTTATTCTTCTTGTGATGAGACAGCTTTCCGAATAAGCGGTAGATTTAAAAAAAAAAGTTGACTATTCAAAAGTGCTTAAATTAAGTTTATTTGAATAAATGATTTTTTATTCTATTCTATTGTGTTATATTATTTATTAAACGTAATACATATTTTAATTACAAAAAAAGGATACCTTATTCGTTTATAAGAACAAGAATAACTTTATTTTCGGAAAACTCTGTTGGTTTCCTGATGATGCCTCGTGTGGAGGCGAAACATGTGTATGCGTAAACAACATAGGTGTAGACTCAATAACGTTCGGAATTTGATCACCCATAGAGGTCATTAGTCAGGGTTTCCTGCACTGAATATTTGTGGTCTTATACATGCTAAATAAATATGACAGAATAAAATAAAATAATATAAATCCATTGAGTAGTGAAATGAACTTTTGAAAAATATGCAGTGCTTGTATCGTGGAAGTCAAAGCAAATGAACTTAACATTTTTACGATAATAATATTGTGTTTACTTAATAGTAATATATAAAAAATATGGTTTGATGATACATCAAATTATTATTTATATATATGTATATCATTATATTTTTTATTAATGGGTTTAGAATGTTTCTATATAAACAAAAAGGTGTGTATACAGCATCAGTAGGTACTCACAGAAGTCGGCGATGGTGGAGGGTGTGATGATGGTCGCTATATGAGGCGCTCCTCGGGCGGCGGCTTGAGGGCGTGGTGCATCATCTCTGCGCGCGGGTTGCACCCGCGCCCGCCCGCCCCTCCGCGCCCACTCCTGTCCGGACGGAGCGCCGCCCCCGCGAGTACCCGCGCCCGCCCGCCCCCCCCGTCCGCCGCGCCCGCCACGCCCGCATACATATATATATATATACCACCAGCGCCGCCCCCGCGGCGCGCCACGCGCGCGGCCACCCGCGCCCGCCCGCCCCCTCCGCGCCCACCTCGTCCGCCGCGCCCGCCAGCGCCACCAGCGCCGCCCCCGCGCCCAGCGCCACGCGCCCCCACCCGCGCCCGCCCGCCCCCTCCGCGCCCACCTCGTCCGCCGCGCCCGCCACGCCCGCCAGCGCCGCCCCCGCGCCCAGCGCCACGCGCCCCCACCCGCGCCCGCCCGCCCCCACCGCGCCCACCTCGTCCGCCGCGCCCGCCACGCCCTGCCCCACCACATACATATATATATATATACCACCAGCGCCGCCCCCGCGCCCCGCGCCACGCGCCCCCACCCGCGCCCGCCCGCCCCCTCCGCGCCCACCTCGTCCGCCGCGCCCGCCACGCCCTGCCCCACCACATACATATATATATATATACCACCAGCGCCGCCCCCGCGCCCACCTCGTCCGCCGCGCCCGCCACGCCCTGCCCCACCACATACATATATATATATATACCACCAGCGCCGCCCCCGCGCCCAGCGCCACGCGCCCCCACCCGCGCCCGCCCGCCCCCTCCGCGCCCACCTCGTCCGCCGCGCCCGCCACGCCCTGCCCCACACATACATATATATATATATACCACCAGCGCCGCCCCCGCGCCCAGCGCCACGCGCCCCCACCCGCGCCCGCCCGCCCCCTCCGCGCCCACCTCGTCCGCCGCGCCCGCCACGCCCTGCCCCACCACATACATATATATATATATACCACCAGCGCCGCCCCCGCGCCCAGCGCCACGCGCCCCCACCCGCGCGCCCGCCCCCTCCGCGCCCCCCCCGTCCGCCGCGCCCGCCACGCCCTGCCCCACCACATACATATATATATATATACCACCAGCGCCGCCCCCGCGCCCAGCGCCACGCGCCCCCACCCGCGCCCGCCCGCCCCCTCCGCGCCCACCTCGTCCGCCGCGCCCGCCACCGCCCCACCACATACATATATATATATATACCACCAGCGCCGCCCCCGGGCGAAGCGAGTCGAGCCGCGTGCGCCCGCCCGCCCCCTCCGCGCCCACCTCGTCCGCCGCGCCCGCCACGCCCTGCCCCACCACATACACCCACCCTCGTCCGCCGCGCCCGCCACGCCCTGCCCCACCACATACATATATATATATATATACCACCAGCGCCGCCCCCGCGCCGCGCCCCCCCCCGCGCCCGCCACGCGCCCCCAGCGCCACGCGCCCCCACCCGCGCCCGCCCGCGCCCGCCCGCCACGCCCTGCCCCCCCACATACATATATATATATATACCACCAGCGCCGCCCCCGCGCCCAGCGCCACGCGCCCCCACCCGCGCCCGCCCGCCCCCTCCGCGCCCACCTCGTCCGCCCGCCCGCCACCCCCTGCCCCACCACGTCCGCCGCGCCCGCCACGCCCTGCCCCACCACATACATATATATATATATACCACCAGCGCCGCCCCCGCGCCCAGCGCCACGCGCCCCCACCCGCGCCCGCCCGCCCCCTCCGCGCCCACCTCGTCCGCCGCGCCCGCCACGCCCTGCCCCACCACATACATATATATATATATACCACCAGCGCCGCCCCCGCGCCCAGCGCCACGCGCCCCCCCCGCGCCCGCCCGCCCCCTCCGCGCCCACCTCGTCCGCCGCGCCCGCCACGCCCTGCCCCACCACATACATATATATATATATACCACCAGCGCCGCCCCCGCGCCCAGCGCCACGCGCCCCCACCCGCGCCCGCGCCCACCTCGTCCGCCGCGCCCGCCACGCCCTGCCCCACCACATACATATATATATATATACCACCAGCGCCGCCCCCGCGCCCAGCGCCACGCGCCCCCACCCGCGCCCGCCCGCCCCCTCCGCGCCCACCTCGTCCGCCACGCCCGCCACGCCCTGCCCCACCACATACATATACACGACACCGTCCGCGCCGCCGAGGACGACGACCCAGAACATACCGTCGGGTACGCGAACGAAGGGGTAGCAGTAGAAATCATTTGTAGAATGCGTGCTTTTCATCAACGATACAATACATAAATAGAAAAATGTAAAGTGAGGCGACACAGTTTAGACACGGCAGTGATTTATAGACAATATTGAGTTTGTTTTACTAGCCATTATTAAATGCAATTACTATTTTGATGTATCTAGGCAACTATGTCCCATATGTGTATACTCAACGTTTGGTTTCCTTTAATAAATCCTTACTAATATTATAAATGCAAAAGTAACTCTCTCTGTCTGTCTGTCTCGCTTTCACGCCAAAACCACTGTACTGATTTTAATGAAATTTCGAACACCTAATCTAGACCCTGAGAATGGATATAGCGTACTCTTTAATTTAGAAAAGGGTTGTAAGGGGATTGAAAGGGTAGATGCAAGATTGTATGGATATATCACCATTTTCAAAGCCTGACACTGATTTATAGGCTGTTGATTAAATATAAATAAAGAAAAATGGGTTGTAAGGAATTTAAAGGACAGTTAAATATGAAAAAATTGGCATTTTTAAAGTTAGAAGCTTGAAGTTTAATTTTTAGCCTATTTATTAAATATATACTATGAAAAACTGTTATAAGGGGTCGAAAGAGATATGAAAGAATGTATGGAAGTGTCGTCACTTTTGAAGCTAAAACGATGAAACTTTTTCATTTGACTTTTATTGGGTCAGGTCATTAAATATTTTTTTTATTGTTTGGTCAAGGTCACAATTTTTCGCGCACGAAGTCACGGGTACGGCTAGTGAATAAAGTAAATGTGCATGCTAGTAAATATGTGACCGGACCTGGTGCGAGCAGTTCTTGCCGGTCCAGCCGCCGCTGCAGTGGCAGACGTAGTCGGTGAGCGCGGCGCAGCGCTGCTGGCAGCGCCCGGCGTGGAGGCAGGGCCCGGTGCGGTTGCCGGCGGAGTCCCCGGCGGAGTCCACCAGGTCGGTGCCGGGCGGCTGCTGCTCGTAGCACGGGTCCCGCAGCGCGCACTCGTGGCCGCAGAACCCGGGCGAGCACTCGCACCTACCGCATTACCGATATGCAAACTTACATTCTATATCAAAATTTAAAAAAAAATCATAAATTCAAAATATCTTTATTCGTGTAGGTCTATTACAGACTATTATGATACATCAAATCTACCGTCAGGTCGGAATGATTTCAAGATGAGAAAGAACTGACGAGAAACTCGGCTCGTATTCTTTTCATATAAATGTTGTACATGTTTACAATAATACAGATTCATTTTTAAATTCAAATTTGGAAGAATACAGTGACTAAGCATATGCTATTGCTGAAGCAAATAGTCTAATCAGTGTTCATGACCCGAACAGAAGCAGCACCCAAAACATTACTACTATATATATATTCAAAACAGCGTTTTTGATCAATTTTCTTTACAATCAATTGTAAATTCATATATTTAATTAAACTATATTAAATGTTTATGATAATAGCAATCGGTTTGTACAATCATGTCATAATTTTGATACGAAATACGTAAATAATGTACTCTACAATAGTGATGTGCAACTTCAAATACAGTTTTTTTACTTACGCAGTATTTATGATATCACTATGTATTACTATATAATAAAATCAGTGTGTAACATCAAACGCTCACTACGGGACGACTTTTATTTTATCATCCCCATAGATTATCAATAACTGTGGGAACAACCCCTACATTTTTAGTCCTTCGAGCCGGACACTAATGTAGACAGGAGAAAGAAAGTAAGAGAGTGAGTGCTTCGTACGTGTAGGAGCCGTCGAGGTTGCGGCAGTCACCAGGCCCGCAGTTGACGGCGCCGCTCGCGCACTCGTCCACGTCCACCTCGCACCGAAGGCCGGTCCATCCTACGAATACACATACATAACTATACTAATATAATAGACCGGTACACATAGAAATAATCCTTATTCAAATATACATAATGAAAGCACTTTTAAATAGTCATAACAATTTTTTATTTAATCCACCGTTCATTCGGAAAGCTGTCTCATCTCAAGAAGAACGAGCAAGAAACTTGTGTGTTGCTATTTTAAATAATCCTTGTAAGTTCACATTTTACAAGTCGAAACGTGTGAATACAAACCAGCACAATATGATTAAATCAGTCGTAGTGATAAGAGCAGACCAGTCCCTACAAGCAGCACTTCACGTTCACGAATATGACGGATATAGAAAACACCCAGATGGGTCAAATAATCATGCCAATGAAAACAAATATTTGCACCATTCGAGGAATGGAATCCACGATCATCGGAGCTAAAACGGTGTGCAGTACCGCTAGACCACCGAGGTCGTCAGAATTAAATAAATATGAGTAATTAACGGGACATATACACTGTTAACATTAACAGGATGGTGACCACTTGTGGTTATTATTGACTCATACGTGATTACTGTAATAAGTAATAAGTAATCATTCTGTAAGTAGGCATAGGAACAACATAAGTATGTACTTGTACTTGGGAATACATATGTATTATATTAAAACTAGCTACTCGCCCTGGCGTCGCCCGGGCGTACATGTATTATACATATAAACCTTTCTCTTGAAACACTCTATCTATTAAAACAACCGTTTCAAAATCCGTTGCATAGTCTTAAAGATTTAAGCATACATAGGGACAGACAGCGACAGCGACTTTGTTTTATACTATGTAATGTTAGTTTAATATAATTTACGCTAACTGTATTTCTCGTTAAAACTAGTAGTAATTACTGGGTTTATCGCAATTAACAACTGTTTATCATTGTTATCTGAACTGCAGGAAAAATTCATAACATTAATACATTATTATCTCTTGGGTTAGATTAGTTAAATGTGATAAAGATTTAACATCATTTCCATAAAAAGGTGACGCGGAAAATGCATTTCACGTAAGTCAGTTTTAACGACTATAATTTCTCGTGAAAATATATATAATAAACTGGCTGTATCCGCGACATCGTCCGCGTAAAATACTGAACTTGAATTGTCCTTAAATTGTACAGAAAATAAGACAAGGACCAGAATAATGCTCAGAGAATATTATATATGAACTGCAAGCTATGAAAGAATCTGCTAGAGCGAAGAGCAAGTCCAGTAACCGCATATGGACAGACAGCGACAACGACTTTGTTTTATACTATGTAATGATAACAATTTTAAAAAAATCCTTAAATAATACAAGAACTAGAATATTGGCCACAGAGTATATATATGAACTGTGATAGTACCTGCTAGGACGAAGAGCAAGTCCAGTAACAGCATATTACTAGAATATTGGTCACAGAGTATATATATGAACTGTGATAGTACCTGCTAGGACGAAGAGTAAGTACAGTAACAGCATATTTGGTATGAAACTTCTGCTACCAGGTGTCAGGAATCATCTACTGCCCACCATAACTGTCACCACTGAGCACAAACACATGGCACACCAGCAACGTCACTTCAATCCCACAGTTTATTAAATTATAGAGCGCCAATATTTGTTTCCTGCAGTGGCCTCGATACAGCGCGCCAGTGAATCAGAAACTATGACATGTCCCTTAGACTAATATCTTGTGACGTCATGAATACGTCATCACAACGCTGACGAACAATAAATCCGATTGGTTTACTATTAAATGAATGCTATGTTCTTGCACGGGAGTTTAATTTAATGTTAGACATAGACACCTATATAAATATACATCTATATATATATAAATAAAATTGGAGTGTCTGTTTGTAATGTTGATAAACTGTTTTTTTCTACATGCATATGAATATAAATAAGGTACATTCACCAAAATAACATTTTTTTCAATTTTTGTCCGTCTGTCTATCTCTTTGTTTCGGTTTTCTCTGAAATGGCTGACTGTTTGTAATGTTGATAAACTGTTTTTTTCTACATGCATATGAATATAAATAAGGTACATTCACCAAAATAACATTTTTTTCAATTTTTGTCCGTCTGTCTATCTCTTTGTTCCGGTTATTCTCTGAAATGGCTGGATGGATTTTGACGGGACTTCTTTTGGCAGGTAGGTGATGTAATAAGGAGTGACTTAGTCTACTTTTATTTTAGAAAAAATTTTTAATGTAGAAAAATATAGTTAAATTCCACGCGGACGAAGTCGCGGGTACAGCTAGTTGTAAATAATCTGATTAAAAAAAAAAGTAATTCAATTGAGTTTCTTGCCAGTTTTTCTCAATTGGATCTATATACCGAACTGGACGGTAGGGAAAAATATAATGTAATAAACTTAACGTTCATAAGCGGCTAAAATGTCCTACATGAATAAATTATTTTTGTATTTTGAATATATAAAGTAGTGCAATGTGGAAGAGTAGAGTAGGTGTTTTAATAATGTTTATCATTTGGAAAAGTTTGCTCAATTTATTTCTTATTCATATTTTTTTACTTTTATTTAGTTACGCACAACAATAATGATGAAAAAAATGTGTTGTAAGGTATAGTTGGTTGGTTGGTTGTTGGTTATTGGTTGTAGGTACTATGTTGTCGGTTGAGACGATGTATATATACAGATGATAATAGACTGACAATATGTACATAGAAAATATTGATCTTATATACTAAATGACAATAGGAAAATGTAAGGTGTGGTGACACAGTTTAGACACAGCAGTGCTTAGTACACAATATTGGATTTGTCTTACTAGACATTATTAAATACAATTATATTGATGTATCTAGGTAACTGTGTCCTATAAGGTGGAAACAACAATTTATATTACAAAACCGAGTCAATATGGACAATTCAGCATAATATTGGAAACATAGTTTCGCTGATTTTCAGTTAATCTAATAAATTATCAATTTCAATACATTTATATATATTTTTTAATAAAATTTTATTTTATTATTAGTAACTAATTTTTCTTTGTTATTCAGACTTTCGTCTTTATTTTCCTGTTTGGTTTTATAAGACTAATATTTTATGACTACTGGGTTTATATCTAAACTAGCTTTTGCCCGCGGATTCTCTCGCGTTAATTTATCCCCTTAGGGATGGAATTTATCAAAATCCTTTCTTAGGGGATGCCTACGTCATAGTAGCTTTATGTATGCAAAGTCTCAGCCCGATCGGTTTAAAATTTACAAACTTTCATCCCCTATTTTATCCCTTTGAGGGTAGAATTAATAAAAATCCTTTCTTAGCGGATGGCTACGTCATAACATCTACCTGCATGCCAAATTTCAGCCCGATCTGTCCAGTGGTTTGGGGTGTGCGTTGATAGATCAATATGTCAGTCAGTCACCTTTGAGTTATATATACGTTAACTGTTTACCATCAGATGGCCCGTATGCTGGCCACCTTATATACAAAAAATCAATATTATACTTTTTATCCCGACCTCGGCCACGGACGAAACCGTAAGCAGTAGCTAGTATACAAATAAATTGTCCACAGTTTGAGAACGCGTGGTCGCGGCGCGTTATCAGTAGATTGGATCGTATCATTTGTATCGCTGTGATAAGGTGGTGCGTTATCAGCGTCCGCCATGTGACCACCATGTGCCTGGGAAGGTCGTTTCACAATACATACATACACACCGAGCACATCTCGATATGAACGCGCTCTCGTGCTCGTTCTTCTTGTGATAAGACAGCTTTCCGAACGAGTGGTAGATAAAAAACAAATTGTTATGACTATTCAAAAGTGCTTAAATTAAATGATTTTCTATTCTATTCTATTCACGGAATAGAAAAGGATAAAATAGAAATCATTTATTCAAATAAACTTACATTGAAGTACTTTTGAATAGTCATTACATTTTTTTAATCTACCGCTCGTTCGGAAAGCTGTCTCATCATAAGAAGAACGAGCAAGAAACTTGCGTGTTGCTCTTTTAAATAATTTTATTATTACTTTACATTTTTAAGTTTAAGTGTATGAATACAAACTACCGATTAGCACTAATTCAATTAAATACTCAAATAGAAAAAATATTGAATATATAACCAACTGGTTAAACAATTAATAAGAGGAAATCAGTCATAGTGATTAGAGCAGATCAGTCCCTACAAGCAACGGAAACACTACTTCTAAATCTCATGATGGGATTTATAAATTTTGTGTTGAAATTTATTTATTCAATAATATTAAATGAATGAAAAACTCTTTATTGTTCCTCTCGCAGAAAAAATATAACAATTAAATAAATTACTATGTACCACAAATATAAAAAAAACAATTACAATATAGAGGTAACAATGGGTGGCTATCTTATATTATTATATACTAGCCGTTCCCGCGACTTCGTATGCTTGGAATTTTCTTTTATTTTTCTAAAATAAAAGTAGCTTAAGTTACTCCTTATTACCTCAGCTACCTGCTAAAAAAAGTCCCGATAAAATCGGTCCAGCCATTTCAGAGATTAGCCGGAACAAACGGATAGACAGAAAAAAAATGTTAATTTCGTGTATGTACCGTATTTATATTCATATGCATGTAGTACGGCTATTTCAATATTACAAACAGACACTCCTATTTTATTTATATGTATAGATGTATATATAATGATAATAGCTGTACCCGCGACTTCGTCCGCGTAAAATAGTAACCTTGACAAGTTTCATCGATCTAGCTTCAAAAATGACGAATACTTACAGAATTCCATTCAACTCAATCACCAGCCTAAAATAAGTTTGAAGACTGCAGTTTCAAACATGACGACACTACCATACAATCTTTCATTTCCCTTTTCAATATCTTATAACCTTTTTTATAATTGAAAGTTAATATCAATAATCTTCACATGAAAGAATAGATCTTTTCGTAAAACCGAGTCGGGGCCGCCCCTGCTCGTGTCCCGTACCCGTGTGCCGCCCCTGCTCGTGTCCCGTACCTGTGTGCCGCCCCTGCTCGTGTCCCGTACCTGTGTGCCGCCCCTGCTCGTGTCCCGTACCTGTGTGCCGCCCCTGCTCGTGTCCCGTACCTGTGTGCCGCCCCTGCTCGTGTCCCGTACCTGTGTGCCGCCCCTGCTCGTGTCCCGTACCTGTGTGCCGCCCCTGCTCGTGTCCCGTACCTGTGTGCCGCCCCTGCTCGTGTCCCGTACCTGTGTGCCGCCCCTGCTCGTGTCCCGTACCTGTGTGCCGCCCCTGCTCGTGTCCCGTACCTGTGTGCGCGCAGTCGCAGCGGAAGCCGGCGCGCAGGTCGAGGCAGCGCCCTCCGTGCAGGCAGGCGGCGGCGCCCCCCTCCGCGCACTCGTCGCGCTCCACCTCGCAGTAGCGGCCCAGGAAGCCCTCCTCGCACGCGCAGTGCGGCCCCTGCACCGCACACACACCATATAATCACTCTATACACCAGGTGGGTATGTACATCAACTACATGACTTAGTCTCATTTACAGTAAATATATTTTTGTATCAAATTCTGTCATAATTCTAAACCTTCAATCACTGCATCAATATTTGGCGAAGACTCACCGTGGGTTCAGCTATGCACTCCCCATGGACGCAGGGCTGCACTTCGCAAAACGCGCTCTCGCAGTGCACGCCCTCGAATCCTTCGACACACTCGCACGTGTAGTTATTGCCGGTCGGTGGATCTGTACAGCAACAAAATAAATGTAAGTTTGACATGATGTGACACGAGTACCTACAGTGGAGGGGGCGGGGGCGGGGGCTCACCCGGGGCCCGGTCGCGGCAGGCGCGCGCGGCGCCGCCGCAGGGCCGGTGCTCGCAGCGGCGGCGGCGCGGCTCCTCGCAGCGCACGAGTACCTACAGTGGAGGGGGCGGGGGCGGGGGCGGGGGCGGGGGCGGGGGCGGGGGCTCACCCGGGGCCCGGTCGCGGCAGGCGCGCGCGGCGCCGCCGCAGGGCCGGTGCTCGCAGCGGCGGCGGCGCGGCTCCTCGCAGCGCACGAGTACCTACAGTGGAGGGGGCGGGGGCGGGGGCGGGGGCGGGGGCGGGGGCTCACCCGGGGCCCGGTCGCGGCAGGCGCGCGCGGCGCCGCCGCAGGGCCGGTGCTCGCAGCGGCGGCGGCGCGGCTCCTCGCAGCGCACGAGTACCTACAGTGGAGGGGGCGGGGGCGGGGGCGGGGGCGGGGGCGGGGGCTCACCCGGGGCCCGGTCGCGGCAGGCGCGCGCGGCGCCGCCGCAGGGCCGGTGCTCGCAGCGGCGGCGGCGCGGCTCCTCGCAGCGCACGAGTACCTACAGTGGAGGGGGCGGGGGCGGGGGCGGGGGCGGGGGCGGGGGCTCACCCGGGGCCCGGTCGCGGCAGGCGCGCGCGGCGCCGCCGCAGGGCCGGTGCTCGCAGCGGCGGCGGCGCGGCTCCTCGCAGCGCACGAGTACCTACAGTGGAGGGGGCGGGGGCGGGGGCGGGGGCGGGGGCGGGGGCTCACCCGGGGCCCGGTCGCGGCTAAATATTGGCGCGCGCGGCGCCGCCGCAGGGCCGGTGCTCGCAGCGGCGGCGGCGCGGCTCCTCGCAGCGCACGAGTACCTACAGTGGAGGGGGCGGGGGCGGGGGCGGGGGCGGGGGCTCACCCGGGGCCCGGTCGCGGCAGGCGCGCGCGGCGCCGCCGCAGGGCCGGTGCTCGCAGCGGCGGCGGCGCGGCTCCTCGCAGCGCACGAGTACCTACAGTGGAGGGCCACGCCCCGCGGGCGGGGGCGGGGGCGGGGGCTCTGTGCCCGGGGCCCGGTCGCGGCAGGCGCGCGCGCGCCGCCGCAGGGCCGGTGCTCGCAGCGGCGGCGGCGCGGCTCCTCGCAGCGCACGAGTACCTACAGTGGAGGGGGCGGGGGCGGGGGCGGGGGCTCACCCGGGGCCCGGTCGCGGCAGGCGCGCGCGGCGCCGCCGCAGGGCCGGTGCTCGCAGCGGCGGCGGCGCGGCTCCTCGCAGCGCACGAGTACCTACAGTGGAGGGGGCGGGGGCGGGGGCGGGGGCGGGGGCTCACCCGGGGCCCGGTCGCGGCAGGCGCGCGCGGCGCCGCCGCAGGGCCGGTGCTCGCAGCGGCGGCGGCGCGGCTCCTCGCAGCGCACGAGTACCTACAGTGGAGGGGGCGGGGGCGGGGGCGGGGGCTCACCCGGGGCCCGGTCGCGGCAGGCGCGCGCGGCGCCGCCGCAGGGCCGGTGCTCGCAGCGGCGGCGGCGCGGCTCCTCGCAGCGCGGTCCGCTCCACTCGGCGCCGCACGTGCACGTGTACCCCCCCGCCGCGTCCGCGCACGTGCCCCCGTGCTCGCACGGCGACGACGCGCACTCGTCGATGTCGTGCTCGCACCTGCCGTGAGAGAACGATCAATTCCAGTACATCCAAACCAAACGACGGGATCTCTAGTATTAGTCGAATGGAAATTTATATTGAGACAGTATAAACTTCGACTTCGAATTTTGGAAGAATGTGGGAAGCAGATATAAAATCGATGAGGTGTTTAGTTTGTAGAAGGTAAACGTATATTTGATCAATATGGACGCCGACTTGACACAATTAAATTCGAAACAACTAATTTAATAAACGAACGTTCATTAATTACGTAATAATAACGAAATATTAAAAAAATATTTTAAATGGAATGATCAACAAAGTAGTAACAAAAATGAAACTAACAGCTCTCCTTCGAAGCCCATCGGACAGATGCAGGTGTAAGCGGCGACGCCGTCTTGGCACGTGGCTCCATTCTGGCACTTGTTATCCTGACACTCGTCTACGTCCGTCTGGAAGAGAACAGTAATATTAGAGAAAGTATACTTAAAAAAAAATAGCAGTTTTTTACCAACGCGATGAAACGGCTAAATATTGATTAGCTGTCGGTAACGAGTGATCCGTGGAGATGTGATGAGATCCCTGTGCACGTGGTGGCCGGGCTCGCTCACCTCGCAGTGGTCGCCGCCGCGGCCACGCCCCGCGCCTGTGCGCGTGGTGGCCGGGCTCGCTCACCTCGCAGTGGTCGCCGCCGCGGCCACGCCCCGCGCCCTGTGCGCGTGGTGGCCGGGCTCGCTCACCTCGCAGTGGTCGCCGCCGCGGCCACGCCCCGCGCCTGTGCGCGTGGTGGCCGGGCTCGCTCACCTCGCAGTGGTCGCCGCCGCGGCCACGCCCCGCGCCTGTGCGCGTGGTGGCCGGGCTCGCTCACCTCGCAGTGGTCGCCGCCGCGGCCACGCCCCGCGCCCTGTGCGCGTGGTGGCCGGGCTCGCTCACCTCGCAGTGGTCGCCGACGTACCCGGGCGGGCAGGCGCAGGCGTACGAGCTGCGTACGTCTGCGCAGCGCCCGCCACGCGAGCAGTCCTGCTCCAGGCACAGCACGCAGCCCACGCCCTCCGCCGCTCCCCACCCGCGCCCGGACCTGATGCACGCGCACACATTTTCAAATCCTCTCCACAATTAATTTTAAATGACACACCGTTAGTGAAAATATGTATATACTAATAAGTGAGGCACTGGATTATCATACAAAGAAGTACGATTTTTCTAAAATCGACTGCTTACGAAAATGTTAGGTAATTTAAAATTTATTACAAGTATTGGGGGCTTGTCCAGCAGTGGACGTCTTCCGAGCTGCGATGATGATGATGATGATGATTGGGGGCTTGTCCGAAATAGATCGCTGAACGCAGGTCCAGAGCTCTGGTTTACAAATATTAATAATTAGCTGATCTGGACAAGTTCGTCTGTGTCACATTTTCCCCAGTTTCGCAACATTTTTCGTTGGAGCTCCGCTCTTATTCATCAATGTTATATCACAATGACACAAATAATATGATTCTATTGGTAAAAAAAAAATGGCAGTAGTAACGGTGTAAGGATACTAACAGCAACGCGTAGTGTGGCTGCGCGGCGAGCAGGCCGGCGGCCGAGCCCACGAACAGCTCCTGCTCCGTGAAGAATGGCAGCAGCAGCGAGCCCACGTGCACCGCGCCCATGCAGCCCTGCACATATGTACATCATCACAATAGCATTCACCACTCTGTAGCACCACACACGATTTCGTTGAAAAATACAGCTGCGTGCTAACTGCTTTTTTTCGGACTACTCTAATGCTTGGCCGCAGCTGACCTTTACAGCTTCACCGAACAATAGGGGGCGAGTGCAGATGGCACTCCTAACCTACGGATGAAATTATGGAGCGGCTGAGGGGCGGATTTCTCTAATGCTAATGGCCGCAGTTGGCCTTTACAGCTTTACCGGACTAGTATGCGATAGGATAGTGAGCGAGTAGTGCAGATGGCACTCCAAACACGCAGAAGGACTTCCGACGACCGGTGTGAAGCGCCCGGGCAGAATAATTACATTGCGAACGTCTCAGTCATATTTAAAACGTCGGTGCGAGCAGGAGCGCGTTTATATTGCCATCTCACTCACTATATTCCACTACTACTACCACTCTCCATTCGATCCGCTCAATCTCATACAATATTTAAAAATCGTCTAAGGTCTCATTATCTGTCCCAATTCTTCTTCCAATATATTGAATATATGTATGTATATTTATTTATATATATATATATATATGTATGTCTATTAATTAGTTTGATAATTCTAGTGTCTTGTGTGTGCCATCTACCTCTTCTGTGTATGTTAGTCCTATCTTGCAGGTTGTCTGTAAGAAATTGCTTATAGCGATAAGACCGCCTTTTGTTCATAATTTTCTATTTATTGTTTTTCTTTTTCTTATTGTATTTCTTCTATGTGCACAATAAAGAGTTTATTATTATTATTATTATTATTATATTCAACCAAATAATTACATATGACACTAATATTTAATATTTTGTGCATATAATCTGAAAATTATTCAAATTCAAATTCAAAAATCATTTATTCATATAGGACATTTTAGCCGCTTATGAACGTTAAGTTTTTTACATCATATAAAAAAAATACACATAGGTAACATATATAGAAAACTTGCTACTGACCCCGGCTTCCCACGGGTGTACATGTATTATATATATAAACCTTCCTCTTGAATCACTCTATCTAATAAAAAAAACCGCTTCAAAATCCGTTGCGTAGTTTTAAAGATTTAAGCATACATAGGGACGGACCGATAGCGACAGCAACTTTGTTTTATACTATGTAATGATAAACACAAGTTGTTCGTTTTTTTTACATACATATTTATTTATTTATTTATTTATTAAAGGAAAACCAAGGCTATTCAAGTACATCTTAAATAAAATCAATATATATGTCATAGTAAGCCACTGACAGGCTTTCACTAATAACAATAGATTAATTCTTAAAAAATTTACATTAATCCTTACTATATGAGTATATAGTTATATTTACCTTGAAGTATCCTCCGTCCAGGTTGTCTGCTGCGTACTGCGCGCCCTCCGTGTACTCCAGCACCGCCACGTCCGTCGAGTTCTCAGGCTGCAGCTGTACAATTAATTAATTACAATAGTAACCAATACACGCGTGTTATATTACTACACTAGCTGTTCCCGCGACTTCGTCCGTGTGGAATTTAACTTTTATTTTTCTAAAATAACAGTAGCCTAAAGAACTAAAAATTATTTTGTTAGTCTTGATTTATTCGTTCCATTAGGTACTGATACGTTGATGGATGTGTGGTGTGACGAGGATAGACAAGATAAAGAATGAATACATCAGAGGAAGTATGAAAGTGGCGCCGGTGTCGGAGAGGTTAAAGAGTAATCGTCTATCGTGGTATGGGCATGTAATGCGTAGGAATGAAGATCATATCCTAAGGACGGTGTTACATATGAATGTGGATGGTTATAAGGGTAGAGGAAGACCGAAAAAGAGATGGATGGACTGTGTGAAAGATGATATGGTGAGAAAGGGAGTAAATAACGCGATGACTGCGAACAGAGATGAATGGAAGAGAAAAACATATTACGCCGACTCCAAATAAATAGGACAAGGAAGAATCAGATGATGATGAGGTACTGATACGTTCAAACTAATACATTTACATCCTGGATCTTATATCCATGGAGGTTGAATTTATTAAATCCTATTTAAGCGAACGTCTTGATCATAGTAGCTTCAATCTTTAATTTTTTTTAAGTTCAATCACTAGAAAATCTAAGATGATTTGTACAAAATTTTGATCCCCTATTTTATCCCCTTAGGGGTGGAATTTATCAAAATCGTTTCTTAGGGAATGCCTACGTCATAGTAGCTTTATGTATGCAAAGTCTCATCCCAATCGGTTTAAAATTGACAAAGTTTCATACAAACTTTCATCCCCTATTTTATCCCCTTCGGGGTAGAATTAATCAAAATCCTTTCTTAGCGGATGCCTACGTCATAACATCTACCTACGTGCCAAATTTCAGCCCGATCCGTCCAGTGGTTTGGGCTGTGCGTTGATAGATCGCAGTGTCAGTCAGTCACCTTTGAGTTATATATCAAGAAACGTCAAATTTTATTTCTGATTAACCTATAAAAATGGGTAATTAATATTAATTTCCGATAGTGC
Organism: Achroia grisella; assembly: GCF_030625045.1. NCBI lineage: Eukaryota > Metazoa > Arthropoda > Insecta > Lepidoptera > Pyralidae > Achroia > Achroia grisella. The sequence continues at coordinate 1,095,089 of NW_026712898.1, forward strand.
CACAACACTATTTAAAAAAAAATGTAAAATCCTGGCAACATCGAAAACGTCAAATTTGTCTCCGGGATTAAAAAACAGACTATAGCGAAGATTTTTCCAAACGATAAAACAAGTGTACCGTGATGGTGGTGGTGGTGGGTGGTAGCCTGTCGCGCCGCACGCCGCCCAGGTGTATGTCACCGTCGGTGACGAGCTGCTGCCACGCCGCCACGTCGATGGCCGCCACGAACCCGGGCTCCTCGTGCCCGTCCGCCTCCACGAACACGCCTGCACAGGTCACCACACGACGTGTAACAAATCACATAATATACATCAACCAATCACACTATCTAATAAAAAAATCGCTTCAAAATCCGTTGCGTAGTTTTAAAGATTTAAGCATACATAGGGGCGGACAGACAGCGATTGCGACTTTATTTTATAGTATGTAATGATAATGGTGAAAGTCATAAAAGAGGTAGAGGACGTCCTTCAGCTACCTGGTGGACCAGTGTGATAAATCTCTTCAAGAGGGAAAAATTGCTCGACCCGATAACCCAGTAGATTCACCTGGCGCCGCAAAGTTAGGAGAGCCTACTCTATATAAAATGGGATAGTGCAAGGAAGAACTATGGTGACAGGTCAAAGATTTTGTAAAAGATGATTTGACAAGATATAAATCTATAGGACACTGTAGTGGACGTCTTTGTTTCGACTCGTGATGTGGTCGCGGGCGGGCAGCGTCCACTCGGCCGCCACCTGGTGGCGGTAGGCGTGGTGGCGTGTGACCTGTGATGTGGTCGCGGTGCAGCGTGAACCGCAGCGTGGTCCAGTGGCGGTGGTCGCGCGCGCGCATGCGCTGCAGGGCGGGCGCGCGGCCGGGCAGCCTCCACTCGGCCGCCACCTGCTCGCGGTACGCGCCCACGCTGAACACCGCGCCCTCCGGGGACTCCGCGCGGAACAGCGTGCCGCCCGTCTTGCTCCTGCGGAGAGTGGCCGGGTCAGTAGGGCACGGTCACCGCTGCCGAGACGGTCAGAGGTAAACGGGTCACGGTCACCACGGTCAGACAGGATACGGCGCGCCGCCGGTACGACAGGGTCGTGTTCACGTGTGTCGTGTCCTGTCACCTGTACGTAATGATGAGCGAGGCAGGCGACTGCCGCACACCACACGACAGCATCATGTTCGCACGTGTCGCGTCGTGTTCGCGTGTGTAGCGTCGTGCTCACATGTATCAGTCGCGCCGAGTCACCTGTATAGTGATAGTGAGCGAGTCGGACAGCTGCGAAGTACTACCGACAGGATCCTGTTTGCGTGTGTCGCATCGTGTTCGTATGTACCGTATTGCGTCGTAATAGTAAGCGAGTTGGGCAGCTGTGGAGCACCGATTTGACAGGGTCGTGTTCACGTGTGCACGCTAACTATGGGCCCCATCAACAAGCTCAGAGTCACTCAGAGGGCAATGGAGAGGGCTATGCTCGGAGTTACTCTGCGTGATCGAATCAGAAATGAGGAGATCCGCAGAAGAACCAGAGTGACCGACATAGCCCGAAGAATTGCGACTTTGAAGTGGCAATGGGCAGGGCACATAGCTCGTAGGACAGATGGCCGTTGGGGCAGTAAAGTCCTCAAGTGGCGACCACGGACCGGAAGGCGCAGCGTGGGAAGGCCTCCAGCAAGGTGGACCGACGATCTGGTCAAGATCGCTGGAAGGCATTGGATGCGAGCAGCGCAGGACCGATCGTCGTGGAGATCTTTGGGGAGGCCTATGTCCAGCAGTGGACGTCTTCCGGGCTGCGATGATGATGATGATGTGGTCACGTGTATGGGGTCGTGTTCACGTGTGTCGGTCTCGTCATATCACCTGTACGTGATAGTGAGCGAGTCGGGCAGCTGCGCAGCACTAACAATAAAACAGAGTCATGTTTGAGCGTGTCGCATCGTGTTCACATGTATCATGTAATGTCGTGTTACCTGTAGATGATGGTAAGCGAGTCAGTCAGCTGCGGAGCACTGCCGGTATAACAGAGTCGTGTTTGCATGTGTCGCGTCGTGTTCACGTGTGTTATGTCGTGTCACCTGTACGTGATGGTAATCTAGTCAGCTGCGGAGCACTGCCGATACTATTGCATCATGTTTGTGTGTGTCGCATCGTGTTCGAGTGTGTCGTGTCATGTCGTATCACCTGACGTGATGGTGAATGAGTCTGGTAGCTGCGGAGTACTGTCGTTACTATAGCGTCATATGTGCGTGAGTCGGATGGTGTTCGAGTGTGTGGTGTGGTGTCACCTGTAGGTGATGGTGAGTGAGTCGGGTGGCTGTAGAGCGCCACCAGCGAGTGGCAGTCCGCGCGGCACTCGCAGCCGGTACGACAGCGTCGTGTTCACGCCATCAAACGTTGCATTCGACACGCATTCGTATCTGTGAACAAAATATAACACCCATACCCATATTGTTAGGGTTCACATCGATATTGTCGAAAAATCTGATATATTGTCGAAAAATCTGATATTTATATTAAAAGAAGGTAGTTTCATTATTACTCGGTATCGTTAAACTAGTTGCATATAACCCCCACTCATATCTTCTCTGTATAAAAGGGAGGGTTTTTGTAGGCCGCGGCATTCGGTCTTTGAGCACAGGATGTGCTGGTTGTATTTTAATTGCTAAAGTGAATTGTGTTAAGACATAGTTAAATTAATGTTATATAGTTGTTATTTTATTATAATACATACTTTTACTAGTACATAGAGTTGATATATCTAACAATATCAATATCAATTTTTCATCTAATCAACATTTGCATTAAAGAAATGAGCCTTATCATACTACTAGCTGTACGCGACTTCGTCTGAGTAAAATTTAACTTTAGTTTTCTAAAATAAAAGTAACCTAAGTTACATCTTATTACATCAGCTACCTGTCAACAAAAGTCAAAATCGGTGCAGCCATTTCAGAGATTCGCCGGAACAAACAGACAGATAGACAAAAAATGTAAAAAATAATATTTTAATGAATGTACCGTATTTATATTCATATGCCTCTAGTAAAAAACGGTTATTTAAATATACGAACAGACACTCCAATTTTATTTATATGTATAGACATATAGATGTGCACTGTAGCATGGTGCGAGTGACAGTACTAAATTTGATTGTAAAACAAATTCACAAGTATGTTATACACATATAGTTACCCGGCATCTAGGTTCCTGCAGTGCGAGTTGGGCGGACAGTCCTGCAGCTGACAAAACTCCACCTGCGCACACTGTTTGCCCTTGTACCCACGCAGACATGTACACCTACGGAAACAAACATAAATTACAATTAGAACTTCCAGTTCTCAATCATGTATAATCAAAATATGATGAGACCACTTTCCGAATGAGCGTTAAATTAAAAAAATAAGTATGTGTATGATTCTCTAAAAGCGTATTTTTTTTCTATTCTATTGCTGTTGACCATAGCTAGCCTTTACAACTTCACCGGACGAAAGGGGGTGAGTGCAGATGGCATTTCTAAAGAACTTATGGAGCAGCTGAAGGCCAACTGCCTGAAGTATACGACTTAAGCCTGAGGACACCGATAGGGATTCGAACCTCGGCTCTGGGCTTCAAGTCGTTTAAATTGGACGGGGGATTGATGTGCTTAAATCAAAGCTCATTTGAATAAAGAATTATGCGTGCGTGTGTGTGCATGCGTGGTTGATATAAATCTACTAATTTCTAACTTGCAATATGTTACTACCCTAAATCCTACTCCTATTTTTATCCACCAAATCTGGGGGTAGCATCAACAAAATGAGTCGTTCGTTGTACGTCGCGTCGAGCACACGCAAATCAACATATTCTCCGCGAATCAACGTTAACGGAACCATCAGCCGCGATCTTCGCGCAATCATCTGATTAGTACATCATCCAGTGAAATTCATCGTAGTGTTGTGCGTTTTTAAAGTGAAACGGCTACGCGTATAATAAGACCTGCACGCTGGGACGACACGAACCAGGTTGGTCCTTAGTTTCCCTTTTTTACCCAACAGAATAAAGAATTATGCGTGCGTGCGTGTTGACGTGTTCAGGCGTGCGGGTGCGTGTGCGTGTGTACGTACGTGTAGTCGTTCCAGGTGAGGTGGCAGGTGGCGTTGTGCAGGCAGGGCCGGGAGGCGCAGGCGTCGTCGGAGACCACCCCGGGCAGCACCCCGGCCGGGTCCAGCGCCACCTCCCCGAACGGCGGCGGCAGGTGCAGCCCCGACACCCGCAGCGGGAAGAACTCCACCACCGTCACGTTCACGCCGTTCGACACCTGCGGGAACGCGCACCCCGCTATGTACCCTCCGCCATCATACACCACTCGTCACTTGAACCTCATATCTTATGGGCCTTTGAGTTGAGGTCCAGGTTAAACACTGACGTCACTACAGCAAGATTCAAGGTTTCTGAAAGGTCGGCAGCGCGGACGTGACACACCTCGTATTTCAGGCGTCCATGGGTTACGACACCCGTTTACCATCAGATAAAAAATATGATAACGTGCTTCTAAATGCATTAGAATAACTCAACATATAAGCGTATTGTAGAATGCAAGTGAAGCAAGATAAAACGGCTCTGCCGCAAGCACCACTTTACCATGAAAAAAAGACCAGAGGTAATTCTGTCCACACTTTCCTATATGAGTACCTAGTCTAATATACTTCAGTCGCTTAGCAACTTGCTTTTCAGAGGGCGAACGAAGGCAGAAAATTACTATTTAAGGAAACATGAAGTGAGAAAGGTCAGTCAAGTAACTGTATGCTTCTGTTAGGATTATTTATTATTCACATTCGTAAATAGATACATATTATACGTAAACACCCAGACCGATACAAACAATCATACTGATGAATACACAGGTTTCTACCGTGCGAGGAATCGAACCCGCGACCATCGGTAGTAAGGCGGTGAGCTAAACTGGACCACCGAGGCTGTCAAATCTAATATGGTAATCTGTGCTTATTTCCAAGCGCATATTTTAAATGTGTGTTTGTGTCACCTGCACGTCCTGTATGACGCCCTTGAAGTATTGGTCATCGTCGTCCTCGGTGGCGACCGCGGGGGGCGGGGGCCCGCCTAGATACAGCACCTGCCACACAACACCAAGCGTCACCACACCGTCGAAACAAACAGCCAAAATTAGGAAAAATACGGTATATTATTTATTTTTATTGAGTTCCCAATATTTCGGCAGTGTTCCAACCGCCATGATCGGGTAAACTGTTTTTTTCCTAATTATACGTATAAAAAATTATCGTGTCAAATTTAAAACATTTAAAACAAATAGTTTTTTTGTAATATGTCAAAATCGAATATACTAACAACGTAAAATTAAGGCATATTGACCTACAATTAAAAAAAGGCGAAACATTTAAGTACCTACATTACTTACACTGACAATATTTATAACACATTGCAATAGAAAAAATATTTCTAAGAAAATAGAAATACTATTTTCTAATAAAAATATGCTGAATATTGAATAAATAACTTGAACTTGAACTTAAAGCACGTATATTTATATAAGTTGTTTTATTAAAATGGAAACTCTGTGACACATTTCATTTCATTTCAGTGTGTGTGTGTGTGTGTGTGTGTGTGTGTGTGTGTGTGTGTGTGTGTGTGCGTGTGTGTGTGTGTGTGTGTGTGTGTGTGTGTGCGTGTGCGTGTGTGTGTGTGTGTGTGTGTGTGTGTGTGTGTGTGTGTGTGTGTGTGTGTGTGTGTGTGTGTGTGTGTGCGTCACCTGTGCGTCGAGTTGTTTGGCGGCCGATATGGACTTGCGGAAGTACTCTGTGCCGTTGAGCTTCACCTGCACCAACGTCGAGTTACGCACCACCTGTACCACCAATCAAATATTAAATCACACTAATATTTCATTAACGACGTTATTAATTGCATTCTGTATCATTTTAATTAAATCAACAATACTTAGTGTTGAACAAAAATTACTATTAAGGTTTATTTGAATAAAAATGATCTCTATGTGTACTGCTGTGAATGAGGACTGTAAGGGGCGTACGTAAATTACGTGAGGTATTTTTTTTAATTTTCTGTCCCTCCCTCGTGAGATGTCGTGAGATTTTATTCAACCCCCTCCCCCGTTCCCCAATCTCACGTGAGATTTTTCAAAACGTGGGTTTCTTACGTAAACGCGTTGGATTGTTATTGTAAAAAGAAAAAAAATTGCTTCGTGCTTTTATTTACGACTAGTTAAGACTAGTAATCAATATTGCTGAGAGTTATAAGTGTAATAAGCATGTACAATCTGAATTAAATGGACCAAAAAAATTTTTTTTTATTTTAATCAGAAAAAAAATTGCGTGATATTTGCCGAGACCCCCCCCCCTCTCTCCAACGTAAGATTAGATGAGATTTGACTCGACCCCGCCCCCCCCTTAAACATCTCACGTAATTCATGGACGCCTCTTAACTCATTACCTTTATACGTACGTTCTTTCATGACGTGATCAGAGCGCACGCAATGTAGCGCGGGAAAGCCAGTGCGCAAACGTGAGAAGAAAACACTCATGTTTTTTTTCCGGACTACTCTAATGCTGTTGGCCGCAACTGGGCTTTACAGCTTCACTGGACGATAGGGGGCGAGTGCAGATGGCACTCCAAACCAAGGAAGGACTTATGGAGCGGCTGAAGGCCAACTCCCGACTGACGGATACGACTTTAGTCTGAGGACGGGGGATCGATCGGAGAGGAATCTTTCACGCGGTAGTGTGTATGTTTCAGATCATTTACTTATATTAATCACATTATACAGTTACAACAATTATTTAAAAGTGCAACACGCCAGCTTTCGGAATGAGGGGTAGATTAAAAAAATAAGTGATGAATATTCAAAAGTACTTAAATAGTATATTTGAATGAAAAAAATTATATTCTATTTGACTTCTCTGTACTCGGTCACCAGTCGGAGAAGAGTTAGTGTGGTGACTGGTGACTGGTGACTGGTGACTGGTGAGTGGTGAGTGGCAACTCGCCTGTATGAGGTGCAGGTGTCCGTTGTCGAGGCGCGTGCCGCCGACGGTGTAGTTCTCTGAGGTCTGGTTGAACCGCAGGTGTACCAGCAGCTCTCCGCCCAGCAGCGACGCGCTCACCTGCGTCTCCTCCGACGGGTGCGCCCTGAATCACGAAGACATCATGACATTATAGACTTCTTTATATATAACTAGCTACGCTATATAACGCCCACATATACCAGTTTCCCTTCAATACGCTCAAATATATACATTGCTTGTATCAGTCCATACTCAAACATCAATAAATCAAGTTAGTAAGCAGTCCGGAACTTATCATTCATACAATATCGCATCCAGATTGTATGAGTCCAGTAGACTCATACACTAATGTAATGTACTGTAAATTGTACTCTAATCTCTACAATTAGCCTCTCATTTAGACCGTTGTGCGAGTAGAGCCAGACTACTAAAGTAGCCAATCGAGCTCCTACCAAAAGCGCAGTAGTCTCCTGGTGTCTTCACTGGCTTCGTTTTCGTTGTGTGACCACTGTAAGCACTCCAGGATTACGTTAGTGGCCATTTCTTCGGCTTCAAAGCAGCCCCAAGAAACAGGGCTCTCAGTATTAATATTTATCTCTCCTTTTCTCTCTTACACACGCACACACTCCCGCACGCACGCACCCACGCACGCACGCACGCAGGCACGCACGCGCGCTCGCACGCACGTACGCACACCTGCACGCACGTACGCAGGCACGCACGCATGCTCGCACGCACGTACGTCCGCACGCACGCACGTAGGCACGCACGCACGCACGTACGTCCGCACGCACGCACGTAGGCACGCACGCACGCACGCACGCACGCACGTCCGCACGCACGCACGTAGGCACGCACGCTCGCACGCACGCACGCAGGCACGCACGCACTCACGCACGCACGCACGCTATCTCTCCATCTCTCTCACACACACGCACATATACATAGATATACTCTATGGGTACAGTACTTGGGCAGCGATCCTAGGTAGAAGATGAGTCCGGTGGGCTTGCGCGTGCGCACGAACATGGACACGTCCAGCGCGGCGTGCACCGCGCGGCGCGCGTCCGCCGCCACCTGCACCCGCGCCACCGAGCGCGCGCGCGCAGACTCCTGCCCGAACGTGGCCGCCGTGTAGTCTGCGGGACACGTGTCTCATCTATACAATCTATACATATTAAGTCCGCCGCCACCTGCACCCGCGCCACCGAGCGCGCGCGCGCAGACTCCTGCCCGAACGTGGCCGCCGTGTAGTCTGCGGGACACGTGTCTCATCTATACAATCTATACATATTAAGTCCGCCGCCACCTGCACCCGCGCCACCGAGCGCGCGCGCGCAGACTCCTGCCCGAACGTGGCCGCCGTGTAGTCTGCGGGACACGTGTCTCATCTATACAATCTATACATATTAAGCACGGCGAGCACTTAATAATATTTTTTTTTGTTAATATTAGAGATGAATTATAAAAAAAAAAGCGCGCGCGAAGCAGATTCCCCGGACTCATCATGCCACATGGTTGCCGATGTCCTCTCCGGGGTCAGCAGCCCATCACACGATTGTAACGTTTTTTCATGACCTAAAAATCCTAATAAACGTCGTCTGTGTAGAATATTGACTTCAAAAAATGTTAGTGCGTGAGACACTCGTTTTGGCCGGTGAAGAGCGGCACGGGTTGGGCGCGCACTGCGGCGTGCGCGGGCAGGAGGCGCCGGTGAAGTGACTCACTGTACTGGCAGGTGTCGCCGAGGTAGGGCCGCGGGCACGTGCACACGAAGCTGGTCCAGGCGTCCTCGCAGGCTCCGCCCGAGCGGCACGGGTTGGGCGCGCACTGCGGCGTGCGCGGGCAGGAGGCGCCGGTGAAGTGACTCACTGTACTGGCAGGTGTCGCCGAGGTAGGGCCGCGGGCACGTGCACACGAAGCTGGTCCAGGCGTCCTCGCAGGCTCCGCCCGAGCGGCACGGGTTGGGCGCGCACTGCGGCGTGCGCGGGCAGGAGGCGCCGGTGAAGTGACTCACTGTACTGGCAGGTGTCGCCGAGGTAGGGCCGCGGGCACGTGCACACGAAGCTGGTCCAGGCGTCCTCGCAGGCTCCGCCCGAGCGGCACGGGTTGGGCGCGCACTGCGGCGTGCGCGGGCAGGAGGCGCCGGTGAAGTGACTCACTGTACTGGCAGGTGTCGCCGAGGTAGGGCCGCGGGCACGTGCACACGAAGCTGGTCCAGGCGTCCTCGCAGGCTCCGCCCGAGCGGCACGGGTTGGGCGCGCACTGCGGCGTGCGCGGGCAGGAGGCGCCGGTGAAGTGACTCACTGTACTGGCAGGTGTCGCCGAGGTAGGGCCGCGGGCACGTGCACACGAAGCTGGTCCAGGCGTCCTCGCAGGCTCCGCCCGAGCGGCACGGGTTGGGCGCGCACTGCGGCGTGCGCGGGCAGGAGGCGCCGGTGAAGTGACTCACTGTACTGGCAGGTGTCGCCGAGGTAGGGCCGCGGGCACGTGCACACGAAGCTGGTCCAGGCGTCCTCGCAGGCTCCGCCCGAGCGGCACGGGTTGGGCGCGCACTGCGGCGTGCGCGGGCAGGAGGCGCCGGTGAAGTGACTCACTGTACTGGCAGGTGTCGCCGAGGTAGGGCCGCGGGCACGTGCACACGAAGCTGGTCCAGGCGTCCTCGCAGGCTCCGCCCGAGCGGCACGGGTTGGGCGCGCACTGCGGCGTGCGCGGGCAGGAGGCGCCGGTGAAGTGACTCACTGTACTGGCAGGTGTCGCCGAGGTAGGGCCGCGGGCACGTGCACACGAAGCTGGTCCAGGCGTCCTCGCAGGCTCCGCCCGAGCGGCACGGGTTGGGCGCGCACTGCGGCGTGCGCGGGCAGGAGGCGCCGGTGAAGTGACTCACTGTACTGGCAGGTGTCGCCGAGGTAGGGCCGCGGGCACGTGCACACGAAGCTGGTCCAGGCGTCCTCGCAGGCTCCGCCCGAGCGGCACGGGTTGGGCGCGCACTGCGGCGTGCGCGGGCAGGAGGCGCCGGTGAAGTGACTCACTGTACTGGCAGGTGTCGCCGAGGTAGGGCCGCGGGCACGTGCACACGAAGCTGGTCCAGGCGTCCTCGCAGGCTCCGCCCGAGCGGCACGGGTTGGGCGCGCACTGCGGCGTGCGCGGGCAGGAGGCGCCGGTGAAGTGACTCACTGTACTGGCAGGTGTCGCCGAGGTAGGGCCGCGGGCACGTGCACACGAAGCTGGTCCAGGCGTCCTCGCAGGCTCCGCCCGAGCGGCACGGGTTGGGCGCGCACTGCGGCGTGCGCGGGCAGGAGGCGCCGGTGAAGTGACTCACTGTACTGGCAGGTGTCGCCGAGGTAGGGCCGCGGGCACGTGCACACGAAGCTGGTCCAGGCGTCCTCGCAGGCTCCGCCCGAGCGGCACGGGTTGGGCGCGCACTGCGGCGTGCGCGGGCAGGAGGCGCCGGTGAAGTGACTCACTGTACTGGCAGGTGTCGCCGAGGTAGGGCCGCGGGCACGTGCACACGAAGCTGGTCCAGGCGTCCTCGCAGGCTCCGCCCGAGCGGCACGGGTTGGGCGCGCACTGCGGCGTGCGCGGGCAGGAGGCGCCGGTGAAGTGACTCACTGTACTGGCAGGTGTCGCCGAGGTAGGGCCGCGGGCACGTGCACACGAAGCTGGTCCAGGCGTCCTCGCAGGCTCCGCCCGAGCGGCACGGGTTGGGCGCGCACTGCGGCGTGCGCGGGCAGGAGGCGCCGGTGAAGTGACTCACTGTACTGGCAGGTGTCGCCGAGGTAGGGCCGCGGGCACGTGCACACGAAGCTGGTCCAGGCGTCCTCGCAGGCTCCGCCCGAGCGGCACGGGTTGGGCGCGCACTGCGGCGTGCGCGGGCAGGCGGCGCGCACGCGGTGCAGCGCGGCCGCGCGCGCCCGCCGCGGCTGCCCCGCCTCCCCCGCCTCCCCCGCCCCCCCCGCGGGCCCCTCCGCCGCCCCCTCCGCGGCCTCCTCCGCCTCCTCCGCCTCCTCGGCGGCCTCCTCGCCCTCCTCCGCCGGCGCCTCCGTGGTCGCGCTCTCCGTGCTCGTCGCGTTCGAGTCCTCCGGCAGCACCTAGTAACGAATACATTACATTAAACTAAAAATTATTTTGATCGTCTTGATTTATTCGTTCCATTAGGTACTGATACGTTCAAACTAATACATTTACATCCTGCATCTTATACCCATGGAGGTTGAATTTATCAAATCCTATTTAAGCAAACGTCTTCATCATAGTAGCTCCAATCTTTAATTTCTTTAAGTTCAATCAGTCGAAAATCTAAGATTATTTGTACAAAATTTCAACCCCTATTTTATCCCCTTAGGGGTGGAATTTATCAAAATCCAAGTTTTCTTCAGCCTGTTATGACGTAGGCATCCTACGTCATAACATCTACCTGCATGCCAAATTGCAGCCCGATCCGTCCAGTGGTTTGGACTGTGCGCTGATGGATCTCTATGTCAGTCCGTCAGTCATCTTTGAATTATATATATTTAAATAATGATACACGGTACTCACCCACTGGCCATTAACAACCACATCCTGGAAGCAGCCGACGAAGAAGTTGGGTCCGTGGCGCAGCGTGGCGTATGAAGAGCCGGCAGTACCGAGCCGAGTGCTGGGGAACGATGTCACCGTCGCGTTGAAGGCCTCATTCTGGCTGATCGGGTAGATGGTCTGCTCCTCATTCGCAGCCAGCACCAGGTGCGACGAGTTTATCGTCACGAACACCTGCCAACACCACCAGTCATTGTAACACCACTGTAGGCGACGCACTAAGTTCTTAAAATATCATCGATTATATAGAAAAATGGCTGGCTAAAATTAGTTACAATATTTCAACATAGATGGCGCTCTAGTGTTAGGTGATTGAAGCGCATTTACTTTTTTTATTTATGATTGTTGTAAAGTCAGTCTTTAATACAGATACGTCAAATCTATACCGGTGTTTTAATTAATAACAAATTAGGAAGTTAAACAAACATTATGGTCCTTCGAGCCGGATCTGTTTTGTGCAGTTTACAATAATAACTCAGTACATTAAATAATTTACATGAAATACTTCGAGATTTCACTAAAAATAAAAACGTTAATAAAGTGACTGAGAGGTTAGGTATCAGTGACAATAAACTAAAATTAGTATTCAAAGTGTACATTTTTTACAAGACAAGTATTTCATGTTTTTAAATTAGTTTTTTCCTTTAAAGTTTTAAATTTACACAGAAGTATTATATATCATTTTAAAAGTATTTAGATAATGATTCTTAATCATAGACATTCATTGATTCTTAATCATTTTCTTAATCATAGACTGTATGTAATGTTTTTATTTTGTACCGTTACGTTATAATATAAAATTTGAAGAAATCTAGTATATCCAAGAATATTTCCAACACTATAATAGTGCGTTAACATGTCAAAGTATAAGAAAACGGTACCTTCTGCCAGTTGCTGTCGTTGAGGTTGGACCCTATGAACACGCCCTCCCACTTGTTGAGCAGGCTCGAGTGCAGGTTGAGCCGGCCGCTGCTCAGCTCCAGGAAGAAGTACGTGAGTCCGCGGCCCATGGCCAGCAGCCCGTTGCCGAGCGTTGTCTTGAACCGGAACGACAGGTCGTAGCCCTCCTCGCGGGACGTGTTCACCTCCGCGTAGCTGCTCTTCTCCAGAGACATCGTCGTTATCTGAAACGCACGCCGATTGTAGTTCTTCATTTTTTTGTGAATACATATTATGTAATAGTATCTAAAACTAAAGTGAAGTTTATCACAAACCGATAGACTAACTACCAGCTATCCTCGCGGTTTCACCCTGAGTAAATGTCAATATAAATAATTTATGTCAGGCTTGTACGATGTTACTTTTAGCAAAATGCATGCTAAACTGGATTCATCTGTCAAACGGTTTTAAAACCGAGTTTTTAATGTTATTTGTTGCGGGTGAATAATAAGATGTTGTTGGTCGAGACGATGATAATAAACTGACAATGTGTACATAGAAATAATGATCTTATATACTAAATAACAATAGGAAAATGTAAGGTGGGGTGACACAGTTTAGACACAGCAGTGCTTAGTAGACAATATTGAATTTGTCTTACTAGACATTATTAAATGCAATTATTATTTTGATGTATCTAGGTGACTGTGTCCCATATTATTCATCTCTGAAAATAATGACTCGCAGGCATAGGTAGGTGAAAATATTGTTAAAATAGCATGAGCCAGCTTCTTCAAACAGTTTTATGATCGACGACGTGCCGAAAATATTGTGTCGCTTGTCGTCAATGGCACGCGTTTCATTGGTTCGCTTACCCTGTCATAGGGAGTCAATACAAAAATTATGAAGTTGACGTAATGTTTATTTTTAGGTGGGTGCGTGGTGCATCCGACCGTGCTGTTCAATATTCATTATGCTTACTTCCTTACTATAATATTATAAATGCGAAAGTAATTCTGTCTGTTTGTCTCGCTTTCACGCCATAACTATTAACCCGATTTAAACGAAATTTGGTACATAGGTAGTCTAGACCCTGAGAAAGGACATAGGTTACTTTTTAATACGAAAAAGGGTTGTAGGGGTTGAAAGGGGAGATGAAGGGTTGTATGGAAGTATTGTCATTTTTAAAGCTAGAAGCTTGAAACTTATTTTTTATTATTGATTGAATATAAACAAAAAAAAGGGTTTTAAGGGGTTGAAAGGGGAGATGAAAGTTTGTATGGAAGTATTGACATTTTTAAAGCTAGAAGCTTGAAACTTATTTTTTATTATTGATTGAATATAAACAAAAAAAAGGGTTTTAAGGGGTTGAAAGGGGAGATGAAGGGTTGTATGGAAGTATTGTCATTTTTAAAGCTAGAAGCTTGAAACTTATTTTTTATTATTGATTGAATATAAACAAAAAAAAGGGTTTTAAGGGGTTGAAAGGGGAGATGAAAGTTTGTATGGAAGTATTGACATTTTTAAAGCTAGAAGCTTTAAACTTATTTTTTATTATTGATTGAATATAAACAAAAAAAAGGGATGTAGGGGTTGAAAGGGGAGATGAAAGTTTGTATGGAAGTATTGACATTTTTAAAGCTAGAAGCTTTAAACTTATTTTTTATTATTGATTGAATATAAACAAAAAAAAGGGTTGTAGGGGTTGAAAGGGGAGATGAAAGTTTGTATGGAAGTATTGACATTTTTAAAGCTAGAAGCTTGAAACTTGTTGATAGAATATAAATAAAGAAAAAGGGTTTTAAGGGGTTGAAAGGGTTATTGATTAAATATAAATAAATAAGACATTTTAAGTTTGTAAAAATGTTACCCTTAAGGGCGCAAAATAAAAAAGGGATGTAAAATGGTCATTTTTGCAGTTAGATCGATGAAACTTTTTTTTTGCTATTTTGGATTACACTATTGAATATTTTTTCTTTATTTGGTCAAGGTTACTATAACACGCGAATGAAGTCGCGGGCATAGCTAGTAATCTATAAAAATACATGAGGTGATTCGTGTGGTGCGCTATAATAGGCCTCACCTTCTCGCAGACGTGTCCGTAGTGTCCGGGCGCGCAGGAGCAGTTGAACCGGTGCTCGGTCTCCCGGCGCAGCCAGGGCCGGCACGTGCCCCGGTTCCGGCACGGCTGCGCGTCGCACCCGCGCAGCGCCACCGAGCAGTTCCGGCCGCCGTACCCGGCCGCGCACGCGCACGAGTACGACGCGCGCCCGTCGAAGCAGCGCCCGTGCACGCACGGACGGTACCTACGCACAGCCACAGCTTACTAATATCTAACATACTATTCCCTTCGATTCTTGAAGAAAATGGAAACAAAATAAATGACACACTAACTGCCTTTTCTTTTATGCAGGAAACGATGAACATGTATATGTAGATAAAGAACGAGAAATATCGAGCGCGTTTGCGCATTTCTGAGTTCTTCAATCAACATTACATACATTAAAAACGTGGTATACAAAACAACTCGATGATCACCGCCATCATCGACTACTGGTATTCACGTCCTCGTATCCTCCGAGCCCGTCCGCGCACTCGACCCCGTCCTCCGTACCTCTGGCACTCGTCGATGTCGATGTCGCAGCGCTCGCCCTCGTAGCCGGCGCTGCAGTGGCACACGTATCCTCCGAGCCCGTCCACACACTTGCCGTGTCCGCAGGGCGAGGAGGCGCACTCGTCCACGTCCACCTCGCACCGCGCGCCCAGCGTGCCGGCCGGGCACACGCACGCGAACCTGCAACAAACGATACCATTCCTATATTCCTCCCAGACTCCACCGGTCCACAACACTCGGCAGAACGTATTTAATCGTCGTTCTAAACTCGTTAATTTATATATTAGCATATGGACTGCCAATTGTGAGACGAGATAAATCATAAATTGCGGTCTTTTCTAGGACTTCAAGTACAAGTCATCTTGTAATGACATTTTTGTACAAATACGATTAAACTCGGAAATATATTAGTGTTAATATCTATAAATGGCTTTTGGACACTGAAAAAATAATACTGGCTTGCATGAACCAATTTTTAAATACTAGCAAAACATCTATGTAAAGGAAATATATAATTTATTAAAATACTAGCAAAAACACAATACAAAGAAGACGTAGAAGATGTGGTCCGGCAGCAGCATGTGCATGTGCGGCTGCGGGCCCAGCTGCAGCGGCGGCGCGGCCGGCTCGCGGTACAGGCTGGCGTTGGTAACATGGATAGCGACATGTGACAAGAGTAGTGTGCTCACCCGCTGGCGTTGTGGTATGAGAAGGGCGCGTAGAAGAGGTCCGGCAGCAGCATGTGCGGCTGCGGGCCCAGCTGCAGCGGCGGCGCGGCCGGCTCGCGGTACAGGCTGGCGTTGGTAACATGGATAGCGACATGTGACAAGAGTAGTGTGCTCACCCGCTGGCGTTGTGGTATGAGAAGGGCGCGTAGAAGAGGTCCGGCAGCAGCATGTGCGGCTGCGGGCCCAGCTGCAGCGGCGGCGCGGCCGGCTCGCGGTACAGGCTGGCGTTGGTAACATGGATAGCGACATGTGACAAGAGTAGTGTGCTCACCCGCTGGCGTTGTGGTATGAGAAGGGCGCGTAGAAGAGGTCCGGCAGCAGCATGTGCGGCTGCGGGCCCAGCTGCAGCGGCGGCGCGGCCGGCTCGCGGTACAGGCTGGCGTTGGTAACATGGATAGCGACATGTGACAAGAGTAGTGTGCTCACCCGCTGGCGTTGTGGTATGAGAAGGGCGCGTAGAAGAGGTCCGGCAGCAGCATGTGCGGCTGCGGGCCCAGCTGCAGCGGCGGCGCGGCCGGCTCGCGGTACAGGCTGGCGTTGGTAACATGGATAGCGACATGTGACAAGAGTAGTGTGCTCACCCGCTGGCGTTGTGGTATGAGAAGGGCGCGTAGAAGAGGTCCGGCAGCAGCATGTGCGGCTGCGGGCCCAGCTGCAGCGGCGGCGCGGCCGGCTCGCGGTACAGGCTGGCGTTGGTAACATGGATAGCGACATGTGACAAGAGTAGTGTGCTCACCCGCTGGCGTTGTGGTATGAGAAGGGCGCGTAGAAGAGGTCCGGCAGCAGCATGTGCGGCTGCGGGCCCAGCTGCAGCGGCGGCGCGGCCGGCTCGCGGTACAGGCTGGCGTTGCTGCGCTGCACGCACACGCCGCCGTGCTGGCACGGCCCGGCCGCGCACTCGTCCACGTCCACCGAGCAGTCCTTGCCTGCGCACGCAACGCCCACACACTCACTACTCGCCCACAACTGTCTAGTGCCACGCTACACAGATCAATAGCAGACGTGGCAATAGTAGATCATGCACGGGATTTTCACTTAATGTTTGACCATAGACACCTACATAATTTACGAAGAACGCTGAACCTATTATAAGTTACGACTAATTTAAAAAAATAATGTTTGCTACACTATGGTATCAGACTAAAACTTCTATAAAAACTGTAACTATGGAAGTAAAATAAAATAAAAATTAGTGCACAATTACTGGCTTAATAAAAAAAGTTCAAGTTCAGGTGGGTTTCTAGCCAATTCTTCTCAATGAATTTGTATAACGAACTAGATGGTAGGAAAACAAATATAAAATAAAAAATGTTACGTTCATAAGCGATTAAAATGTCCTACAATGTCCTACAATAAATGATTTTTGAATTTGAATTTATAGGTACTCCTGAATCTGATGCAGGGGAATCTCGTTTCGAGGATTTGATATCGTGAGGCTGCCGACTGGCACGGTAGTGTGGTGCACGTTACCGGTGTATCCGGGATGGCAGGTGCAGCGGTAGTCGTTGAGGTCGTCGTGGCAGGTGGCCCCGTTGGCGCAGGGCTGCGGTGCACACTCGTCGATGTCCTGGCCGCAGTCGTCGCCCGTGAACCCGGTGCCGGCGCACTCGCACCGGAACCCATTCAGCTCGTCCACGCACCGTCCTCCGTGCTGGCACGGCGCGGACTGCAACCCACAACACACTCATGAACCCGTTCACACTACCTAACTACCACTGCACTGATTTCTCGTCAACAAAACGAAATTCGTACTGCTTGATCTTCATTATATAGCAGAAAACAAATTCGCTGTCGCTGTCTGTCCGTCCCTATGTATGCATAAATCTTTAAAACTACGCAACGGATTTTGAAGCGGGTTTTTTTAATAGATAGAGTGATTCAAGAGGAAGGTTTATATGTATAATACATATAGCTAGTATTTCACTAAACAGTAGCATAATTTTTTAAGTTTCTTACAAAATTAACATGATTTTTTAGCTATGTTGACATATTAGTTTTAGATTTTTTTGCAATATTAAAGTTGCCTGGAAGAAATCGCTATTTTGCGATAAGGCCGCCCATTGTTACCTCTATATTATAATTATATTTCTCTTTATATTTGATGTACATATTAATTTATGTAATTGTTATTTCTTTCTGTGAGAGAAACAAAAAAGAGTTTTTCATTCACTTTCATTCATTATTACAATAAGAAAACTATTTTAATTATATTTAATCGAATTAAGTGTTTTTGCGGAAGTCCATTTCACCACGAGATGGATTTATATTATTTTGTTTGATTCCGCTATAATTAGCATGACTATATAACATGATAACTATGTATCGATTGACTTAATAACTGTTGGAAATTGATCACCAATAGAGAAGGTCGTAACGGTAGCCAAGTTTCCACAGTGAATATTTGTGGTCTCATACATACTAATTGTAGCGGAATTAAATAAAGTAGTATATGTCGCCGCAGCTACATTATAACCCACAAAATAAAAATAAGGAGATGAATGACGCATCTGCTGTTGATTTACCATATTGATTATCAACATTAATAGAAACTGAATCACATTCATTACATCTTTAATATAAGGACGATAGATGGAGCTACCATGCGGCTTAATATCAACGCATAATCGCTTCAATTAATGCCGCTAGATGGCGTCATTATCAGTCCTTTTTAATAACTTATGTTTGTTATTTAAAATTACTAAATGTAGTAAAAACTAAATTAAATGTTAAAATTTATTATGAATTAAGCAATTGTTATGTGAATTGTAAATAAATTTATCTATGTCGAGCGAATGTCGGATGTTGCGTAACGTCCGCCATTTGCGTGCGGATTTCCTTCACAATAATTAAAACTTTGATAAAATCTTGTAACCATTTTTAAAAGAAAATAATGCAATCATCTTGATTTAAATTTAAATACCATAAAGTTATTTTTAACAATAATGTAACGTTCAATTATTTTGCATTTAAGTTGTTAACTAAAATCAACATGAAAAACATCCGGATGATTCGGTTAATAGTGTAAGTCAAATTTATTAATATTACAAGTTTATGGCTTTATTTAATTGCTAATATTATTAGAATAACTAGACGGTAATTTAAGTAATTATGCCGCTTTATTATTGTTTAATTATAAGCCTTAGGCAAAAATGGTATTTCACTTCCGGCACTGTGGCGATCGACACCTTCCGACTTGAGCGCGCGTTCAAGTTGGAGGGAACACGATTTGACCACATGGCTGGTCTTGTGAATAAGATTCATTCTGTGTTCGGTGCTCGAGCGGCGTGGAAGTAAGTTGAAAACTCTTGTTACTTTAGTAGAATCGATTTGTAATTATAATCACATTAGAAAAGTATTGTGTTATAAAATAAAATGAAAGATAGACTATAATCATATTTAGAGATTATTAGAGATTATTATTATATTTAGAGATTATTATTATAATAATAAACTAATCTAATTTCGCTTGTTCTTTTATTATTTTAATGTAATGTTAAACTACTACCACTAGTAGAACCGATGATCCTATTACAGGTCAACGGTTCTGCAGCTTTTTAAAAAGTATTCCTGCTTTCCTACTCCGACATCAGAAGTGGGATCGCTCCAGCGATCCCCTTTCTGCCCCGGTCATAACATTTTTTCAGATCCTGACGTTAAACCAAACCCTACGGCTACGTTATGAGTGACACCGAGCGAAATACTTCTGCAGCGAGTGCAACGATACAAGCGGACGTGACCGGTGTTTCCAGGTCGCCACCTTCAGCACCGATAGAAACCTGTCCAGGCCCGTCTCAACAAGGCGCCCCTACAGCTACGGTACTCCAACAGCAGCCCGGTGATGTACCACCTAATTTTTTCTTACAAATGATGAATGTTATGCAAAATATGAGTGATAGGCTACTAAATCAACAGCAATCTGACAGGGTTAAAATTACTGACGTTTTCCTACCTTCCTATGATCCCGATGGAAACGTTGGGGTCCGTGAATGGTGTAACCACATTTCAACGGCTAAAAACACCTATCAGCTAACTGATTACGATTTACGAATGAAAGTGACAAGCTTATTGAGGGGTCGTGCTAAAGTATGGGCTGATAACTGGCTTGTGACCACCAGTACCTGGGACGAGCTGCGGCAAATAATTATTACTACTTTTGAACCTGAATCTCGCTATTCGAGAGACGTACTTAAATTCAGAGAGCATACCTATGATTCTTCTAAAGATATTGCCGAATTCTTAACTCAATCGTGGATTTTATGGAGACGCGTAACTAAGGATAAGTTAGATAACAGTGATGCTGTTGAAGCTGTTCTTGGTACTATCGGTGACGAACGTCTTAGAATAGAGTTAATGAACGCAAGAGCTACCTCAGTGCCAGAATTAATTTCGGTTGCTTCATCTATCCGTAGTAAACGTTCAAGTCAACTTAGGGTCGATCAACCTCTCCAAAAACGTACGCGATATACAATTGACCATAGGCATACTGCGCAATATTGTAATTTTTGTAAAAGAACTGGTCACACGTTGAATAATTGTCGTAATAAGAAATCTGCTGACTTAAATTTAATCAATGACAAAAACGCAGCCAATCCTCAAAGTGGTAGACCTCACAATATTAAACACTGCTCGTTTTGCGGTAAACCAGGTCACGTGTTTGATACTTGCTTTCGGAGAGAAAAGGAGATTTCTTCTAATGTAAACTCACTCGCAAATAAAGGAAATACTTTAAATGTAATGCGTATGAGTGTCTGTGGAAAACTTATTAACACGGTATTTGATAGCGGTGCGGAATGCTCAGTCATGCGAGAATCCGTTGCGAATAAGTTACCCGGGCGTAGATGTCAAATAGTCACACACCTACGAGGCATAGGTCCATTTCCCATTATTTCCACGTCCACGCTGAAAGCAGTGTGCATAATCGACGACGTTAACGTAGAGATATTGTTTTATATTCTACCTGACCACGACATGACAACAGATGTTTTAATTGGAGCAGACATACTACATAGTTCTGGTCTTAGTGTAATCGTAACTAGAGAAAGAGCAAGACTTTGTTATAATCCTTGTATTCAATACATACAGTCAAAGAGCCCCTTATTTGAGAAAATTGACCACGACTTGACTGACGAACATCAAATCAACCAACTCCTTACTTTATTGTACAAATATTCTGAACTTTTCACACGTGGGTATTCAAAAACGCGCGTTAAAACCGGCGAATTAGAAATCCGTTTGAAAAATAAAGATAAATATGTTGAGCGAAGGCCTTACAGACTCAGTCCAGTCGAACGCACAAAGGTCAAAGACATTGTGGAGGAACTCATCAAAGCCAATATAGTGCGTGAGAGCAGATCACCTTATTCCAGCCCAATAATTCTAGTAAGAAAGAAAAATGGAGACGACCGTATGTGTGTTGACTATCGGGAGCTAAACGCTAATACAATACGCGACCATTTCCCTCTTCCACTTATTGCTGACCAGATTGATCAACTGGCAGGTGGACAGTATTACACCACACTTGATATGGCATCTGGTTTCCACCAGATACCTATCTCGCCAGACTCAATCGAAAAGACCGCATTTGTAACACCAGACGGACTTTATGAATATTTAACGATGCCCTTCGGTCTTTGTAATGCACCTTCCGTGTATCAACGATGTATAAACCGAGCCCTAGGACAGCTCCTAAACCCTGGTAGTGCTAATACCTTACATAACGATAGCGTGGCCCAGGTTTATATCGACGACGTCATCTCCAAATGTCGTGATTTCACATCGGGCATCTCTTACTTGGAGAGAATCTTTATAGCGTTACGTGAATCGGGATTTTCTATAAATATTGATAAATGCCTATTCTTTAAACGGTCAATAGAGTATCTTGGAAACGTAATAGAAAATGGTCAGGTTCGCCCGAGTCAAAAAAAGTAGAGGCTCTAATAAAGGCCCCTATACCATCTACTGTAAAACAGATACGACAATTTAATGGCTTGGCTGGATATTTTCGTCGCTTTATACCTGATTTTGCGCGAACTATGTCACCACTGTACGACCTGACTAAAAAAGGGACTAAGTGGGAATGGAGTCATAGACATGAAGAGGCACGTCAAAAAATCATTCATCATCTCACTTCTACTCCTGTCCTCACTATATTCCAAGAAGGCAAGCCTATAGAGCTATTTACTGACGCTAGCAGTCTAGGCTTTGGTGCGATACTCATTCAGTTAATAAATGAACGACAACATGTCATTGCATATTTTAGCATGCGTACAACAGAAATAGAGAGTAGATATCACTCGTATGAGCTCGAGACACTAGCAGTGGTCAGAGCTATAAAACACTTTCGCCACTTCTTGTATGGACGTAAGTTCAAAGTAATTACCGACTGCAATGCTTTGAAAGCCTCTAAACACAAGCAAGACTTATTACCTAGAATACATAGATGGTGGGCTTACCTTCAAAATTTTGACTTTGATATAGAATACAGGAAGGGCGAGCGGATGCAGCATGCAGATTTTTTGAGCAGGAATCCTGATCCTCTGACTGTCAACCTCATGTCAAGTAATCTAGACTGGCTAAAAATAGAACAACGTCGCGACGCGCAGTTAAGGCCCATTATCGATTCCATCCATGCTGGCAATGAAGTCACTGGATACTTCCTTGAAGATGGCCTACTCAAGTCTAAGAGAACGGACCCAGTGGCAGGTGATCAAACCCTTACAATAGTTCCCAAGGCGTTTCAATGGAGCCTTACAAATACTTACCACACAGCCCTAAAACATCCAGGGTGGGACAAGACTTTACACAAAATAAGAGAGAGTTATCACTTCGATAAAATGAATAGTTTTATTAGAGACTTCGTCGATAACTGTGTTGTTTGTAGAACCTCTAAACAAACCTCCGGAGCATCACAAATACAACTACATCCGATCCCTAAGCCAACAAGCCCATTTGAAGTAATACACATGGATATTACTGGTAAACTCGGAACTTCTGCTAACCAAGAATACGTAGTAGTAACAGTAGACGCCTTTACTAAATATGTTATGTTTCATTATACTAATGATAAAAGTCAACATAGCTCCCTCGCAGCGCTCAAACGTGTCATTCATCTATTTGGAGCACCACGACAAATCATAGTTGATGGAGGGCGTGAATTTCTCGGCGAATACAAAAACTACTGTGACAGGTTTGGCATTGAGTTACATACAATATCTCCAGGCGCTAGCAGAGCCAATGGACAAGTCGAGCGCGTAATGGCAACATTAAAAAACGGACTCGTAATTATAAAAAATTATGAAAGTCCAGAGTGGCACACGGCGTTAGAAAGTCTGCAACTTGCTTTAATTGCACAGTCCATCGTACAACCGGAGTAGCCCCACTCACACTCCTGACTAGACGCCAAAACTGCGTACCTCCTGAACTTCTCAATCTAGTTAATTTTGATAACAATTCAATCGATGTAGTAGCATTAGAACAACATATTAAACAAAGAATGACTGACTTGGCTGTAAAAGACAAGCAAAGATTCGATAGAGGTCGCGCACAAATTCACAAATTCCAGCGCGGCGACTTTGTACTAATAAAAAATAATCCTAGAAACCAAACATCCCTTGACCTCAAATTTAGTGTCCCTTATGAAGTATATAGAGTTTTAGAAAATGATCGCTACCTCGTGAAAAAGGTAGTAGGTCATTACGGTCGACCACGCAAGGTCGCTCACGATCAGCTGAGGCGAGCGCCGCAGCCAGCAGCCGGCGCCCAGGCGGCCGTGTCGCCTGTCGGGAGCCCTGCGCTACCTGACCACTCTACACCACTCAGTCTTCAACATTGTAGCGAGTAACAATCGTCTGCTGGCATGTTGGAAAACGACGAATAGCTCGTTGTTCAAATCTGGTAATTTCTATTTTTGTTGCAAAACTATTAACCTAATATAATCTAAAAAAAAAAAAAAAAAAAAAAAAAAAAAAAAAAATTAAAATTAAAAAAAAAAAAAAAAAAACAATATAATTATTAATACAAAAGATGCTATTGACGTGTGGAGCCGTACAATAGCCAAATATTATGATTGGCAACACAGTTGGCCAAATATTATTAATTACTATTGGCGTGTGGAGCCGTCCAATAGTAAGAAATCCTATCCGAAAAGAATAAAATGCCTCTGTGTACCGCGGCGTTCAGGACCGCCTAGAGCACAGCATCGACCTACCCAATCCCTTAGGACCTCTGTGAAAACAGCATCGACCTTTCACCGTCACATCCTTCCCAAAAAAAAAAAAAAAAAAAAAAAAAACAAAAAAAAACAAAAAAAAAAAAAAAAAATAATAAAAAAAAAAAAAAAAACAAAGAAAGAAAATAATAATAATAACAAAAAGACTACTGTGGTCACGTGGAGTGAACAGTACTAATATAAACCTAATTACATAACTAACTTATCATTTATAACTGCTTTCACGTGGAGTGAGCCGTGATATGATAACTAATTAAGAATATTCTGACTATAGTTGCGACTGTTGTCATGTGGAATGAGCAGTCATAAATTTTGACCTTACTATTATTACTATCATTACTTCTACTTACTAATTTGGCTGTATGCTCTCTACATTCAATGATTGAATGGTACCCTGAATGTGCCAAGCCTCAGAAAAATTGTTTTATTTCCAGGTAACATGGAGCAATGCAGAGCACGCATTGCACATCAGAATGGCCGTGTCGCCGCAGCTACATTATAACCCACAAAATAAAAATAAGGAGATGAATGACGCATCTGCTGTTGATTTACCATATTGATTATCAACATTAATAGAAACTGAATCACATTCATTACATCTTTAATATAAGGACGATAGATGGAGCTACCATGCGGCTTAATATCAACGCATAATCGCTTCAATTAATGCCGCTAGATGGCGTCATTATCAGTCCTTTTTAATAACTTATGTTTGTTATTTAAAATTACTAAATGTAGTAAAAACTAAATTAAATGTTAAAATTTATTATGAATTAAGCAATTGTTATGTGAATTGTAAATAAATTTATCTATGTCGAGCGAATGTCGGATGTTGCGTAACGTCCGCCATTTGCGTGCGGATTTCCTTCACAATAATTAAAACTTTGATAAAATCTTGTAACCATTTTTAAAAGAAAATAATGCAATCATCTTGATTTAAATTTAAATACCATAAAGTTATTTTTAACAATAATGTAACGTTCAATTATTTTGCATTTAAGTTGTTAACTAAAATCAACATGAAAAACATCCGGATGATTCGGTTAATAGTGTAAGTCAAATTTATTAATATTACAAGTTTATGGCTTTATTTAATTGCTAATATTATTAGAATAACTAGACGGTAATTTAAGTAATTATGCCGCTTTATTATTGTTTAATTATAAGCCTTAGGCAAAAATGGTATATTCACTTCCGGCACTGTGGCGATCGACACCTTCCGACTTGAGCGCGCGTTCAAGTTGGAGGGAACACGATTTGACCACATGGCTGGTCTTGTGAATAAGATTCATTCTGTGTTCGGTGCTCGAGCGGCGTGGAAGTAAGTTGAAAACTCTTGTTACTTTAGTAGAATCGATTTGTAATTATAATCACATTAGAAAAGTATTGTGTTATAAAATAAAATGAAAGATAGACTATAATCATATTTAGAGATTATTAGAGATTATTATTATATTTAGAGATTATTATTATAATAATAAACTAATCTAATTTCGCTAGTTCTTTTATTATTTTAATGTAATGTTAAACTACTACCACTAGAAGAACCGATGATCCTATTATAGGTCAACGGTTCTGCAGCTTTTTAAAAAGTATTCCTGCTTTCCTACTCCGACATATACATTCATCAAGTAGTACTATTTTAATTAAAATATGTGTAATAATTAAAATATGTGAAATGTTATAAACTAGGCTTCAATTATATCATCTTTTGACATTCGTATTATTTATTGCTGTACTTATGACCAGAACTGTCTAGATCTTGGACCCTATAGGTAAATGAAACTCAAGGATAGTACTAGATATGTGTACATTCCGTTTTAAGAATGTATTGCTCTCTCTTTCGCTCACTGATTACAAAACGTGTTATAACTTAAGACAACGCAAAAATATCTTGCCACCGCGATGTAGAAATTATAAATAAATGAGACAGCGACATCTAGTTCACTTTTCAGAACTATTATATTGTGCTCTTAACTAGATTAGCGTAAACAGTATAGTATTATTTATTAGGCATAGACAATAAAAAAAAACAAAATATGTTTATACATGTAGGTCTATTACAGACTCATATGATATGTCAAATCTACCGTCAGTTCGGAATGATTTCGAGATGAGACCTCGGTAATATTAGCGGTTTAGCACACAGCTTTACTTCCGATGATCACTTGATTTGATTCCTCCTACAGTGCAAACATTTGTATTCATAAGTATGAGTGTTTGTATTGGTTTGAGTGCTTTCTATGCATATTATGTATGTATTTGCAAAAAAATGTATCTAAGTATTTATATCAGTTGTTTAGTACCCATAACACAAGCCCTGCTTTGCTTGGGACTAGATGGCGTTGTGAAGATTGTCCAGACTTTTTATTATTGAGGGAAACAAACTTCTTAGCATTCCATAGATTCACCGTACAGTTGCCTGATCCATCGTGTGACTTCCCGGTTCCCGGGACTTGTGACCCGAGTGTAGTTTTAACCTTTATTTTTGCATTTAATGTTATGAAAACATCACATGATTCGCAACGTAAGTGTCATCGTAAATATTGGTCTTTCTATTCTCCCAAATTTGAATTAATATAAAAATAAACATGTACAACATTTATTTGAAAAGAATAGGAGCTAAGTTTCTTGTCAGTTCTTCTCATCTCGGAATCAGTCTGAGCTGATGGTAGATTTGACATATCATAGGAGTTTGTAATAGACATACACGAATAAAGATATTTTGAATTGAATTTGAATTTGAATACGAGCTGACTTTCTTGCCAGTTCTCATCTCGAAATAATTCAGAACTGACGGTAGATTTGACATATCATAGGAGTTTGTAATAGACATACACGAATAAAGATATTTTGAATTGAATTTGAATTTGAATACGAGCTGACTTTCTTGCCAGTTCTCATCTCGAAATAATTCAGAACTGACGGTAGATTTGACATATCATAGGAGTCTGTAATAGACCTACATGAATAAAGATATTTTGAATTGAATTTGAATTTGAATACGAGCTGAGTTTCTTGCCAGTTCTCATCTCGAAATAATTCCGAACTGACGGTAGATTTGACATATCATAGGAGTCTATAATAGACCTACACGAATAAAGATATTTTGAATTGAATTTGAATTTGAATACGAGCTGAGTTTCTTGCCAGTTCTCATCTCGAAATAATTCCGAACTGACGGTAGATTTGACATATCATCTGTAACAGGCCTACATGAATAAATATATTTTGAACTTTGAATTACATCTCACTACGTCTATTCTATACATAGCAAGAGATTCGCACCATCATCACTTACGTCACGTCACGTTTACGTTACGTTTACGTTACGGTTCAATGAGAACGCGTCACTGAGTGCCCATTCCAGTACAACTATGTTTAGAATCTAGTTATAATCGTATACAACCGGACGTTGTTAACGTTAAAATTGGAACTAATCAATTTTGATTTAGTAATCCATTGGTCACAAATGACAACTCGAGGAAAAACAAAGATGCTGCGCAGCCAAACAATGATCAATATAAGCTATTTTTTTCTTAACGTACTATAGAGTATTTATTTGAAATGGTGAAATTTCTAACCGTTTAATGTTTTTTCTCTGAAACTAAAACAACTGTATGTGTGTTAAGAGTTAAAGTAGATCTTATATATAAAATTCTCGTGTCACAGTTTTCGTTCCCATACTCCTCCGAAACGGCTTGACCGATTCTCATGAAATTTTGTGAGCGTATTGAGTAGGTCTGAGAATCGGCCAACATCTATTTTTCATCCCCCTAAATGTTAGGGGTAGTACACCCCTAATTTTTTTTTTTATTTTAAGGCAAAACAACGTTGGCGGTACAGCTAGTATATATATATATATATATATATATATAGATGGCGCTGTAACAAAATTAAAACGCGCTAATGTTTCGTTTCGTGTTTATAGATTTCTCATATGTTATTTGTAATATTACATTTTGGTGCCCCTTCAGAATTATCCCCCGTCTAATTCAACGGCGACCGATGTTACGACGGCCTGAGCCGAGGTTCGAACCCCTAGTAGTGCCCTCAGACTAAAGTCGTATCAGTCAGTCGGGAGTTGGCCTTCAGCCGCTCCATAAGTCCTTCCTTGATTTGAAGAGCCATCTGCACTCGCCCCCTATCGTCCGGTGAAGCTGTAAAGGCCAGCTGCGGCCAACAGCATTAGAGTAGTCCGAATAAAAAAAAAAGATTTTTGTATCAGTACCGGCTGCACCCGTATTTGAAACCAATCAATAAACCTTATATAGACCAGTGTAGTGTTTTGTTTTATAGTGCCCTTAGGACCTTGTGGTTTAACAAAGTGTGCACTAATATTAAAACAGATTTGTGACAACTTTTCACTAATATACATATTGTATAATTTAAAGTTAGTTTTATTCCAACAGGCACAGAAATAAAAAGAAGAAACCAAGGGCACGAAGAGCGGATTCAGTATTGTTTAAAAACTGTTGATTTGAAATCTATTATTATTTATCATTGAATTTCGAGGTCGTCACTTCATTTCCCAGAGGCCGTTTATCGTAGATTTTATATCTTTCCTTCCTGCTATTTGTTGCTCTAAGGGCCATTCGCTGTCTTAAGATCGCGTAGACTATATTAAGTCAAATGTAATAGTGATTATGTTATTTTTATGGATGATAATGGAATGGTGCACCCGCCTGCGCTAACGGTTTACGCTGGCGGGGCACCAGTGGAGGATGATAAGATCAGCATGAGGACAGATCAAGTAGCCCGTTATGACAAATTCACCAGGAATTTATAACAATGGTTTCCAGGGGGAACCACGTGGAGGTTAACCTGACCTGATGGTACATTGATAGTAATGGGGTCATGAGTCCACATTACTAAGAATACCTTCCCCCAATGGTTTGTTAACGAGGCGCAACGGATATTTAACGTTATGTATTGAAATTATAATTTTAATGGCTGCATGCGTTGCCCCGTGGTTTAAGGGTCAGGATATAGCGGGATCTCATGACGCACCATGTCCTAGTAAGTAAGCTGATTTTGCACTGACTTCGACACTAATGTTAAAGTTATGTACCATATAACTAGCAACTTGGATGACGTCACTTCCTGTTTACCTTCACGATGGTTTTCAGGGGGAAGAGTTCGACCTGACATGGCACATTGCTAGCAATGAGATCATCAGTCGACATTATTAACAATCCCCATTCCTCCCAATAGTGATTATGTGGGGCTGTGAGTGTCTTTTAGTCGGACTTCTCTAGTACTGTTGGATGTAGCCGGCATTTACAATTTCTATTACGATAGAGGGCTAGTGCAGATGGCACTCCAAACCCGTGAAAGAACTTATGGAGCGGCTGAAGGCCAACTTCCCGCCTGAGGGATATGACTTTATTTTGACGGTACCGCTAAGGGTTCGAACCTCGGCTCAGACCTCCATAATTTCGATCCCCGTTAAAATTGGACGCTTCACCTGACAATCGTGGATGTCCGTCGACGGGTCAGGGGTTGGGGGTTAAGAAGTCGGGTCGAGGGGTCGAGGGGTCGGTTGGAGGTCAGGGGGTCGGGGGTCGGGGGGTCGGAGGGCGCCACCTGGCAGTTGTCGATGTCCCGCTCGCAGCGCGGCCCCTCTAGCCCGGCGAGACACAGGCACGTGTAGCTGGCCACGTCGTCGACGACGAGTGATAGTGTGTGTGTGGGGGGTCGGAGGGTCGGGGGGTCGGGGGGTCGGGGGGCGCCTCACCTGGCAGTCGTCGATGTCCCGCTCGCAGCGCGGCCCCTCTAGCCCGGCGAGACACAGGCACGTGTAGCTGGCCACGTCGTCGACGACGAGTGATAGTGTGTGTGTGGGGGGTCGGAGGGTCGGGGGGTCGGGGGGTCGGGGGGCGCCTCACCTGGCAGTCGTCGATGTCCCGCTCGCAGCGCGGCCCCTCTAGCCCGGCGGGACACAGGCACGTGTAGCTGGCCACGTCGTCGACGACGAGTGATAGTGTGTGTGTGGGGGGTCGGAGGGTCGGGGGGTCGGGGGGTCGGGGGGTCGGGGGACGCCTCACCTGGCAGTCGTCGATGTCCCGCTCGCAGCGCGGCCCCTCTAGCCCGGCGGGACACAGGCACGTGTAGCTGGCCACGTCGTCGACGACGAGTGATAGTGTGTGTGTGGGGGGTCGGGGGGTCGGGGGGTCGGGGGGTCGGGGGGCGCCTCACCTGGCAGTCGTCGATGTCCCGCTCGCAGCGCGGCCCCTCTAGCCCGGCGGGACACAGGCACGTGTAGCTGGCCACGCCGTCGACGCACGTGGCGCCCATGGCGCACGGCCGGGACACGCACTCGTCGATGTCCACGGAGCAGTCCTTGCCTGTACAGACACACAAACATACTCATTATATAGCTCTAAACCATTATTATTATTTACTAGCTACTCGCTCCGACTTCGCACGGGTGTACATGTATAATACATATAAACCTTCCTCTTGAATCACTCAATCTATTTAAAAAAAACCGCTTCAAAATCCGTTGCGTAGTTTTAATGATTTAAGCATACATAGGGACGGACAGCGACAGCGACTTTGTTTTATACTATGTAATGATGATGATTGCAACATCACAAAAATATAAATTACTATAATATATAGTAAATATGACTCTATAAAAAGTTGTCTGCGTGGGTAAGTCAGTATCACCTATCACGATTGCTTTGTAAGCTGTTCCGGTCGTAGGGTGTAGGACATCACGTTATCATATGACGCATGTGATATCACTGATGCGTTGACTAAGATGTGAATCATCTCACCTTGTTATTTCACAGCCTAGCTAGGTGCAGTCAATTAACATGATATGCCACTACAAAGCGAGCTGCTTGTAAACTATAACACATATATATATATATATATATATATATATATATATATATAAGTACCCATGCAGACAAAATTTTCAACAGTGCAATTTGTAAATTCAGTTTCAAGTAACTCTACTTCCGCATTTATAATATTAGTAATGAGGTCTGCCCGTCGCGCTTTCGCGGCAAAATTACTGAACCGATTTAAATGATATTTGGTACAACGATAGTCCAGAGTTTAGACCCTGAGAAAAGACATAGACTACTATTTAATGCCAAAAAAGGGTTCTAAGGGATTGAATGATGAATGATGATAATTGAAGATAAAAAGTTGTATGGAAGTATCAGTCATTTTTAAACTGTCGATTAAATATAAATAAATATGATATTATTTTATTCTTTAATGCACAAAAAACTTGTACAAAGGCGAGCTTAATGCCATATGGCATTCTCCACCTTAAGCTTTAGGTATACAGAAAGCGTTGTGGGGCAGTTATGTCAAAAAACAAACACAAAGTTACTAATAAATATTATATAATATATATGAAATGCAAATAAATATATACAAATAATAATATATATAGTATACCTGATATTATATAATGTCATACATTAATGTTAAATATAGATAAATATAATACTAATACAATGCAATACAGTTAATATAGCTTTTTTGGTGATTCAGAAGAAAATTAATAATTTCTTTTTAAAAATGGGCTTACTCGATGCTTTACGCAGATATTCAAAGTTTGTAGGAATTTTACGCATAACGAATAAAATAAAACAGTGGATGAAAGTTCGCATGGAAATTCGTCATTCACCGTGTATTCCACGCGGACGAAGTCGCGGCCTTAACTAGTTCTCTATAAAACAATAGTAGTAAAAACAAAGGCGTGTGTAACAATAGTATATTGACTGCCACTGACCTTCGTAGCCTTCCATGCAAGTGCATTCGTAATTGTTCTCCAAGTTGTGACAGGTGCCTCCATTCTTGCAGGGCGACGACAGACACTCGTCAATGTCCTGGTCGCAGCTGTCGCCCGTGTAACCTGCCCACACATACACTTAACAAACCCCTGAACATTCATACGACGTCATCTAGTCCCAAGGTAAGTAGCAACATGTATTAAGGAGAAAGGGGATTGTTAGTAATGTGGACTCATGACCCTATTACTATCAATGTACCATGTCAGGTTGACCTCCACGCGGTTCCCCCTGGAAACCATCGTAATGAATTCTTGGTGAATTTGTCACGATGGGCTAACTGACCTGACCTCATGTTCATCTTATCATCCTCCACTGGTGCCCCGCCAGCGTAAACCGTTAGCGCAGGCGGGTGGACCATTCCATTATCATCCACAAGGGAAAAAAACATGCATTAAGAGTACTAGACAATTGATATATACTTAGATTTTTTTGTTAAATACATACATAATACTGACGATCTAACGGTTTAGCACACCGACTTATTTCCGATGGTCGCGGGTTCGATTCCTCGAACGACACAAACATTTGTATTCATAAGTATGATTGTGTGTATCATTTTCTATGTGTGTGTATCAGTTATCTGTACCCGTAACACAAGTTTTTTAGCTAGCTTATTATCTGGTACTGTGTGAAATGTCCTGATATTATTATCTTTATTGTTATTCATAATATAAAATACACTGATATGTAAAACTGAAGAGTTTGTAAGTGCTAATCTCTAAAATTAAAAGTCGGACTACAATAATATTTGTAAATTTTTTTAATCTACTTAACATCACGCTATAATCTTTTGTATGTTACTACACTAACTAGTCCCAACAAAAAGAAAAGTGAGAACAGCCAAAACGATGTAGTAGTAATGTGTGGAAGACCGCCATTTTTTTTTTTAATTCAAATGTGAAAACCCGCCAGGCAAATTCACTATTTAATCTGTTTAAGTAAAAATCAAACATAATAAACATACAGAAAATTAATTATCGAAATCTTGCTATTGTCAACATTAAAAAACAATTGCCATAATTTATAATTGAAATTGTAAGTTGCCACAAGACCCTTAAGTACTATATGTATATTAAAGATTTTTTTTTTTAATGATATACTGATGATGGAAACACTTACCGGGTCTGCAGTAGCACTGGTAGGATCCAACAGTGTTGACACACACGCCATTTTTGCATATTTTAGGTGTCCGCGTGCATTCGTCTACGTCGAGGTCGCACAAACGGCCTGAAACAAAAATCAGCCATTGAAGAAATCTATAATTTAACTCAACTATCAATTTATTACAGTTCAAGTACCTCGAATAACAAACAATAGTAGTGTAATTACGATTAAGCCACTCATTTGAACAATATTATTTCATAAATTGCATATAATTCACTTGGAGAATTTAAAATGACGAGATTAGTCACATCGAATTACAGTTACTGAGTTTACACAAGTGTCTCGCAAGTCGCGAGTTGCGAGCACTTGAACTCACGCTATACTGTTATAAAAACCGCAATCGCCAACGTAGAACGTGTTTCACACTCATACATTGAATAAGTAACTAAAACCTATCAAATGATATTCCTAAGCGAAATAATAAAACGAACAACATATACCTACTAAATAATATTTGAACATATTTGAATAATGGCGCGCTTGGCCGCGCTGTCAAGTCCATAGACAAATATCGAACGAAATGTGACGCATGAGACCGTTATGTCATTCGCTACTTGACATTGACAAACAATTTGACATTCAATTGACTTTTGAGTACTCTGTACACATGTAGAACTTGTCAACATGTGCGATTAATTTGTATTTGTTAGTTTTGTTATTGTTACGAATCTCGAAATATAAAATATGAGTTAGCCGAAATTGAGTTCCAACTGTGATATATTGCTTCAACATGATATATTCAATGAATACTATTTCAAGGTTTTGTCGAAATCGATTCACTTTCTACAAGAAACGTTTCAATCATGTCCAAGCATCAGACGAGCCAAAGTCAGGTAAATCGAGTCAAAATAAGTTTACAAAAGATTTCCCATCTATTCTTAAGGAACACAAGGATAAAATAATCTTTAGTTCTTATTTAGATCACGAAAAACTAGAATTAGGTTATTTCAAATATTATTTGAAGACTATAAAAAAGGCTAAAGAAATACAGAAGGAAGAGTATAGGAATAGAAACTTGCCCCCGTTACCTGTGGCGTTGCAATATTATGTCGATAAAGATAGGTTACTGGTGGAAGATTCAAATGAGCCACAACAAGAGCCTGAGAAAGCATTCCAAATCCCATTTGCCAGTACTAAGCCTGTAGATATAAGTAATGAAGAAGTCAAGACACCACATAGTGTAAATAATGATAATGAAGCAGAATTCGATCAAACAAATATTAAAAGATGGATGGCAAACTATGAACATTTTGACGACTCTCAATTAGATAATGAAGATGTGGAGAGTGACACAGAAACATTAAATGATTGGTTTAAACACTATGGTACTCCGGATCCTAGTGTGGAAGTGAGTCGAGTGCCGTGTGGGGGCTGCGGAGCACTACTCCATTGCAGTGACCCGTCCATCCCTGGATATTTGCCCAGTGAAATCTTCCGAGGCCGGACTCGTAATGAATTAAAAGCAATAGAATGTCAGCGTTGCCACTTTCTTAAGGAATATAACATTGCACTGGATATTAGCGTGCAACCAGAGGAATATGAGAGATTGTTGCAATCTATAAGGTAATACATATTTGTTAAAACTTTAAATCCATAGCACTGACAATATTATCAAATTACACTAATAATGAGTGCGTAGCGATTTCTATGTTGATTATCGCATGCCTCTTACTTGTTATACTGTAATTATTTATATAAAAAAAACATCTATTAAAAAGAGCAACACACAAGTTTCTTGCTCGTTCTTCTTGTGATGAATCTGCATTCCGAATGAGTGGTAGAATCAAAATATGACTATTCAAAAGTGCTTGTAATGAGTTTATTTGAATAAAGATTATTTCTATTTCTATTTCTGTTATGTTTATCTTATATATAAAATTCTTGTGTCACAGTTTTCGTTCCCGTACTCCTCCGAAACGGCTTGATTCTCATGAAATTTTGTGAGCGTATTGAGTAGGTCAGAGAATCAGCCAACATCTATTTTTCATCATCCCCCTAAATTTTAAGGCAAAACAACAGCTAGTTCAATATAAAAAAAAGTACACTGTCTGTTTCCTTATCTTTTAATTTACGCAATGGATTTTAAAGCAGTTTTCAGCAATAAGTAAGTAAGTAACTCAAGATGAAGGTTTATATGCATAAATATGTTATAGTATAGATCAAGTAGAGAAATTCAAAGATTTGTAATGCATCTATGCCATCACCAGTATCAGTAATTTATAAAGATATGAACTGCTGTATTGGACATACAGTGATATTAAACTTATTTTTTACTGTATGAATTGTGTAGAATTTAACAGTATACATTGATTATACTAAACTGTACAAAAAATTTGACTTTATTTTTCTAAAATAAAAATGTTATTTTGTACATCAGCTACCTGCCAATAAAAGTCCCGACAAAATCGGTCCGGCCATTTCAGAGATTAGCAGGAACAAACAGACAGACATACAAAAAATTGTAAAAAATGTTATTTTGGTGTATGTACCGTATTTACATTCATATGAATGTAATAAAAAACTGTTATTTCAATATTACAGACACTCCAATTTTATTTATATGTATAGATAAATAAAGATGTGTTATAAAGTGCAGAATAAAGGTTTCTTTATCTAACTTTGCTGTATTAATTTTAATTTATACATTGTTTTCAGATATGTCAAATCTTTGGTGCTCCTTATGGTAGACTTGCTTGACTTCCCATGCTCAATTTGGCCAGGCATTGTGGACATTATCGGCACTGAAAGGCCAATTATTCTGGTTGGCAATAAGGTAAACCCTTTTGGTTTAGATTTATTTTATTTTGGATAACTATCAGACCCGGCCTGTGGCTAAGGTTCTTGAATAAAATAATATTGCGACTATAAATTGAGATGTACGGTATCCTATCTTTCAAGTTGAATCAAATTGCACACAATGTGCAAATCAAATTTGCAATAGTTTAGTAGTTTAGGAGTCCATCACGGACAAACAATGTGCCACATAATTTTTATATATAAACATGACTCCCTTATTTACAACTACAGTCTTAGTGTAATTTATTTTATAAATTAATAGCTGTACCCGCGACTTCGTCCGCGTAGAATTTAACTTAATTTTTCTTAAATAAAAGTAGCTTAAGTTACTCCTTATTACATCAGCTACTTGCCAAAGAAAAGTCCCGTCAAAATCGGTCCAGCCATTTCAGAGATGTTATGTTTTGGTGTATGTACCGTTTTTTATTGATGCCATGTACCAAGTAATAAAAAACGGTGATTTCAATATTACAAACAGACACTCCAAATTTATTTATATGTATAGATTAAACAATATAATTTGATATTTCCAGGTGGACCTACTTCCCGGTGACAGTATTGGTTATCTGAAGCGCATTAAAGAATCACTAATTACAGAAATTAACAAAACTAAACTCAAAGATGCCAATATCAAGTATGTGGGCCTCATATCGGCGAAAACTGGCTACGGAGTTGAAGATCTCATATCTGCCATGTTTAAAGAGTGGTTATACAAGGGAGATGTGTACCTTGTCGGCTGCACTAACGTTGGCAAGAGCTCCCTGTTCAATGCCCTGCTGCAATCAGATTACTGCAAAGTACATGCTGTAGATATCGTTAAAAGAGCCACTGTCAGTAGATGGCCAGGAACCACTTTGCACCTCCTCAAGTTCCCGATTAACCGGCCGTCCGGTTGGAAGATATACCAAAGGACTCGAAGACTGAAATCTGAAGCTAAACTTATGAAAGTTGAGAAGGAAATAAGGAAAGCGCAGCTGCAAGGAATGGCTCCGAAAGAAACGCCCACACTTATAGGACATATCGGAAGATATTTTTCGGAGTTGTACGGCGACGGTGACATTGGGGAAGGGCAAAAGAAAATGACGACCCTGAATGAGAAGCATGAACTGTTTGCAAAGAGCAAGTGGTTTTATGACACCCCAGGAGTCATTCATCCAGACCAAGTGTTATCTTTGCTAACCACAGAAGAATTGCTTCTGACTATTCCCAAGAAGACTATTAAACCGCAGACTTATTACTTGCATAAAGGGTTTACGCTATTTATAGGTGGTTTAGCTCGTGTAGATCACGTAGATTGTGAACATCCATGCCGTTTTACAGTGTTTTGCTCTGAAAGTCTACCTATAACTGTATCAAAAACTGAAGATGCTGGGGATGTTTATGATAAGTTTCTAGGTACCGAATTGTTTGGAGCACCGTCTGGTGGTGAAGAGAGACTGAAGAAATGGCCAGGTTTAGAGAAATGTGGCAACACCTTTGAATTTGACGGGGAGGGCCCTAAATTGTGCTGCGGTGACGTGGTGTTGTCGTCTGTGGCGTGGGTGGCTGTCACGGCCAAAAAGGGTACACTGTGTAAAGTCCAAGCTTGGACCCCTGATGCGCGTGGTATCTATAGACGGTACCCTTCCTTACTACCTTACGCGGTCAACTTAAAAGGCAAAAGGATATCCGACACACCCGCATACATGATTGGTTCAGTATTTTCAGAAGATTCATAATATATAGGGTTGCTGTTTAGATCTGTGCATCCAGTATATTGTTATTTTAATTGCTTATTATATTTGAATCATTGGAGAAATTCTTAGAGAATTATATCAGTTCAAATAATGTTTGTTTAATACAATGTATTATTAAAAATATTGAAATTTAACAATAAATTTCTTTTATTTCTTCGTTTCAAACAATTCTTTTATACTACTAGCTGTACCCGCGACTTTGTCCGCGTGGAATTTAACGTTACTTTTCTAAAATAAAAGTACCCTAAGTTTCCTTATTACATCAGCTACCTGCTAAAAAAAGTCCCGTCAATATCGACTCAGCCAATTCAGAGATTAGCCGGAACAAACAGATAGACAGACAAAAATTTTAAAAAGTGTTATTTTGTATGTTTGTCACCATCATAGTATAACAATAATACAAAACTAGGTTCTATAAACAGAACTTAATTAATGAGGATAGTAGCTCCATTGCTAGCAATATACCATGTCAGGTCAACCTCCACGCGGTCTCGAAAACATCGTAATAAATTCCTTGTGACAATGGGCTAACTGATATGACCTCATGCTCATCTTATCATCCTCATCCTCCACTGGTGCCCCGCCAGCGTGAACCGTTAGTGCAGGCGGGTGCACTATTCCATAATCATCTTTTTTTAACTAAGAGCAGATTTTTTGGGTGTGGGAACTAATAATGGAGTGTTCACCCCAGCGGGAGGATCTGCTCCTTAAGAAACTGCAAACACAATGCCGCTTTTTTTAATCGCTTGGGGTAAAGTTTTTGTAATAATTGAGCAGCCAGTCGATTTGGATGGTTACATAGTCGCTTTTTATATTATTTGCAATTGAGGATATCCATTACTGTCAGTACGCCAAGTTTCTTGTGAATTTCGGTGTTGGTGATGTACCAAGAAACACCGATACTGTTCTGAGTATAATATTTTGGGCCCTTTGGATGAATATAATCATAACCATCTCTGAAAATAAATACACGAAGATGAGTGTAGTGCGTAACTTACCGGTGTACCCCGGCAGGCACTGGCAGCGGTAGAGGCCGGCGTCGAGCGGCACGCAGGTGCCGTTGAGGCAGGCGGCGGCCGCGCACGGGGGCTCCCCCGCCGCCCCCGCCTCCGACGCCGCCCCCGCGCCCCCCGCACCGCCCGCACCCCCCGCGCCCCCCTCACTCGGCGGCGGCTCCTCGTCCGCGGCGGCGGTGCCCGGCGCGCACCTCCAAGCGCCCCCTTGCTCAATGCACTCCTACACACATCGCATAAGAAAATAGCTCAGTATACTGCAATCAAGTAATATCGAATTCAGCATAGGTATATATAAAAGAAACTCTTTGACATTCATTCTTTGAATCTGGTGCACATTTGATTTAGTTTTGATTTAACCGTAACTATAACATACGTGATTTATCGAGGAAATTTAACAGTTTTGCTAAATAGATACACATATAATATTGTGTAGTAGTACGAAGTAGTAGCATAATATTTCTTTTCTCAGGCAAGTTGTTTAATAATTTATTACTTCACATGAAAAAGTGTTAGTAAAAAAAATTAAATACAACAAATTTAAACCATAAACAGTATGCTGCAGATTAAATTATATTTTCAAATTAAATAGCAATTACTACATTCCTTAGGACAATGAGAATAAAAGAGACAATGCACCTGGTGATGCGGGCAGCCCCCGGCGCGGCAGTCCGCGGTGGCGCCGCAGTCTGCGCGGCAGTCCCCGCCCTCGACGCAGCAGTCCGCCCCCGGAGCCCCCGGAGCCCCCGCGCCCCCCGGGGCCCCCGCCGCGCCCTCCGCCACGCTGCACCGCGCCCCGCCCCACCCCGCCTCACACTCGCACTGGAACCCCGTCGGCTGCCCACCACGAACATATTGCATTATTTATATGAATTACATTTTTCTTTCTTTCTTACTTGTAATTTTATTTGCAAATTACTTAATCACTAGCTGTATCCGTAACGTCGTCCGCGTGGAATTTAAGTTTATTTTTCTTAAATAAATGAAATTTTCAAAAATAAAACTAGTTTAAGTTACTCCTTATTACATCAGCTACCTGCCAATAAACGTCCCGTAAAAATCAGTGCAGTCATTTCCCAGATTAGCCGAAACAAACAGACAGACAAAAATAGTAAAAGATATTATTTTGGTGTGTATGTAGCGTATTTATATTCATATGCATGTAGTAAACAACTGTTATTTCAATATTACAAACAGACACTCCAATTTTATTTATATGTATAGATTTCACCTCCGTTACTTCTCAGTTCATATACAAATTATTTGTCTATGGTACACGAGTGACATTGTACCCGTAAATATACAAAATAGTACATAATAAGAGCTGATACGAATCTCGTACTATGAGCCATATGGAACAAACAAATCACAGAATATACATACTAATATATATCCTTCTGAAACACTCAATCTCTACAGATAAAAAAATCTTCAAAAACATTGCTCGACTATGAAAAACATTCACAAACATAGCATAGCGTGTGACAAGCCGCTAACAACAATACATACATAATATAAACAACAATATACCTGTCCGGACAACACGTGCCCTGTGGTGTAGAGCGCAGCGTGCTGGTAGCCAACGCTGGGGTATGTGTATAAACTTGTGATCAGGGGAGCATAGAGAGGTGCAAAAAAAATATGGGTAGTATGGGAGGCTGGAAAGGTAGGAAGTTACAAATTGACTGTAAGGGAGATATGGAGGGCCTGTTCTATCATCTCCAGGGTGAGCTAACGTCGCCAGAGCTGCAGTAGTTACGCTAAGGCGACTCTGACAATATGGGATATAGGAATCTCACACATCCCTTATTCCCCATAAGGAATGTGTGAGATTCTTATCCATTAAAAAAACATGATTTACCGTATGCTTTTTAGTGGATAAGAATCTCACACACCCCCTTCTTAGCTATCATGCGGCGGGACGGTTCTTTGAAGAGTTTTCACAGGATAAAAAAGGTCACGATTGAAAGTTGGAAAGTTACTAGGCTGGGGTAAGGTGGATATGGCGGTGTGTTGAGGGTGGAGGTAGAGGCGAGGGGCGGTACTCACGAGGTCGAGGCAGGCGCGCGCGTGGAGGCAGGGGGCGGCGGCGCAGCGCTCGGGCGCCTTGAGGTCGGCCAGCGCCTTGCCCACCGCCTGCTCGCAGTACGTGCCTACGTCACACCGCACACGTCACCGCACGCACCCACACGCGCCCACACGCACCGACACGCATCGACACGCACCGACACGCACCGACACGCATCGACACGCACCCACACGCATCGACACGCACCGACACGCACCGACACGCACCGACACGCACCGACACGCATCGACACGCACCGACAACGTCGCCACGGTAACCACACTTCCGTACGGATTAACGAAGCGACGGACAACACGTATGGGGTTACCATGCTCAAAGCTAACAGCTAAGACTCGACGGTTCGGCAATGAGTTATGTCAGAGGTTAAATCAGAGGCAGACTAAGACCTAGGCAACACTGCTATTCTGGGCCGTAAAATATTAATCTACGATTCGGCATAATTTAGATTCGTATTAGCAGTAATCATTACATATTATAAAATGGAGGCATTGGATGCGAGC
Organism: Achroia grisella; assembly: GCF_030625045.1. Classification (NCBI taxonomy): domain Eukaryota; kingdom Metazoa; phylum Arthropoda; class Insecta; order Lepidoptera; family Pyralidae; genus Achroia; species Achroia grisella. The sequence continues at coordinate 1,136,248 of NW_026712898.1, forward strand.
AGCGTAGGACCGATCGTCTTGGAGATCTTTGGGGGAGACCTATGTCCAGCAGTGGACATCTTCCGGGCTGCGATGATGATGATGATGATTATAAAATAAAGTCGCTGTCGTTGTCTGTTCGTTCCTATGTAAACTTAATTCTTTAAAATTATCCACGAATTTTGAAGTGGTGTTTGTAATAGATAGAGTGATTGAAGAGTAAGGTTTATATGTATAATACATACACCTGTACGAAGTCGGGGTCAAATAAAAATAAATTAAAAAAATTTAATAAATTTCGGGCGCAAAATTACGGGACCTAGATGCGTGCCTAGAATGCCTACGCTTTAGTCCACCTCTATGTTAGATAGTCAACAAAAAATATGGTTGCACTAATCAAATTCTAAATATTGAATATAAAATTACAAAACATAAAGAATTGAAATTAGTTTATAGAAAAAATTATAATTTTTATATGATAACAGATAATGCAAACAAGACATACGGTCTGCAAAACTAAGCTAATTCACACACGACTCCTAGTGTAGGCGACATTATACAGAATGCGCATAGTGAGACGACGGTAAGAACCCCTCACTAGGTGCATTGCACACGATTACACTAGGAGTGGCGGGTGCATTGGGCATCAGATATGGATGAGGAAAGCATATGGCATGACATGTAGGCGTATAGAAAAGCAGATACCGCGATATCCGGGTGCGCAAGCGCAATGGAAGGAATCTGCGGCCTGCGAGCACGTGGCGCCGTGCAGGCACACGCCCGCCGCGCACGCCGCGCTCACCTCCGCGCACGTGGCCGCCACGCTCGCCGCGCCTGCCCACGTGCACGCACACGCACACGTGTTATTTATCACATATCTTATGTTATTTTTTCTGCATCTGCTCCAATCACTACGACTGATTTAATTTTTTAGTTCCTCAACCAGTTGGTTGTGTATTTAATGTTTTGACTCATCAATTGGTACTAGTCGGTAGTGAGTATTCACAATGCGATTTCAAAAAGTAAAGTTACAACAATTATTTAAAAGGACAACATGCAAATTTGTGTTCGTTTTTCTTGTGATAAGATAGCTTTCCGAACGAGCGGTAGATTTGTGCGGTAGAGTTGAGTGGTAGAATCAAAATATGACTATGCAAAAGTGCTTGTAATGAGTTCATTGGGATAAAGATTATTTCTATTTCTATTTAAAACAAGTATTTATAATAGAAGTATTTCTTATTATAGTAAATTTTATTATATTCTCATTCAATATTATTCAAGTAACGCACAATATTAATTAGTAATGATTAAATTAAAAAAAAAACTATGAAAAGGCTATTTTTGTCCAAACTATTCTGTAATTCAGTTAACGAAGTTACTAAAAAAATCTACTAACCATAATATCCCTGGTCACATACACATGTCACTTGCTGAGTCGATACACCGACACCGGCGGCCGCATTAGACGCATCTATAGAATACCAATAATATTATAATACAGAGTACAGTCAGAGCAATAAACGTAAAAATAAATAAGAGTTTTGCTTACTTTTGCTGAGGGGGTAATAAATCAGCTTACGTAATACTTGAACGGCCACCTACGTACATGAATGTCTCCATCATGGCCGTATATTCATTTGCCTTGACCGTATCATAAAGAAAATCATACAAGGTCATACCTATATGCGTATTGTGGTAGGCGCAGTGCGAGTGGTGCGGGCAGGCGAGGCCGTCGCAGGCCGGCGGCGGGGCGGGGGTGTCCGCGGGTGGTGCGGGTGGTGCGGGTGGTGCGGGGAGGGGCGTGGTGCAGAGGGGCGGGGCCCAGCCGCGCGCGCACACGCAGCGGAAGCCGCCGCCGCCGCCCTCCTCCACGCACGCGCCGCCCGCGCCGCACGGGCCCGACGCGCACGCAGACATCTGCGCGCGCGCACGTTACGTGATACATTTAGTAGCTGCCTTTATACGTAAACTCCTTCACGCGCGCAATCCGCATTTACGGAGGAAATAATGTTAATGTAGGCAAAGAGGACGAACGAAACGAACGAAAGAACGCACGCATCGGAAAATCGCGCATTGTGTTCGTCAATCTTCCGTGTTTTAGCGCCTTTTAATAATATTTTAAATAGCAAATATTAGTTTGTAGAGCAAAGACATAATTACAGATATTGATTATTTATATAATTAAAACGTCTCTTTAGAAATTAAAATATTTGGAATAAAAACACAATTCAAAAAAAATATTACTTATCTTAAACCATACGAATTATCATGCTTTAAAAGAGTAATCACTTTAAAAAAAAAAACTGTGAAATGCACATAATTACGCGAATAAATATGTCTTGTCACACAAATACACGCGCGCACTCCTAATTGCGTGAGAAATAAACGTATCGTGTAACAACTACTAACGATCAAGCAAACAGCAAACTCGCATTCGTTCTCGTTCCTCTAACCTTACATACACCCTCTTTTCCGGGTAAAAGAGCGTCCGTGTAGAAGCAAGTGACGTGTACATACCCTGTGGCATCTCTCGCCGGTGTACCCGGGCAGGCAGGCGCACACGAACCCGCCGTACGTGTCATAACACACGCCACGCCCGCATACCGACGGCTCCTCCTCGCACTCGTTTATGTTAATCTCGCAACGCGCGCCAGTGTACCCTACGAACATACACATATATGATCATAACTTGTAGACAATATGTACAGAAATACATAACAATAGTGTCATCAGTAGATAGTAAAATTAGAAATACATAGAATTCAAAACACGCAAGTTTCTTGCTCGTTCTTATTGTGATGCGATAGTTTTCCGAATGAGCGTTAGTTTAAAAAAATGTGATGACTATTCAATAATGCTTCTATGTAAGTTTATTTGAATAAATGATTTTCTGTTGTATTTTATTCTATTCAATTCAAAACCGACGAATTAAAAATACTTATAGCTCTGTAAAATATCAGATGGGTCATCAATTTAATAACTACTATCACTATTATATAATGGGGTACGATAACAGAAGGATGACAATTTAGGGGTTCTATGGTGATCACCCGCCAAACGGTGGACGAATGCGCTGCATTCGTACACGTCCTGCTAGCAGTGGCCGCTCTATATATACGTACCGGTGGCGGTGCAGTGGCCGCTCTATATATACATACCGATGGCGGTGCAGTGGCCGCTCTATATATACATACCGGTGGCGGTGCAGTGGCCGCTCTATATATACGTACCGGTGGCGGTGCAGTGGCCGCTCTATATATACGTACCGGTGGCGGTGCAGTGGCCGCTCTATATATACATACCGGTGGCGGTGCAGTGGCCGCTCTATATATACATACCGGTGGCGGTGCAGTGGCCTCTCTATATATACATACCGGTGGCGGTGCAGTGGCCGCTCTATATATACATACCGGTGGCGGTGCAGTGGCCTCTCTATATATACATACCGGTGGCGGTGCAGTGGCCGCTCTATATATACGTACCGGTGGCGGTGCAGTGGCCGCTCTATATATACGTACCGGTGGCGGTGCAGTGGCCGCTCTATATATACATACCGGTGGCGGTGCAGTGGCCGCTCTATATATACGTACCGGTGGCGGTGCAGTGGCCGCTCTATATATACATACCGGTGGCGGTGCAGTGGCCGCTCTATATATACGTACCGGTGGCGGTGCAGTGGCCGCTCTATATATACGTACCGGTGGCGGTGCAGTGGCCGCTCTATATATACATACCGGTGGCGGTGCAGTGGCCGCTCTATATATACGTACCGGTGGCGGTGCAGTGGCCGCTCTATATATACATACCGGTGGCGGTGCAGTGGCCGCTCTATATATACGTACCGGTGGCGGTGCAGTCGCAGGTGTAGTCGTTGGGTGCGTCGATGCAGCGTCCGCCGTGCAGACACGCTCCGCCGCCCGCCGCCGCGCACTCGTCCAGGTCCTGCTCGCAGTTGCGGCCCGTGAACCCTGCAACAAGGTCCGAAACATTTCAAAACCATACCAAACACATTGTATATGTTTTTGGATTTGGCTAAAGCTTTTGACATGGTATCCAATAAATTGCTCCTAAAAAAAACTGGAAGAATCAGGTGTCAGACGTCTAGCATTAAATAGGTTCAGCAAATACTCAAATAACAGAAGGCATTGCCTAAAGTTAGCACAGTTTGGAAGCAATGGTCCAACCATAAACTTTGGATTTCCGCAGGGTAGCATTCTCGGACCCACATTATTTAAATTATACCTCAGTGATATCCATAATATTAAGTTTGCAAAATTATTAAATTATATATTATGCTGATGACAAATCCATTGCACACAACCATACAAAAGATCAAATATTTCCTTTTTACAATATTGTAATACAACAACAAAAAATACAAATAACTGTTTGAAAGTGTTTTGCTTTTAATAAAAAAGAACGAGAAAAGCTGGAAGTATTAAACATCAAGCTATGAACCTAAGCATTTGATCAATAAGCAAGTAACAGTGCATCCCCATGCGATGAGGTGGATCAAAGAATAGAAGCGATCACTATTTAATTAAAATAAAGCAGCAGGTAAGAGGTGGTAGGATTTGGTGCGAGAAGTGCCGGAGTCTCCGGCAATTGTTGTACACGCGGGAATCAGCTAAAACGAAAGAAATTATGTGTAAATGTAGAAAAAAAGAGTGGTCGTAGAGGCGGGGGTGGTGTACCTGGCGGACAGTCGCAGACGTAGGAGGTGGCGCCGGGCGGCACGCTGCAGCTGCCGTTGTTGCGGCACGGGCCCGCCACGCACACCGGGTCCAGGGACACCTCCAGCTCGCAGTGCCGACCTGCGGGCGCACACCAACTGTTACGCATACTCTATATATATATACAGAGAATTGTGAGTTACGTCGATTGTTTGTAGCGTGGACTGATAACACCATATCAGGTTGACCTCCATACGGTTCCCACTGGTTACCTCATCTGGTATGGATAAATTGGTTTTCAAAAAAACTTATCTTAATTCTTATCCTGTTTATGACCGAGAGTGAATACAGACTGACTTGGTATCTATCTTATCCTAATTCCAAGCGAGCCAGACGCTGATCCAGCAAGGTGTGGTCGCCAAGGCAGCACTATAGGCTACAGAGCCGAAGTATAACAGGACGCACAATTACATTATCATACATTAAAAAAAAGAACTCTTCTCTACTTAACTCTATATTTTACACTAGCTTTTGCCCGCGGCTTCGCTCGTTAATTTATCCCCTTAGGGATGGAATTTATCAAAATCCTTTCTTAGGGGATGCCTACGTCATAGTAGCTTTATGTATGCAAAGTCTCAGCCCGATCGATTTATAATTGACAAAGTTTCGTACAAACTTTCATCCCATATTTTATCCCCTTAGGGATAGAATTAATCAAAATCCCTTCTTAGCGGATGCCTACGTCATAACATCTACCTGCATGCCAAATTTGAGCCCGATCCGTCCAGTGGTTTGGGCTGTGCGTTGATAGATCACTATGTCAGTCACCTTTGAGTTATATATATTTAGATAGAGAGCAAACAAATTATGTTATATACAGACAAAAAAAATGTATCAATGTATTTATATCAGTTGTCCAGTACTCACAACATAAGCTTTGCTTAGCTTGGGACTCAATGGCGCTGGGTAAACTGTGGTGAGAATTACTATTATTATAGATGTGGTAGTCACCGTGGTAAGGCGGCGTGCAGAGGCAGGTGTAGTCGCCGCGGGCGTCCTCGAGGCAGCGAGCGCCGTGCAGGCAGGCCCCCGACGCGCACGGCGGGCCCGCGTCCACCTCGCAGTTGTTGCCCGTGTACCGCGCCGTGCAGTGGCACTCGTACCTGCACATCACCGTCGTGCATGACAATAGTTGTTCATTCACTGGATTTTCATTTAATGTTAGACATACACACCTATATAAATATACATTGTAAATAAACTGGCCTTAAAGAAATAAGTAGTTCAATTGAGTTTCTTGCCAGGTCTCAATTGGATCTATATATTGAACTGGATGGTAGGGAAAAATTATAATATAAAAAATTCACGTTCATAAGCGGCTAAAATGTCCTACGTGAATAAATGATTTTTTTATTTGAAGTTGAATTTACCACCACATCATATGTCATGTCATACATTGTAAATACACACTTCTACTGCAATCATGGTTAAACACAAACATAATTCACTTAGCCTCTCCAGGGGCGGACCTACCTAAGGGCTTCTTGAGCCGCAGTCCAGGGCCCTATGAATACAAGGGGCCCTCAACCCCCCTTTGAAAACAATAGGCGACATATTGAATTTAAAAAATCATAATATTAAAATACCTATCATAAGGTTGGCAACACTGAGATCTGAGAAACGGGGAATTCTCCATCGCTTATTTTTGGTCGGTGTTTCTTTTTAGTTGAGTAATATGATTAGGTTGGCCCTAAGTAGTTTTAGCCCATAGTCCAACAAGTTCACGATCCGCCCCAGAGGCTCTCTTCCTCACACTTTCTCTCTGTCATTCAATAGATGGCTGGGTTCTTTTACTGTGGCAACATATCATTGATATCTTGTATAACTTCGAGTTAGTGTACGTGTTAAGTTGGGCTAAAAAGGACTTGTATCCAGAGCCGTAAAACTAAATAAAAAAAAATCTGACATGACAATTATAATAGTATTTAGTATTTTTCTTATTGATTTATATGTGTATTTAATTTATTTTTACTAAAAAATATTCTGTCATTGTGTTATGGATCTTATAAATGTTTTTTTTAATACAGTTCTATAATTTTTTGCATAGATTTTTAGTATATATATTTAAAAACACACCTGTCGTGTCTGGATATGCAGGTCCCGTGTCGCATGCACGGCTCATTGTAGCAGTGGTCTTTCGGTGGTATCCTCAATACATCCTTCCCATCTTTACCTGTAAATAACAACGCACATATTAATTTGTTTCTTATTAATAAAATAGCAATAAATAACCCGACGAATCCGAGAAAGAAGTATCAATTTGGCTACTAACATTCGTCGGTGGAGAGTGGGCAGTGTCCGAAGACAACGTTGCTGAACTGTGCGTTGGCCGCGTGGAACTCGAGCTGGGGCCCCTCATGGATGCAGCCGCTGAACACGTTGCCCACCAGCACCTCCGCGCCGCCCGCCTCCAGCGCGCCCGGCGACAGCAGCTCCGGGTTCCACGTTACATTTGAGATCACCTGCAACACAACACTCATATTCAAGTTTCACAAAGCCATATCATATGACACGTTTTAAAATTATATTTATACGTTTTAGTATATGTGAGAAAGAGAAGGAAGTATCGTCGTCTCTGGCGCACACAGCTGGCGTCATGTGGCTATTAAACTTTGAACTTTTGAGCAAAATGTTTGTTTAGTCTTTATGGTTCCTTGAATAGAATCTTAATAACGAGAAAAAAGTACTGAACGGATTTTGAGGAAATTTTACAGTAATATAGCTTATACATCAGAATGACACATAGTCTATATTTATTATAGAAATTAAATGCGGGTGAAACCGTTGGTACAGCGTATTATAAACGTGAAAGTTTATGATATGAGTTTATTATATATGTTTGTTACTCTTTCACGCAAAAACTACTTAACGGATTTTTATAAAACTTTACAGTAACAATGCTTATGGGTCATAATAACACATAGGCTATACTTTTTATTGAAATTTAACGCGGATGAAGCCGCGTGCATAGCTAATCATCCTTAAAAAAACTTAAGACTTAGTACCACATTTGACGAGTATAACGTTGGATCTTACCATAGAGTCTTTGTCCAGCTCTAGTAGGAGCGCGGGCGGGTTGGGCCGGTAGCGGAGCGCGACCCAGTGCCAGCGGTTGTCGAGGGTCTCCTTGGCGATGCCCTCCTGCCGCGTGGCCTGCGTCGGCAGCGCCCATGACACCACCACCTGCTCATACAGCGCCGTCACATGCAGAGTGTACCGCTCGAACCGCTGCGAGAACAACTCACCACCTGCAAATAGAATAAAATAGAAAATCATTTATTCAAATAAACTTAATTTAAGCACTTTTGAATAGTCATAATATTTTTTTAATCTACCACTCATTCGGAAAGCTGTCTCACCACAAGAAGAACGAGCAAGAAACTTGTGTGTTGCTCTTTTAAATAATCCTTGTAAGTTCACATTATACAATTTGAAATGTGTGAATACAAACTACCAACCAGCACTGGGGTTAAATATAACTACACAATAAGATTAAATCAGTCGTAATGATAGAGCAGACCAGTCCCTACAAGGAGCACTCGTTCACGAGTATGACGGATGAAATAATAATAATCTCAGGACAATCTATACGTCTATACATATAAATAAAATTGGAGTGTCTGTTTGTAATATTGAAATAACCGGATTTTACTATATGCATATGAATATAAATACGGTACATACACCCAAAATAACAATTTTTACCATTTTTGTCTGTCTGTATGTCTGTTTCTTGCGGCTAATCTCTGAATGGCTGGACCGATTTTGACGAGATTTTTATTGGTAGGTAGCTGACGTAATAAGGAGTAACTTAGGCTACTTTTATTTTAGAAAAATAAAGTTAAATTCCACGCGGACGAAATCGCGTGAACAGCTAGTTTACTAATATGAACGAGATGAGATGAGAGAGATGAGATGAGACAAGGATGGAAAGAGAGAGGATGCAGTTGAAGTCAACTACCCTTATATTGAACTTGGCTCTCATTTCACATTTATGTTTTTGATGGGATTATTATTATTATAATACACATAAACACAAAATTATTAGCGTGCGAGGATCGAACTTGCGACCATCGGCAATAAAGCAACGCCGCCAAAAAATTAACATATACAAAATAACTGTACTTTATAAGAAACTAACTACTCGCACCGGCTTCGCACGGGTGTACATGTATTATACATATAAACCTTCCTCTTGAATCACTCTATCTATTAAAAAAGACCGCTTCAAAATCCGTTGCGTAGTTTTAAAGATTTAAGCATACATAGGGACGGACAGACAGCGACAGCGACTTTGTTTTATACTATGTAATGAAGTACAGCACAGATACTGTTAGTGCGCGGTTAATGGAGACGTTGGCCTGTAATTAATGAAATTATATCAGATGCAATCTAAACAGTAATGTGTTAATTTTATTTTCATGTATGTACCGTATTTACATTCATATGCATGTAGTAAAAAACTGTTATTTCAATATTACAAACAGACACTCCAATTTTATTTAGATGTATAGACTAGCTTTCACTTTCACTCGCATACAAATAGCCTGTGTTATTCTGATGTATAAACTATACCTACTGTAAGTTTCATGAAAATCCGTTCAGTATTTGTTACCTGGAAGAGTTACAAACATCCATACTCACAAACATACGCGTTTATTACATTAATAAGTTTATTTTTGTGTCAGAAAACAGTTAATATGTTCGAGAGGTGCGTATGGATTTCTTATCCAATAAAAAACAACATGTGAAATAGAAATAGAAATAGAAATAATCTTTATTCAAACAATCTTAATATAAGCCCTTTTTTACGAAAGCCAAGGACATATATCCACGTAACACTCGTAATGCAGAGAGGTTAGTTTTAGACATTATCCCGAGAACATCACTGTACCAAAATAATAGCACTGCTATTATTTTGGTACAGTGGTTGGTATTTATTTATTAAAATATCATTTCTTCTTATAACTTAGAATAATATACTGTAGCCTAAGGTCTAACTTGGCTAGTTTTCATATACGAAATATGCTGTAGCCTTCGCAAGTTCTAAACATGTTACTTGTCGGTTCCTATTTTATTATTAGTAGTAACTAGCAATCGAAAGTAATAATTGGTATATGAGAACTGGCCAAGTCAGACCTTAGGCTACAGTATATTATCCTAAGTTATAAGAAGAAATGATATTTTATATTGTTATAAATACATTTCAGGACAGACCATTGAACTTGGCACCCATTTAGATCTCACCTCTTTTGTCGTAGTAGTCAACAATCAAGGCATATATCATAATATTAAACTCGGCTATCATTTCACATTTATGTTTTTGATGGGATCGTATTTACTGAGCAAGGCCTATTACTCACTAAACGATTACTTGAATGACGAGCGTGCATGGCAATAGTTTTCATGTTCGGGATTTTCATTTCATGTTAGACATAGACACCTATATATTGTAAATACCTATGCATTGTAAATAAACTAGATTAAAAAAAAAAGTAATTCAATTGAGTCTCTTGCCAGTTCTTCTCGATTGGATCTATATACCGAACTGGACGGTAGGGAAAAAAATATAATGTAAAAACTGGACGTTTATAAGCGGCTAAAATGTCCAACTTGAATAAATGATTTACAAATTTAAATGCCGTGGAACATTTCTGTGTAATTTGTAATGGTTTCAATTAAAAAGTGAAACGTTAAGAGAAAATATGTTTGTAATTGCATTTATTACGTTTTTGTAGGTAGTTGAATAAGCATAATATTTAATATCACGCCCATTTGTAGATTTCACCGACAAATCACTGAGTTAACATTTAATAATCATAATTACAAGGCAATTCACACAGCGCCATCCAGACCCAAGTTAAAGCTAACTAAAGCCTGTGTTATAGGTACTAGATGACTGATACAAACACATAGATATTTTTTTTGTAAATACATACATATTATACATAGAAAACACCCGGACCGACACAAATAATCATACTCATGAATGAATATTTGTGCCGTGCGAGAAATCGAACCCGCGATAATCGGAATAAAAGCGATGTGCTTAACTGCTAGACCACAGAGGTAAAATAATTATCAATCGATGATTGATAAATTTTTTGTTTCATAATTACCTATTAACATTATCCTTCTATTAATATAAATTCTTACTAATATTATAAATTCGAAAGTAACTCTGCCTGTCTGTCTGTTGCACTTTTACGCCAAAACCATTTTTTATTAAGAGTTTTGGGCTATTGTCTGGTGCTAAGACCTGTAATACTGCGACCTGCATAGATCTATTGGGTTCGTCCTTCGTTACATTGTGATTTGGTACACAGATAGTTCAGAACGGACATTTTATTATAAAAAAAAGGGTTGTAAGGGGTTGAAAGGAGAGACAACAGATTGTACAGAAGAATCACCACTTTTAAAGTTTGAAACTTATTTTGCAGAATAAGTGTTAGAATATAAAAAATATGACTATTCAAAAGTGCTTATATTAAGTTTATTAGAGTAAAGATTTTTTCTATTCTATTCTACATATTACGATGACGACCTCGATGGTCTAGTGGTTAACACACCGCTTTACGTTCGATGGTCGCGGGTTCTTAGTGGTTTAGCACACCGCCTCCGTTCGATGGTCACGGGTTTGATTCCTCGCACGGCACAAACATTTGTAATCATGAGTATGAATGTTTGTATCGGTCTGCGTGTTTATTATGTATGATCTGTATGTATTCACGAAAAAAAAATATATCTATGTATTTGTATCAGTTGTCTAGTACCCATAACACAAACTTTAGCTAGCTTAACTTGAGACTAGATGGCGCTGCGTGAATTGTCCTGAGATTATTATTATTACAACTCTGTGAGCAACTCACAAGTTTCTTGTGATTACATTCCCAATGAGTGGTAGAATCAAAATATGACTATTCAAAAGTGCTTGTAATGAGTTTATTTGAATAAAGATTATTTCTATTACAACTTCTTGTTGTAGATACAGTTGAATGTACGCTCACAAGTGTGTTATGTCGTTAGCATATGACGTAAGAACCTGCGTCCCATGCGTGAAACACGAGTACGCGAGCCGGGCGTGGGCAGTCACCGCTGAGTCGTGGGGAGTGAGCAACCAACTAGCTTAACTTCACTACATAGTATAAAACAAAGTCGCTGTCGCTGTCTGTCCCTATGTATGCTTAAATCTTTCAAATTACGCAACGGATTCTGAAGCAGTTTTTTTTAATAGATAGAGTGATTCTAGAGGAAGGTTTATAATGTAAGCCTTCCTCTTTCTTTCTTTTTTTTTTTTTTTTTTTTTTTTTTTTTTTTTTTTTTTTTTTTTTTTTTTTTTTTTTTTTTTTCTCGACTGGCAACATTACCGATAACTGTCTTTGTCAGCTGGCCGTAATAATTAAATACTTTTATATAATTTATTACTCCATTTTTTTAGTGAAATTGATATAATTAGTGAGTTTAAGCTATAAGAAGCATCGATTGTTGTTTGTGTTCATTTTTATATAGTATTAGTGTACAAAAATCGACACAAATATTTCCTACCGGTCAACTGTCAAAGTTCGTAATAAACTTATATTTACATCAATCTTGTATATGTTATCGCGTAATTCAATTTAAATTATTATAACATTCCTTTATTATTGCTTATTTTGTGTTACATGTTAATATTGTGGTAATTTTAAAAGTGAATTCAAGTTGTGCGTCGAGGAAAAAAATATTACCCACTAACCAAATATTATTGTAAGTACTAACTGTAAGTTCTTACAAATAATAATCTTTAGTATTGTTATTTATAATTAACATATTTACTAACATTACTTACATATTATATATTTATAAATAAATTTTTTTGTAAGGAAATAGCACAAGTTTTAAATTCCATTAAGTTCCTTTATATTTAAATTTATTAATCAGCATATTTAATAATGATGTCCAGAAGAGCCTGTGATCTTGATGCTAAACTTAAGGTGGCACTCGTTGAATTAAAGAAAACCCAAGACTTGAATAAAGTATTGTTACAGGAACGGATGATAGTGAAATAGAGATGAAATCTCTATTTGACAAATATGTGGCCCTGAAGGGGGAACTTGTAAACATTAATGTATTCTGTGAAGACCTACGCGTTGACAGGGATAGACTTCAGGAAATTGTTAATGAATATGATCACTGCAGGGACACATATGAGTCAAATCTACAGCGTATCACTCACCTCGAGAGACGCCTTGAGGAAGCTCAAGCACATAGTGAATCTATGTTGGAACACAAACGGGTGAGTAGCTATAACAACACCTTAGATCTGTATACAGAATTGTTAAATGTCACTTGTGATCAAAAGTCTACTCAGCCGTTGGTGACCATAGATTTAACAAATACACCCAGCTCAAATAGTTGTACTAGTCAATTTAATAGTGTCAATAAATTAAAAAAATATATAAAATTAAACAAATTTATTAAAAAGTCAGAGAAGTTAGTGAGAACTCATACTAAATGTTTAAAATCTATAAATATTAGAAGACAAAAATTAGACCTGTTACAAGAACTTCAAAATTGTAAAACAAATTTACATGATAAAGATTTGGAACAAAATAAATTAAAGAGTAAAATTCAAGAGTTAGAATCTTTATTATATAATTTAACAAATAAATATGAGTGTGCTCAACATGAAATTAATAACTATAGTAAATCACTGGATAAATTAATAGAGTTGGGAAATTACAACATGGAGCGGTTCACCTCATTGACAGAGAAATGTTGTTGTGAGACACCTGAATCTCCAGAATCTTGTCAATATAGCCCTATTGGAAATAACAATAAGTCAATCACATCAGTCTTGACTGAGTCAATCACTCCTTGTTCAAATTTACTCAATTCTAACTTGTCTTTAAAAACTGATAATTGTAATATTGCACCAGTACGAAGGACAATTATTTATTCAGATGAATATGGTAAGGGTTTGGGCCGTTCATTATCAGAAAGTTTATCTCAACATGTTATAAATAATTGTCTACCTGGTGCTTCATTGCCTAATATTTTAAATAAGGTGGTTAATGGTAGGTATGATAAGTTAACCACATTAGTCATTGCTTTAGGCAACTGTTTATATGTAAAAAAAAGTCATGTCATTAAACTTGTAAACTCTTTGCTTAATATTGCTGAGCTGGGCATAGGTAAAATAATTTTATGTGCATTTCCTTACTGTCGTTCTCTGACTATTGAACAAAATAAGTTCATATATTATATTAATAATTTAATTTATAATATGACTTGTCGTCATAATGACTTTTTATTTTTTGATAGTAACAAATTTGTTACAAACTTTTGTATGACTGGAGATAGATTTTATCTGCCTAAAAAACAAATAAGAAATATAGCTAGTTTACTAGCTTATAATATAAATGACCCCATTATAAGTAATATAATGGGTTGCACTAATCCAATTAGTAGTACTTGTACTAATGCTAATACTAAACATACTGAACATATTGACATAAATATGGATTCTAGCAAGAATCATTTTATTTACAATAATTTAAATATGACTGCAGATTTAAACTGCTGAAAAAGACAAAGGGAAAGCTATCAGAATTGAAAATTGTTCACCAGAACATACAAAGTTTTCTCGGCTGTGAATTAATTATTCAATTGTTTTTAGAAAAAAATAATATAGATGTTCTATGTTTAACTGAACATTGGCTCAAAGTGAGCAATATGATGTTAAGCTTAAATAATTATAATATTGTCAGCTGCTTTAATAGAAAAATAGTAAATAGAGGAGGTTCCATGATATTGGTGAAAAATAATATAAAAGTAAAAGAACGTAGTGATATTGGCAATCTTTCCGTTGAGTGTTGTATTGAAATTTCCTGTGTGGAACTAGAAAATTATATAGTTATGTGTGTATATAGACCTCCAAATAGTGATTATAATTTATTTGAAGAGGTAATGGAGGATATTTTAAAAAGAGTATTTAATATTAACAAAAAAATTATAGTGTGTGGTGATTTCAATGTTGACATTTTATCACATAACACCACAAAAACTAAATTAATGAGTTTATTTCAATCTTTTGACTTGAGTAATGTCTTCCACGAACCCACTCGTATCACAGCCACGTCTGCTACTTGTTTGGATAACATATTTAGCAACAGTGAATATTTAGATAAAATAATAATAAACAACCTTCCTTCTGATCACTGTGGTCAAATAGTAATTTTTCCAAATCACGTAAACAAAATTAGGAAAATTAATTTATTAAAAAGAGACTTGACTGGTTATAAGATAAATAAATTTAAAATATCAGTTCGTAGTAAATTAGATTTTTGTCCTCAATCTGATGAACCCAACAAACTTTATACAGATTTCTTCAATATTGTTTCTTACGAATATAATAAGGCTTTTAACAAAAAAACTATCAGTATTAGTAACAAAACAAAATTTTCAGAATGGGCTACAAAGGGAATTCATAAAAGTAGAAATATATTATTTGATTTATATGATCAAAAAAAATACCGTTTCGATAGTACATTCGTAAATTATGTAAAAAGATACTCAAAAACTTTTAAAAAGGTATGTAATGTAGCAAAGTCTAATTATCTAAATAAAAAAATTAAAGAATCCAAGGATAAGATTAGGACAGTGTGGAATATTATTAATAGAGAAACTGGCAAAGTTAAAAGTCCATATAATGATTTTACGTTAAATTATAATGATAAACTAGTAACGTCCACGAAAGAAATAGTCAATATTTTTGAAAAATTTTTTGCTAGTATTCCAACTGATATTACGTCCTCTTTGGACTCTTCTCCAAGTACAGCTAAATCATTCCTTATTGACAATGTTGCTTCGTGTCCGGTTACATTTAAATTTACATTTATTGACATTGCTACAATTACGAAAACATTTAAACAATTAAATTTAAAAAATACTGAAGACCATTGGGGCATGTCTGTTAAAGTTATTAACACCGCTATAGATGTTATTGCTCCATATTTAGTAACTATCTTCAATAAATGTATTTTTGACGGTGTTTTTCCCAATTTAATGAAACATAGCAAAATAACTCCACTTTTTAAGTTAGGGGATAAAACTGAAGTAGGTAATTATAGGCCCATTTCTATCTTACCAGTACTAAGTAAAGTGTTTGAAAAAATTATGCTCAATCAGATGCTTCAACACTTTAAAATAAATAGACTGCTTCACAGTCGGCAATTTGGTTTCACAGCCGGTAAATCAACTACTGACGCTGGTGTAGCTTTAATGAAACACATTTTTGACTGTTGGGAGAGGTCTCAGGATGCTATCGGTGTATTCTGTGACCTCTCAAAAGCATTTGATTGCGTTGATCATGAAACACTCTTACTCAAATTAGAACATTACGGTATTAGATATGAAGCACTATGCATGATGAAATCCTATCTAAATAATAGAATGCAAGTTGTTGAAATAAATGGTGTAAAGTCTGAGGGAACTAGTATTAAAATGGGTGTTCCTCAGGGCTCTATTCTGGGTCCTTTCTTATTTTTAGTTTACATAAACGATCTTCCTTATATGGTAGAAAAGATAGCTGACATAGTTCTGTTTGCTGATGATACTTCATTAGTATTCAAAGTCAATCGACATATTGATGATATGGACGAAGTAAACGGTTCTCTCTCTTATGTTTTAAACTGGTTTACGGCAAATAATATGCTACTAAATGCAAATAAAACTAAATGTATCAAATTTACTCTCCCCAATGTAAGGCCGGTAGATTCAAAAATCGTATTGGACAATAAATCTATTAATTTTGTTGACGATACTGTATTTCTAGGTATCACATTAGATTCCAAGTTGCAATGGGGTGCTCATATTACTAAATTGGCGAGTCGACTTAGTTCTGCCGCTTATGCGGTAAGAAGAATTAGACAATTAACAGACGTGGCAACGGCTAAACTTGTCTATTTTAGCTATTTCCATAGCATTATGTCGTATGGTATTTTGTTATGGGGCAAAGCAGCTGATATAAATACAATATTTACTTTACAAAAGAGGGCCATTCGCTCCATTTATGGTATGGGTTCCAGGGAGTCATTGCGAGAGTGTTTTAAGGAATCAAATATCCTCACCGTTGCTTCTCAATACATTTATGAAAATATCATGTATGCCAGAAGGAATATAGACAGATTCAAAAGAGTTAGTGATTGCACTAATAAAAGCTTACGTAACAATAACAAACTGATTTTACCTAAATGTCGTTTGGCTAAAGTTAGTAATTCGTTTTATGGCAATTGCGTAAGGTTTTACAATAAAATACCAGAGTATGTTATAAATCTGCCAGAAAAAAGATTTAAATGTCAAATAAAACAGTTCCTTTGCAAAAAAGCTTACTATAAAATTGAAGAATTCGTTAACGATAATAATGTTTTTATAGAAAAACTTTAAATCCATAGCACTGACAATATTATCTGATTACATTAATAATGAGTGCGTAGCGACTTCTATGTTGATTATCGCATGCCTCTTACTTGTTATACTGTAATTATTTATATAAAAAAAAACATCTATTAAAAAGAGCAACACACAAGTTTCTTGCTCATTCTTCTTGTGATGAATCTGCATTCCGAATGAGTGGTAGAATCAAAATATGACTATTCAAAAGTGCTTGTAATGAGTTTATTTGAATAAAGATTATTTCTATTTCTATTTCTTTCCTTTTTATAACAATAATTATTCTATGCACCACCTATGGTTGACTGGTAGAAAATGCCGCATGGTGTTAAGTCCGCCAAATGTACTGTACTATACATATATTGTATTGCGTGTATTAAAGTTAAATAAATAAATAAATGAAATAAATTATATATGTGTTAACTATCGTGTGACGCACCATTAATTAAAAATGGTAAAGTCAATAATCATGTAACCTGAAACGGAACGTCAGAGGCCAGAGCCAAAGTAATCTATGTGACATTGACAAGTGGATGACGGAATTGAACGTAAGCAGCGGGAGTTTTGGAGCGAAAGTGTTTATATTATTATAAAAACAAATAAGAGATAGGTAATTGTGAATATTGTAGGCATTGAGGTGTTTCTCTCCTGACTAACCGGCATTACGCCTAAGTCGTCAGGATACTAGTGATTTTAAAAGTTCAGAAGCGGTACCAATCCCGCCTACAAATTCGACCGTAAGGTAATTCTGACTAGAAGTTGTGGTAAGTCAGTTTACGTTAATAACACGCATACCATTAAACGCAGTATCTCACTTGTTTTATTGAACTTTTGGATGAATTGCTTTCTACATATTAAATAGATTTAGTATGTACGATAACTTGCGAGAGTAATGACATGACATGTAGCACGATATTGAGGTATACAATATACCTAAGAAAGAAGTATTATGAATACATTAAGTATAAAACAACATGGATATCTAATTAGTTTAAAATACAGAGTAACTATTGTTATGTTATTAATGCCTATGATAGAGTATGATAGGATATCAACAGATTAGAAACAGTGACATTAACTATGTTGACATACAGGTTGAACATGAGAACACATACCATGTTATACATATAAACAGTGTAATGGTATTGCTGAGTTTGTTGCTAATTCACATTAAATTAGTCAAACTTACTGTTCAGTTTTGTGTGTTTGTTCTATGTGAATTGAATTGAAGAATTGTTATTATTTCTTTACATAGGTACACATATATGTTTGATGATCCCATTTCAGATAAATGACAATCACAGGCATAGTCCAGGTATATGTCTTGATTGTGGTTATATTCCCAAATTGAGATACTGTCATATATATATTATATTGGTTGATACTTTGATATGTGTTTATTAATGAATTAATAAAGCATATTAATATAGATAGACACAGTATATTGTTGACATAAACTGATACAAGCTACATAACATGTTATATTTCATAATATTACATATTAAAGACATTTTAGATGCTATCTCATGATTAGCTGTGAAGCTCTCAGTGAAAATAGTACTTAACTCTGATAGTACAATTATTATATTTATTTCTTGCTGTGTTTTGAATTTTATAAATGTATATATATATAGCAGTGGCTAACAATTGGTAGTAAACTCTAATGTTAAAAACCGAATAACTGTAAACTATTATTATTAATAGTTCCTTATTTAATTATTAATTAGTATAAAATCCAATTGTGATCTATTAGGATCCTCAAGGTTATCATAATCATATGATATTGATTATTAATGTGTTGAAAAAGTACCTAGAGATGATATCCAATTCCTCAAAGGTGTCATATTATGCTGGAATTATATATTATATGTATGCTCATATTGAATGTATTATATGTTTGAGCAATTGGTTCACTTCTTTGATGCTTCTCTTGAAATTCATTAGAATGGCCCTTAGCAGCCATTGTTGATCAATAAAGGTACTTAAAGGTCCTGTGCAGGTACCTGTAGCTATGTACATTTGTCATTTGAGACAATGTTTAGTAAGTGATTGTTGGAATTTATAAGCACCCAATTAATATGTGACATGTTAGAAAGTGATAGATTACAGGTAAGACTATTCTTACATGGTTCAGTTTTGTAAACTATGAAGTTGTCTTTTAACCTAAAGAAAGGCTTTTGGTAAAGCCAGAAATGGATGTTGTTGGGTCTTGATTGTACAAAAGACCTGTTGACTTTAGTTTAGTTTTATAATTTATGAAGTTGACTTTTAACCTAAAGAAAAGCTTTTGGTAAAGCCAGAAATGAATGTTGTTGGCTCTTGATTGTATTATTGATTGTACAAGAAACCTGTTGAATTTTCTAAACAATACTTGAGCAACAAGTTTGTCTTTAAATTTACTATTAGTGTTATGAATATGAATAAAAGTTTTTGGAAATAAGTTAATATTTGTGTACATACAGAATGTTTGGATATATATATTGAGTCGCAACAGTGAGAGTATTTGCCTTTTGATGAGTTATAACTCTCCATACAGTAAATTGCACAAAATGTCATGATTTTATAATATGAATATGTACAACATAAGACAATTGTTATCACAATAATGAAAATAGACTATTGTAATATATTGCAATGTATTGCTATATTGTCCAATCTTGTGTACTGCATAAGCTAATGAACTGAAGATTTGCTGCAAGGATCTGAGCTTAAGTTATCCATTGAGTTTTATTATTTAGTGTCATTTGTAGAATGACAGTACTAAGAAACTATAAAGTGGACAGATTCATTGTTAAATCTGTATTGGAATTGAAATGTCAACCAAGGAGGAAATCATAATTGTTTAAATTCAAATTGTATTATATATTTGTGAAGTACAGATAATAAAAAAAAAAAATAGAATATATAGAATATATTATTGAATATTAATATAAATAAATGTATATCAGAAGATGATAATAACTGATTTAAAGCATTCATGAGTTAATAATGAACTAATCTTGAAGTTAGCACATGGATTGTGTCAAACAGTGTGGTCTAGAATTGTGAAATTTGGATAATAAACTTTATAATTCAGATATTATGGCAGGAAAACGGAAATAAATGAGTGCATAGCACTCTTTTGTTGTATATAGGTATGGACAGATGGGAGAGAATTAAGTCAATACATGTAAACTGTGATATGGTGAAATAGAGGAGAAAGGAAAAATTGGATACTATTTTTAAATGGTTTATGTAACTTACCTTTTATGTATTTGTATACTACAGGATTATAAAATATTTTATGATTTGACTAATGAAGTTTCTGTATATTAATTAGTTATTATTAAATAGTCTCTGTGGGAGGCAATGTTAAGATATTCAAAGTACATAAGCTTTAAAATTATTATAGAGGAAAATTATGAGACACAGACAGACAAGATTGTTAGGAAAGTAAAGAGATATGGATATTCTAGAAAACTTTGCTGATGACCTTGGTAATGTGGTTATTAATAG
Organism: Achroia grisella; assembly: GCF_030625045.1. NCBI lineage: Eukaryota > Metazoa > Arthropoda > Insecta > Lepidoptera > Pyralidae > Achroia > Achroia grisella. The sequence goes on from NW_026712898.1 coordinate 1,156,884, forward strand.
GCTGCATAACTTTCCATGCATGGAAATTCGTTCCCATTCGATACAACCGTTATATAGTTATGAGAATTCCTGATTGTTGGTGTTTTATGCTATGCCTTTATAAGCATGTGGTTTGTTTTATTTAATATAACTTTGTTGCCAAAGAGGATGAGACTGAAGTTTTATGAAGATAGTACTCCTATACTGTGCCACACTTCCAATTATCTTCTGTAAATCTACTGTACTGTAGAGGACAGTGCATGGCGATTTCGGTATAGCTATGACAGGAATATATAAGTAAAAAAAAAAAAAAAGAAGAATAGGAAAAATCCTCAATATCTTGTGAACACAAGTTAATCACTGCAAATGTAACTTAGATTGAAAGTGAGATGTTGGTATCCGTTGGGATGAACAGTGATTCACAAGCACAGTATCAGTATAATTTATAGAAAAAAAAATATATAAATAGCAATGATTCAAAAGAAGATTGTATCATATGTACAGGTATAAATACATATAGTAATGCCTATTTAACATTTAAATAGTATTGTGATTGATTGGATTGTATGACGCCATATAATGAAATGAAAAATTTATAAGCCAAGAGACCAGTGATAGCCAAAGAATATATATATATATGTATATATATATAAGAAAATCGCAGAGACGACAGACAAAAGAAAAGTAGGACAGCAGAAAAAAAAGATAAGCAGATGACATAAGAAAAAAAAAAAGGGAAACAGCAGGAAAAGACTGGATGCAAACTTCCATAGGGAGAGACGTGGATAGTCAGTATGGACGAGCTGCTTTATGAATATGGATACTGGCGCAATTTATGAGATTTTTATATGGTTTACTGATGGATAATAAACTACTTTATGAATAGCATATATGTAGAATGGAAAATAAATACTGCATGGTCTAAGTTGTAAGTTTTACATGTTATAGAGAAGTATTTGTTGAGAAAATGTTTGCGAGCTGAGCCATTGTTGTTTAATTATAATGGTATTATAGTGAATACAAATTTAAGAAGCACAGGTAGTTAAAAAAAAAAGAAAAACAAAAGGACAATTGATTGTTGTTAAATGTATGAGCATTAAAGTTTTGAAAAGTGTACATGGGTATACTAGATTTAAGTTGAAAGGATCATATTGAACCTATAACTGTTTTAAGAGACCTTTATATCAAATGCAAATAAAATGAGAGAGAATATAAGTTGTGGAAGTAAGGCTATATCGCTCAATTTAATCCCAGGAATATATAAGAAAAGTTACTAGAGGATATAAATGAAAGTTAAGATATAAGAAAGTTAAATATTGTTAAGGATTACAGTTTACAGTTATAAATTACTGTTGTAGATGGTTTTGCCAATTTTATTAATTTCTAGTTAACCTTTGTTAAATCTTGAGATATTGTATCTATTAAGATTTTAATTGATTAAAAAAAAAAGAGAATAATCGAAGCGTATAATGCTAAATTAACGAGCATGTAAGAATTGTTGGTATACATGTTGACTCAATTGACTTGAATATGAGATTGGATGTGTTGTATTTAGACCATTGTAACTTTTGACATAATTGTTGAGTTGAAGTAAAATAAAAGTGTTAACTAAGGCTTTTAATAGTGAACTCATCAACATATAAGAATTGATGTTGTCACTTGCATAGCATACGAGAACGGATGTATTAAATAAGTGAGGGTGTTTTAATGTTGACTTGTAATTACAGGTGTAGAGATATTGGAAGTTTATAATAATAACGGTGATGTTGTTTTCAAATATTTGGTTGATATTCATCAGATAAATAAGATTGAATTAAATTTAAAGCGTTGTCTTTGACGACGACGCAAGTTAAAATTTTTATTAGTAATGATCAACGCAATCAAATGCTGGGCATTTGATTCCATAGATTAGTCTGAGCACCTATATGCACTTGTATGTGTGGCTGAACGCCCTTTGGAGAAATCGGCTTGACTATTGTACTAACTAAATAGTTTAAATTGAAATTAATCCTTTCAGAACTGATTTTATGTGTCTGGAATTTAAATATAACTAATGGCTTGATAACATGGTCTGCTAGTAAGCAGAAAGTTACAGCCGAATACGCAGAATATTTCAGAAAAATGTGTGTTGTAATTAATGGGAAATTAGAAGAGGTGCTAATTTATAGAACCCAGACACCGTATACAGACACTTTAGAAATATTATGAATAAAGCGCTCGAGGTGTACAAGATAGTTACACTGCAAGATTGTAGTAAGGACGATCACAAGGTAAAATTTGATACACCTCGATGGAAAATAGTCGGTAAATATACGCGGTGAAGAGTTGTACATGAACGAATAGATCTGAAAGATTAAGGAATGCTAGTGATACAATGATGAGTTACAATCGATGACAAGCTGAATTATGAGCAAAATGGCTAATAGAACGGGCGGTTGATATGACAATGAAAAATTATTTGCAATACTTCGATGAAATTATGAGATTAATATAATAATCATATTACTATGAATACGATTTATGGATTTTAAGGTAAAGTAGATTTGATGATATACTGATGAGATGATTGCGCGGAGATCGCGGCTGATGGTTCCGTATACGTTAGTTCACGGAGAAAATGGGGATCCGCGTGTGCTCAATGCGACGTACAACGAACGACTCGCTTTTTGTTGATGCTACTCAAGATTTTGTAGATAATAATAGGAGTAGGGTATGTGGTAGTAATATATTGCAAGTTCGTTCAGAAATTGATAGATATATATCAACCAGATATATAATTCGAATTTGGTACATAATTAAATTGAATTAACTTATGATTAAATGTTATAAAGTCCTTTAAAGCGTTGGAGAAATAGTAAAATGGAACCAGGAAATCCAGTTCTTAAAGAAATGTAATAGAATAAAAAGTAATAGTAAAATTTGATGAGAGTGCATATAACCCATAGTTGAGTTGCAATGTAGAGCACTTGAGGCTGAAGAAAAAATAGCATAGTACCACAAAGAATATGACTAGTTGGAGGCCGTAACTCCTTGCGTGCGCAAGCGGTGAATGCCTCATTGAAAAAATGACCAGTTGTTAAATATTTGATGTGTTTCAGTTGGAGACC